>NW_020447289.1:101984-166194 GCF_003343035.1 Apteryx rowi | reverse complement strand
GGGGGGTTGGACTAGATGATCTCCAGAGGTCCCTTCCAACCTCAGCGATTCTGTGAATTGAAGGTATTTCCCTCATAACATTAAAAGAGCCTGACTAAGTTTAGAAATTCAGTGGTGAACAGTTTTACCATCCTTAAATTTTCTCCCTACAAAAACAGCCTTTGCCAGTCAAGTTACCTACTACTGGCAATCAAACTACCCCTAATAATTAGGGGGCACACTATTACATGATTTGTTTTATCTGCACTTTCATATCCCTTTGAAGTGGAAGAAAGAAAATTTCAGGAAGTCTCCACATTGATTTCTACTATGCAAACTATGCAAATGTTCCCTACCTCTGTATTAAATATCTTTTACACCTCTACACATCTCTCTAACAGGACACAGGCATGAAGCTCAAATTTTCATCACTTGGAAACCATTTCTAAAAGTACATCTGGATAAGATGAAGAGATAAAGAAATAGTTTGTACTTGAAGATTGTTTTAGGCTGCTACTAACTTGGTTATTGGTAATGGTGTAAAAAAAACCCAASCAAGCAAAAAACAACAACTACAACACAAAAAAACCCACACCACACCCAACCCCAAAACTCTTCATACAAACAGCAACTGCTAATGCAACTAGTGTGCAGCTCAGGAGTCCAAAATGAGATCCTAAGCAGCCACCTGAGGCCCAGGGATGTCTTCTGTCAACGGATGTTTTCACTCCAGGCAAGCTCCTAGGACATTAGAAATCTAGATCAAGACCAGATACACTAAAAATCACCCAGAGTAAATTTGGTTGACTAGAACCCAAAGTGAAGCACTTCCTGACCCAAGAACACCATAYTCCCATCTCCAAATTAGCCCACTGCCATCAGCAACTGGGCTAGAGCTCTCCAGCATACATTACCAATAATAAGCTAAGCAATAAARTTTTGTGAGACTTTAAGATAGTAGCTTTTAAGTTTTCTTTTGTATTTATAGGTCATCTTCACACCACTATGATTTGGGATCAAGCTTACCGCACAGTATTTTAATCTCAGCAAACTTCTACGATTTTAAATTGCTTTTGATGTACCTATCTCTCCAAGTAACATGAATTTATACAAGTCATAATCACATAGGTTAAAATTTTGAGTGGCTACCTCCTGTATTAGGGATTTGTTCCCCTGTAGGAGGTATAAACTTTTTCATATTGCTTTAAAATGAGACAAAGGAATGTAAAATACAGCTTTATCACCACTACTTATTAGAGCTCTTTAGTGATTCAGAATTTAGTAGTTCTACAAAATGAACTTTATAACTCTGTTGTACACTACAGTAGATACGCATAAAACGATGACCTCTCTGTCTGCCTTGTCTTGAAGGACACTAAGTTAACATTTCAGAAAAGCAGAATATCTTTGTGTCCTGACATCACTGCATTTATAGGTCTGTTACCTTAACCATGCCAAATCAATTCCTTCCAATTGAAATATGCTTTGACTTTCATAAGGCCTTCCTAAAGACATAAATTTTTCAGTCCCAGCCACTTCCCGTCATTTTAACTGCTTTACTTCAAGTCCCCTAAAGAACAAAGATGATGTTTTGCAGTGTTCACAAGCAGGTTGAACAGCACTCGCTCTGTCCCAGGGGAGAACATTCTCTGGAATAACTATTTAAATGGGGGAAGGAGAAGAGACAATGCTGAAAACACAGAGGAAATATGTGCTGGTTACACTCTTCATTGACACTAAAGATAAGCTCAAAATTTTTATTTTATTTTTTTAAGAAAGTTGAGAGATGCATTCTCTTAGTTGGAAAGCTTAGCTCTATCATCTGTTTCAGGGCTGAGGCAGTGCCTATGCTATGTAGAATATAAAACAACCCTTTTCAGAATGCCTTTATTACTTACATGCCTAGCTAGGTGATCTCAGACCAGGATCTTTTTATTAATTTTTTTTTTTTCCTCCAATCAGGTAATGAGGAGGTAAGACTCCATCAGCTACATCCTTAACTGCGTCCACATCCTGGAGGTTCTTTCTCCCTCAGACTTCTGTACTGAAATAGTCTTTGTCAAATCCTTGAACTAAATCAGCCCTCCAGTTATGCACACAAGTTGCCTAACTCCAAGTACTATTTCTTCAGTCACTACTTATGCCCCATACTGGAGCTGCTTCAGTTTCAGTTCTCCTCACATCACACTGTGGTTCATCTGTCCAGGTAGCTCCCATAGGTAAAGTTTTTTCCATATACCAGCCGAAGCCTCCATATCTTTCTGAGAAGAAACTTAAATCAGGCTCTTCCCTACCATCCCCAAGACATTTTGTTAGAGAGAAAGCAGTTTGCCTTTGCTCTCATATTTCTTAAGACTGTAAAAGCTTAAATATTCAACAATATCAGTCACTTGGACTTTGTTTCAGTTGTTTAACATGATCACAGACCTGCAACACAGCTGTTGCAGATTCAGACCATTCCCTTTACTTGCCACTTAGTGCAGCACCGCATTGGCTAGGACGCATTGTATAGAGCTGCAATGCTCCACTGCAGGAAAAACTACATTTCAGCAACAAGTAAAGCTGTTAGTATAGAAGATTGGACTGACTCAAAACTTTAGATAAYGAAGACCCCAGAAAAACATAATGCATTTTCCTCTGATTTTCCATTCATTGTCCTAGAGTTTCAGCCAAAAAAACAAATCAATCTTGATTTTCCTATCTAGTCTTTTTGAAAGAGGTCACTGTGACACCACTGCAGACTGCACAGAACAAAGACTTCAGAAACAAAGAGGCAAAAACATTGCATTCTTAGCTCCAGTATGCCACAGCATTTCAGCATTTTCAGAAGACTGTACAGTTGATATCCAAAGTTAACTCCCAAGGCTGTACACACATTGTCTGCCCAAGGGACTGATTTGTCTGTGTTCTGAAAGCACATCTAAGATGTTTATTGCCTTCCAAATTTCAAAAGGAGAAATTACTGTTACAGCTCAGCTGGGTTGTCTTAATAGCTTTGCTAAAGCCTCTCTGGTCTTCACCYCAGAGTCTCATTTCAGGATAAACACATTTCCTGCATATTAATTCTCTGAGTATGCAAAGATCATTTTTAAGTTTTAGTCAGAACAAACTATTTAACAAAAAAGATGAACACAAAACATCACTTGTATTGCAGTCTGCTTGAAGCACTTGTAAAGTGTTTAGGAACTTCACATTGATTCCACAAATAATATTCCCTAATCTTTTTGACATTCTCTGCCAAAATTGGAAGCAGTACATTCAGAATCTGCACTAAAACCAAAATTTAATCCTCATGATTTATGGCCAGTTCTGCACTTAATAGATGAAAACTAACCTCACTGTCCCAGATACATGAATTAGACAACAGCACCACAAGCTAACACAGGCCTACTCAAGTTAATGATAAATGAAGTTGATGTAAACCTTTAGATCTGAAGGTCTAGCAATATAACAACCCAACTATCAGCTTGATCTTTGTGACTGAAGAATGGACACTAACTTTGGGTGCAAACAACCTGAAACTTTTGCCCAGTTTTCGCTTTCAGAAATCACTGATCTTAAGATTAAAACATAAGGGTCTTAAGCATAGAAATGATTTTCTTTAATACAATATCTAAAAAACCTGGTTAGATCATTAGTTTTCTTCACAGACCACAGGAACATAAGAACCAACATTAAGTAAATGATTACCACAAAGCTATGCAAAAGCCATTTATGTGTACAAAGAAAGTGAGCATGTCCATGAAAACTGGTGATATGTTACGCAGTTGTATTTGAGTAGATGGCATTTACCAAGCCAGTAGGCCAGGCAACAGTATCAGAGTTCAACTTCCATCTTCACTGCTCTGTATCTTACTCCGCATCAGTTCTTTTATGGATTTTGCCATGAAAACCTCCAAGTRCTCCTGATGTTCTTATGTGACATAATCCACATGTGTCATAGTGTATTTCAGAAGCAAAATTGCCAATTTGTCTGAAAATTCATAGCAGCTCAGCTCAGGAATATTGTGCATACAAAATGAGGAACTAAGCAACAATCCTGAGCTATTGCTGGGCCCAGTATTAGGCAATAATTAGCTGCCAGCTAAACCACAATTAACAAGGTCACATTTAAATAGCATGCAAGCTTTTTTGAATGGCTAACTTGAAATGAGGCACTGCATAAAGACAAAAATGTTTCTGAAAAATAACTACCTTTTTAATCAGTGTAATCCAAGAGAAAGAAAACTGCAAAGTGTCCTTTTAGATCAAGTACTAGCTTGAGATAATTCAGAACTACTTTCTGGATTGATTTCAGTCCAGCTGCTTTCATAAATGATTAACACTCAAGCCTCCTGCAACTGTGTGCTATTTGCTACTTAGAAAATGCTTAGCTGTGCAAACAGATGGACAACAAACTTTTAGAAGCAATTCTAGCCAAGAACATGCAAGCCAAACCCTCCTTCTGGACTGGCAGGGCTGGGGAGGACTGTGGGGGAAGAACCACACTTCTGGCAGACACATTTCCCTCTTGGCTTGCTGCCCTGAGCTTGCAACTAGCAAGCATATGAAGAGAAAGAACTTTTTTCTTAGTGAGAAACTAACAGGAGACAGATCAGTCTGAGGGCATGTGGTTGGGGGATCAAATCTTATACTTAAAAGAAACACCTGCAGGACAGAAGACTAAATGCAATATAACTTCATGTTGCTTAAAGAAATTCACAGAATAGGCAGAAGAACAATTTTTTTTCCAGGCTAATAATCACTTCCAGAATTTCCGATTCCTTTGACACATTTCTCAATTGCCATTTTTTACACTCAGGGAAGAAACCAAAGATGCAGTACCTCCTAAACTCTGAAAACTCCAAAATGGCCTAGCGCTTCCACAGTGTGGCTGAGAAAAGGCTGATCTACTGGGGTACTGCTTTCTGCCACTTTGCATCTTCCCAGGCAAAAAGAAAAAAAAAAGAAAAAAAGAAAAAAAAAAAGGGAAAATGGAGTGTGGTTTCTGCTGGTTGCAAAAGTAAGGTCCTGGGGACATGGATCCAGGAATGAAAGCTTCAGAAGCCTGAGCAGCAGTAAACAGTCCTCACAGCAAGCAGACAGTGAGGAACTGAGTAAGAAGCTCCAACAGACAGCCTGCATCTTTTATGTCTCCACTCTGAGCTTGTGTGTCTTCTATCCAAAGGGCAYGGATGGCCAAACTGATGGAATTACTTAGAAAATTAAAATATGATACAAAAGTTTCAGTCAGAGGAAGCAGAAAAAATAAAAAGAAAAACAACTGAAGGTTTCGCTGGATTCCTCAATGACTTTTCCCAGAATTGTTTGCCTGGTACTTCATTAGCTATCTAGTTAATCAAAGAATTCTTAGTCAGTACCAATAATGGCTTTTGTCTGATGCATACAGTAGGAACATTTGCTTTTCCAAGAAGCCCCAAGTTACTTCCACTCAATGCAAACTGGTTGACTAAGTGCCAACAGAAAGCACCAGGTGACTACAGCATCCCTGCTTTGCCATGGGACAGAAGCAGGGCTGTGCAAGTTCAGTTGGGGCAATAAAGGTACTTATCATATTGGTAAATTCCAGGGAACTATCTCATTTCATCTGTTCAGGGAGTTTGGCAGTTGATGTTCACATTTCCCAGGAAGAAGGAAATACATGGTGGAGCTAAAAAAGAACCACAAAGAAATTTAAAATATATGCTTCTAACAATGGACCAGTAGTGATTATTCTAAAGTTATTCCTCTGTTCAAATTAGGCAAAAATTGCTTAGGGCTCATTTTTCAGTATATGAAGAGAAAATAAAGCCATTTAAATGCATAATTTCCACAGAAAACTTTTTTGCTATAAAGGCTTTAAACATTTTCCTTTATAAATACTACCAATTCTAGGTAATAAAAATCTTGTCAAGGTGACAGAACTATCACACTAACATCATGCATTGAACATAGCAAATTGCTGGTTACAGTTAGCTGAACTCTGAATAGGCCAAGATCTTCTGATCTTTCAGACAAGCTGGAAAAAGAGGTAAGTGAGCTAGAATTCCTTTGCCAAAACTTCCAAAACAGTTTCATACAGAAGATTTTAAAGCCCTTACAAAAAGCTTATCAGAGCTGTGTATATACACATATAAATGGGTGGCTTAGACCACCTTTAATAACTAATCAGCTCTCAGTTTGCTTCAACTAAATCAGGAAAGAGCAAATATATAACTGAATTATTTCAGGAAAATAACTTGCAGAGACTGTAGTGCCTGCCATTGGTCTYGGTCTCATTCTGCACACATAATTAAGGTAAGACCAAAAGTTAAGAAATACTTAATGAAAGAAAGACGCACATCTTTGCAGGTGACAAATTAAATTACATTCCAACTCCCACAAAAGCTAGGTTTTAAACTACAATACTGATCAAAATCCTCACAGTGAATACTAGCTTCCATGCTTCACTATTAAGTGACTAATTGAATGTGCATACATCTTCTCAATACAACTAAAAGCAATTTGCATTTGGTGAAATTGTAGGTATACTGCAGGTAATCTATTATATAAGCAAATCCTTGCCCTCTCAGTGTGGGCCAAACCCAGCGTTTTTGTGACAGAAGTGTTCCTGTTGACTTGATACAGATGCTTTCCAAAATCTTTAGCTACCACACAGAGATATTCTTCTGTTTTAAGTCCAAGTCTAACAGCTTCCTCTTCAATTCCCAAAGCATTTTTTTCCTATATATTGGCCTTGGTCACACTTTTTTTTTCTTTTGAAGTTAAACTTAGGAAAAGCACAGCAAAGTATCATAAAAACCAAAGTCTAGTTTATCTGAACCTGTTGTATTAGTGCTTTAGAAATAATAGCATAAATTTTAGAATGAAACAATTGCTTAAAGAAAATATTAACAAGAGTAAGACTATTCTCAATAGTTTAATGTACCAGTACTCAGTATTCAGCAGTCAGGCTGAGAACTCATTTGTGCACACTTCAGGGTTTCTGTCAAAATTTTACTAACATTATGTAACACACTGAGGTTTACTACAGAATAACTCTTTATGCATTGTAAGTGGGCTGAATTAGAAAAAACAAACATAGTTTACACCATAAAACTGGGTTTTGAAAGTCACTACTTTGCAAATCAAAAAAAATATTCATTTCTTCTTAGACTTTTGTACTGGAAAGTATCTGGACTTCTGTTCATTTTTATTTCACACTTAGACTAGTTTGTAAGATTTTACAGTCCACTAAATTTAAAAAGTACTGTAAGGGAAGTACCAGTCAAGCAAAAAAAAAAATCAGTCTTAACAGACCATTAATATGGAATAAACACACTTTATAACTATGTGTGTAAACTCAAGTCTCCCGAAAAATAAGTTTAACAGCACATTGGTTTTAGCACATGAAATAAGTAAAAATTAAAAACAAGCCATCTCAAGTTTATCAGTATACCAAAATCTCCCTGTAAAATGTCTTAAGTCTCATGGCAAACACAAAATATGAAATTGTCCTTGATTCAGATATTCCCTTATAGGTTTAGTGCATACCTGCAGACTACTGAATTTAGGCAGATGCCTTATAAATTAGATTCAGTGGACTGAATGTGTTCCTGAGGATTAAGTGGTATATCTCCTTATACTGTACATGGAAAGAACAGTAGCACAGACAGCTGGAGGGGATACCAAATTCCTCAGTTTTTCTTCCAGATCAGGACTTTAAGATAATAAAGTGGCAATGAAGAGAGCAGGGTTGTTTTATTTTTTTGTGTGGGGGKTTTTTTTTGTTTTGTTTTTGTTTTTGTTTTGTTTTTTAAATCAGCAGTTATGGGTCTCCAGGCCTTCCAGAGAAGAGTGGAAAAATATATGCTTTTCCAAGAGCCCACTGACAGGAAGATATCTCCTGCACCAACTATGCTCAACTCCACCATCCTAGTCTTCTGCTCTTGTGCTTTAATTCTCCTTACCATCGTATTAAAGCATTTGCCTATAGCTCAATGCTTATAAGAGGAATCCAGCAGTTAATTCCTTTGTGCTACCGCCACCACTTTCTAGAATCCACAAAGTTGTCCATTTTGGGCTGTTTGCTAAATCCCATCTACGTTCAAGATGAAATGTCACTGTACTTTCATTCCCAATATTCCAATTGTGAACAATATCATGTATAATACAAATTCTATTTGAATATCTATGTAAATGCCATACAATGGAGTTAAGAGTTTCACAGCACACAGCTACTTACAAAAGCATTATCTTATGTCACAGCTACACAAACATCCTAACAGTTAAGTTTTCCTACCAAGCTAATTAGAGAAAGAAGGTAAGAGAGGATAGCTTTAAGAAATTGTAGGTCCAAAGCACAGGACCTTGACTATTTTAACTATTAAACAATGTAAGTTGCCGAACGCCTCAGAAGAGAAATATGCTTTATTTTATAAACCACAACAGTGCAGTGTTATATATTTAAATTCCCAGAACATTTTGAATGCAAAATAGTAGAAGGCAACAGATGGACTATTTACTTGCTGAAAGTATGCTATTAGCTGTAACATATTTACTCCCTACGCAGCAATTCAAAGAAAAACAAATAGTAAAATAAACCTAGCATCCTAAACAGATTTCCAAAAGCTCTAACATTAAAGCAAAGAAAATTCTGATAAATCTGTCCCCATTACGTAGTTCCTTGACTAATTATTCTTATTGATTTCAGCATGTTATTCTGTAGTCATCTGTGATAGTTTTCAGAACAAATCTTTTTAAGCAAATTGCTAAATAAATCGTCTGACCTAAAAAACAACTCAAAAAACTAAACATTAAAGATTTACATAAGAATAAAAGCAGAAAAGGCAGTTATATCTTACCCTAATAGAGCTCAGTTAAATTTGAAGAAATGTCAAATTTTACATTCTTCAAATATTAATATCTATATAACATCTAGGCAAAAATATCTAAGAGGAAAATGTATGTGCCATTGGAGAATTTTAAGCTGGCAGTCAGAAATCACTTTGCCATGTAACAGGCAACACAGAAGTGAAGCTGATGTTACTCCAGACTGTGCACATCTCTTCCGCCAGGCAGAGGAAACACCTTTTCTGCCCCTTTAGAGCCAGGGCTCCGATGTTCTTGCCTCCATCGGCTCCCTGCTGTCGAGCTAATAAGGGAAACATGCAGGGTGCAACCGCCGGCCCCTCACCTGAGCGGCAGGCCAGCCGGGGGGCTCCCCACCAGGGGCCACCCGCCAGCCCCTCACCTGAGCAGCAGGCCGGCTCACCTCCATGGTCCTGGCAGGCAGCTGCACCCTTGCGAAGAACTGTCCTGAACTTGGGAGTGCGGAATGGGGCAGGACAGAGCCAACAGAGGGGAGGTCGCAGAAAGCTAACTCAGACTGAAAGTATTAGGTAGTGACTTGCAGCATATCAGAATGAAAACTACAGTTTCAGCTGTTTTCAATGCGACTAATAAATGTGGCTATTAGTTTTACCTTGCAGTACAGCATAAAGTAAAAAAGGGGCTCTTTTTTGAAAGGCCCGATTTTCATTAATATGAACATGGTTCATTTTTTGATCAATCATTTAAAGAGAAAATAATTACAAATAAGCTTCAGTTTCAGCTTTGTTCCAAGGAAGATCACACTGGGCATAGCCATTAGATCCACACAGAAGGAATACAAAGGTGAGAAGCTGTCACAATATAACCCTGCAAATGTAACGCATATGATCATTACCATCCTAATCTGTGTGACAAGCAGTAGTCAGGACATACAATGAATGAAAAAAACTCCATTTGGCAAGTAATACTGACACACTAAATACAAGAGTTTAAAGGAAATACCGCTGTATAAAGGAAGTGCATATAAAGCTGGTGCACCACCAGTATGAAATAGATTTTAAACCAAATAGGATGCCAATTATAACAAAAATAAGATAACACAAAACACACAAAATAGCTGTGTCCGCAGGGAAATGTGTCTGAACAACTTTCTCCCCAGCAACTGTGGTTCAGCTGAGCTGATGTCAGTGATTCTGATACGTCATTTGCTGCTAATATCTTTAACATAAATCAGGCTTCCAAGAACGTAAAGTGACACCTAAGCCTGCTCATGTGCCCAGCCTTTTACAATTCTGGGACAAGAAGAGAGATCTTAATTTCTGACATGSAGGGAAATAAGCCTTGTAATACACCGAGCTCCAAAGAGGGCCAGCAAAAAGGAACGCAGGACCTTGGAGATATTAGGTTTCACTATAAAGGAAACAAACGCACCCTCACATTAATGCAGTGACTTTCCTAAATGTCATGAGGTGCCTTAGCATTCTCCCAGAGACATCTGCACTTTCGTTTTCCTTGAAACAGTTACTCTGAAGTTTTCATTTTGCAGTTGCAAGCATGTTTCTACCCCTCTTACCTCCAAGACCAGCAACCACCACTGCACAACAGCTTTCCAACCCACCCACTAGGCCCTCCTTTTAAACAGTCAAGTCTTGGGCCATTTTCCAAGGCCTTTCCCTCCCTCTTTATGTGGGTGTTTTTGGGGTATGTTAATAAAAAACAAAACAAAAAACAAAAAACCCCACCCCACCCCCCGCACACACACCCTCCCAGTTTTGCCACTGCTCCAAGACAGAAGTAGTTGTTTCTGTAATTTGGTCCTTTTTTACTGCTTCCTGGATGCAATCACATACATCACCATTCTGAGAACTACAATTAGCAAACTGTCAGCCTTTAAAAGTGCCAATAATTATAGCAGAGATACCGTGGCCCCAAACTACCCTTTGAAGACTACAGCATATTTGCAACCAAGAAACACTGCCTATGCAGAACAGAGCTGAGCACTGACAATAATTAAGCGATATCAGCAAAAAGTTACCCAAAATAGGGTTCTAGCTTCACATCTTCCTGTGTGATTATTAAAGCCCAGCTTTAATCCAAATTCTTCAAAACAAACTTGTACTGTAGTTCCTAAGCTTTATTTCATGGAAGGTGCCACCCAAAGCAATGCAAGTTTGAGAATGAGCAGAGAAGACAATGTTGACAATTGAAGCACATTTCAGCCATATGAAACAGTCAAATTCCAGCTGTGACCTGACTCGCATGCTTCAGTGGGGTGATAAAAGCTTACACAATAGCTGAATTTAGCCCAAAGAATAAAATCCATGTTTTGGTGGCTATTAACTCTAAAATTAAAGTTTAAGGGCCCTTGCACCAAATGAAATATTGCAGCAACCAGAAATCTCCAATAATGAAATATATTTGCAAGAGCTCAGTGGGCTATGTGACCCAGCTCCCAAATGAATTCTTCCTCCCACACAAGCTGCAAATTTGAATGATGTTCAAAATGATTATTTATTGTTCCAGAATTTCAGCAACTGAAACTAAGATCTCTAGGCCATAACTGAAATCAGAATATTCTTCAAGAAGGAAATAAGTTTACAAACAAAAACTAATGTTTTAAAAGCAAAAGTAGCAATTCCAAGACAACTATTTATCATGCTATTTGGTACCTGCTAAAGATAGCTGGAGAGCTAGTTTCTTTTACTAAACAACCAGGTACCCTGGTATTTTCCTCAAATTTATTTCTCAGGAAAACGTGACAGACTAAAGGCTGACCAACAAAATGACACCAAAACAAACAAAACTCTTCCATCAAAAAAACCCTCCTCCATCATATAACTGTTTCAGTGATTTTTTTTCTTAAAGAAAAAAAAAGTACTGAAAATTGTCTTACAAAAAGACTTCTGAAAAAACAGGGTGTTCAGAATCAGAACAAGTGTTCTTTAGCTTAGCAAATTGGGACACATCAGGCAAGATTCAGTGCATATACATCCATGCTCAGAAACCTGCTCTACCAAAGGATAATACTGTTTGTACCTCTCAATGTGCTATACATGTTTGCTTAGCAAGTTTTCAGATTTAATAAGTAATTTGACAGCTATATTGTTAGTTTAAGCCACAGTTTAATCATTTCTGACAGTCAAAGATTCTAGCATGGTTTGATTTGCCCAGTTTCAGACCAAATATCATGTGTTTGAGGTCAGGGAGAGTAAGGTCACTCCTAAGGAACCCTCAAGCGCATTTAATAATGATGTTTGGGCTTATCTCACTACGCTGAGCCACTATTTCAGCTAGCTTTTAACAAGTGCCTGAAAAACAGTTTCTACAGAAATGCTCCCCACCTTCTTGAAAAGGAAACCTAATTCCTCTACACTCTAGGAAACTTTTTGCACTTAATCATAAAGTCAAGCATCAAAAGGCATCACTGTTTTCACCTCTTAAGATTCAATCTGTGCTTTACGCAACTGCTGTGTTACACTGGGAGTCATCTTGGGTCAAAACAAACAGCCTTTCTACAAAAAAGTAGAAATGGAAGAAGGTAATTCTGGACAGGTAGCTTGCTAAACTTATTTGCCACCTTTTGAACAAAATTCTTTCGGGTCATACCTTACAGTTATCCCCTTTGCCCACAGAAATGTACAGGCAATTTTAAGTTTGCTTTTGCTGCCCATCAACATTGCCCACAAAGACAAGTCATCTCTGAAAACAGACAGCTGCTTCAGGCTACTGATGACCCTCAGCATCGCAACCCATTTTGAAACCTTTCCAGAAATTACAACAAATTCCTCTATGCTACTCTGGCACCTACTGTTTTATGTCACCACATGCTGCAGTTCCACATGCATGGGGAATGCTTCTCACATGCCTTCCCATCAAATCTCTTGATCCAGCTTGGAAAGGGCCTGGAGAAATGGAATTCCCAAATTGAAGGGGAGAGAGGGTAGCATCTACATTTTTAGYGCTATTATCCCTGAAACTATTATTTGGGCATATTTTCTTATTGCCTAAACAGCTGGGCCAAGTGGAGGGAAAGGTAGAAGAGAAGAAACCAGGACAGCACTGATAGTTTTTAGCAAGGATGAAAATATAAACACTGAACTCAGGACCACGAAATACCACCTCATTTACATGCATAGGGTTTCTGGAAAGGCATAAGCTATTGGACACTCAAGGGATTGACAGTTAGTTAATCAAAACTCACTAGCTCTCTTTCCTGGTAATCTCACAGAAGGGAAAGAGGATATTTTCAAACCTCGCAAATAGCCAGTAAGCAAAAGACTCAACTGATATGGTTTAATATTAYGTTCTCTATTCAGTGGGGTTTCTGAATTTGATACCTGTTTACTACCTCAAGATACAGCTCTCAGCCTGTGAAATCTAGCTTTTAAAGTGTTCTTAGAAAAATTCAACTGTTTATCTGCATCATTTCTAGCCTACCTGATAAGTATCCTTAACTGCAAATGGCTTTATTCAAAACCTTTTCTTTAGTGGGTGGTAAACCAGAAGCAACTTATACAAATGCAATAAGAGGAAGCTGGCATCCTACCTATCTGCTGCTTCATAGAGAGGATATAATTTCTCATAGTGGCCCATTAACTGTTATAATTAACTTTGCTACAATTATCTAGAATGAGTACTGACATTCAGGGCCATTTTTGGGATGGTAGCTTGCAACCTACATACATGAATGTATCTACAATTATGCAGAAAATCCAATAAAATGTAAAGTTTGCTGTCCAATCACTTGAAGTCTTTTATGGTAGTGACACAGTAAGAGTCTTGCCTGAAAAATCCAGTTTGCAAAACTGCCTCTTGCCTTTGGCTACACTGCATCTCTCCTCAGCACAGCACGTAACATGATCATTGGTCATTCTGCAGAATCCTCCATGACAACTGATACTGTTTCAAATATCCAAGCAAGATCCAGCTGTCAGAAGGCAGGGTGATTTTCTTACCTCTGGAACACACCACCAGCTCAATTGCATAAAGAAAACAATTCAAGCTTCCACCCAGAGTAGGGCCAGAACACCAGCGTTTCTCCACAGCATTGTAAAACCCATAAGATTCAGGTGGAATAAATCAGGCTTTGTTAAGAGATACGTTTTCTCCCCTCTGTGCCACATCTTTCATAACTACGCAGAATTGCTTGATTAATGCAATAATTATACAGAAATCCACACTGACCATGCTATTGCCACATGAACCTTCAATTACAACATTCCACTATGGAAGCTCCAACACAACTTCAAGCATTTCTGCCAAATGGAATAGTTTTTTGGGGGGGTTTTCCCCTCCATCTTGTAGGTGGCTGGCACATTTTTCATGTAATACCACGAGACATACAGCTACTTAAACTCAGTCTGACACCTTATTACTTTAGTTTTCAGGGAGTATGCAAATGCTGAACATTACCATTTAGTTTAAATTGATTTGTTTCACATTAACTTTATTATACTGACACCTATGTACCTAATAGTATCTCAGGAGATCATATGAATAACTTCAAGTTAAATGACCCTACCACATCAAAAGTAACTGTTTTCTTGGTGAGAGTGTAAAAAGGTCAGTCCTCATTTGCAAAAGTTAATTTCTCAGTGCTGGACTTCTCAGCTATACTAAAGAGATATATTTAGCTGCTGTACTACAGCTCTCAAGTTACACTACTATTTAAGTCTAAAAAGCAATGCATGTGTTAACGAAAGCTGTTAGAGTAAACATGCAAGACCTAATGAAAAGTTCACATAGACTAGATGAACCCATTGATACACATACAATTTAGGCACTACACAGAAAGACTTTGGTATCTTGTTTAGCACATCTTTTTGTAGGCAAAAGCTCTCAAAAGTTACCTAAAAAGTTACTAATCCTCCAATTTAAGATGGAAAGGGACGAATAGCTCTCCCCAGTGACTTTCCAGAACAGACCGAGACAGAAATAGGCACACCATCCTCTTGACAATCCATACAACCAGCTGTGCTTTCTTTCCTTGACCCCTGAAAGTGAGACAATCTGTATAAACTACAAAGGGAAGAGGATCAGAGCTGAATATCCATTTTGTGTGCCCAAACTAAGAAATATTTCATAGCCTAGTACAACAGCTCAAGACATTTCTGAGAACTGAAAATGCAGAAATCATTCCTCACTTAGGAGTGGTTTAGCTGCCTTCATTCTCTGATTATGGAGAGCCCTAACGGTGACTTTCCCGCTAGCAAAGACCCAAYGTTTAAAAGGGCCATTAATGAACAAGTAATCCGAAAGCCAAAGGGTAGAAAACAGCAGGCTGAAGGAGAAACATAGCAGAAAGAGGTCAGCAGCAATTCCTCCTTCTATAGTGCTTCCAAGCAGACAGACTCTAGCATTCACATTTGGTGATAAGAAGCTTGAGAACAGGAACTAAACCACAGGAGACCGAACAATCTGCAAACCACTATTTGTGGCTGTCAAATCCACTAGAGAGCTACAGATTTTACTGTTCTTCCCAGAGCCTCTGTCCAGTGCTTTTTTTCTTTTCTTTCTTTTTTTTTTTAACGGGGGGGGACAGAAAAACATGCGCACACACACTGATTYTCTGCCCCATACTCAAAGCTCAAATTCTTGGTTGAACCAACTTCATTTTGATGTGACAGAAAGAAATGTCTTATTTCTAACTACGTGAATATCAGAAGTATTAAACAGATCCTAGTTATGTCTAGCAACCAGTGGTACAACTGACCAAATACACATTACGATGTAAATGTGACAAACTATAGTTAATGCTAACTAAGTAGCAAGGAAAAAATATTCTGAGCTTGGAAAAAAGCTTACAAGATTTAAAAGTGGAGAAAACAGGAAAATTCTTAAAATAAAAGAACTGCAGAGCTGTCATACATTTAAGTATCAACATTTGTAATCAACATACATAAGTATGTATCAACAATCATAAATAATCAACATTTAAGTCATTCCTCAGGAGTTTTCCTATCACGAATAGGCAAAAAGCCAAGTCTGGCCATTTAGACTGCCAAAAAGCAAAAGCTGACAGCATGCAGGTGATGAATGAGCTAAGTGTGCTACAGGCGGAAGCAATACTGGATGTTGAAGACATAACAGCCAAGATCACCAAGCATTTTTACAATGGTTGCTGTGGTTTGTAAAGCAAAACGGTTGCCTTGGCCTCTGTAAGCATTAACAGAATGGAAACAAAATCAGATCTGACACCTCTGCATATCTCATTCTCGGTAACTCCATTAACTTCAAACAAATTCTTGTTCAGGTAAGGTCCAAGTATGGACTTCAATAGTTAACTCAGAATTTGACACTAGCATGACAATGAAAATGCAGATTTGGGGTTTTTTCCCTCTGTGTAAACAGAGGCCTGGCTGAACTTCCTGTTAAAATAAACAGGAGCACACAATAATGAAAGACAAACCTCAGGCACAGCCTGCCAGGGATAAATCCAAATGGGCTAGTTTCCAAACACTTTCCTTTTGACTACTTCACTGGAGGGAGAGATCTCCAAACAATTTGGAGAGAGTCAAAGTGAACAATTAAAAATTAAGGTAACAGCCTCTCACTGAGTGTAAACTGAAAGCACCTAAAACCTATTTGATTTTCTATTCAGTGCAAATTGGATTATAGATTCCTCAGTACTTTTAATGAGGAAGAAAGTATACAGACTTCCTCCTATTTTTCCATATTTAGCTCAACAGCTCTGACAGTCATGTATATCTTCAGTCCAACAGACCTTTAGATTCTTGGCCTCATAGGCTACAGATCACATTAGTTATCTTGACTGAAGCACAAGGGTAACATCAAGGCTGAACAATAAATGCTGGGAGAAGTGCTACAGTCAAAGTGAAATTTAATTACAGATTTTTTTAAACAATCAACACAATCAAAATCCACTTGTTGTAAATGGTATGTATTTAATATAGCACATGTTACCACAGCACCACCACATACCACAGCATTTAGTATATCTTTATTTCTCTCCATTTACTTCCTCTCACACTTCTACATGCATATGCCTGTCACAGCTGCCACTACTTTGATATGACCTTTCAATCATTTGACTAACTTTTATATAAAGCTGAAGACAAGAACAGCATGATCTGAAGCAGTTAACTCACCTTCACAGAAAATGCATCTAAATGCTGTAGACAGTACCCTAGCCAGCATTCCCATTTCCTGTGCAACCCAGAGGTAATTTCCATTTGAGATACCTTGCTAACTCCAATCTCTTGCTGGAAGACTAAGCAGTCTTCATCCTTCCCCACAGCTGGTGGTATGTGCTAACTGCCATGCAGTAAAATCTCAAAAGGCAGGGTGTATGGCACACGGAGAGAGGAGAAGTGTGTGACCACAAGGAAGCTGCACTGTCATATGACCCAGACAGCAAGTACTGTACTGGTCAGACCTAATGGGTTGACAGGATCAGGCAGAAGGTGCCACAGTCCCTTCATCCACTTCTCGTAAATCCCAAACTGCATGAGCAATGGCTACATGGTCACAAAATTCAAGAAGCTAAATAAGTAATGGCTCACTCCCCACTGTAGGAAAAAAATCAATATAAAATCAGTAACAGCCACTGGAGGCAAAGCAAAGCAAGTACTTCAAAGCATTCTAGCTGCAGTACAAACTCTGAACATACAAGCAACAAAGGTGAGGAATTTATGCTGCTAAGTGCTCATCTGTTGCTTATCAATGTTTTTTCTTAAATAGACAGACTTATGCCTCCTGAATTATAGTCTATAAGGCTACCTCATGCTACATCTTTAAACAAACTACTGCTATACTCCCTATAATCAATTTCCTGGACATGCAAATGACTGATTTCATTGCTAAAACTCAAGGAATTGACAGTAGTTTAAACAGAATTAGCATACCTGGAGAATACCAATGATGTTCTCTCATGAACTGCGTTATGTTAGCTTCAGTATCAGTCTAGAGCAGCATGTTGGGTCTTTCATATTTTGGCACCCACAACAGTTACAGGATACTACACATCTAAATACGCAAGAGTAATAAATTGGTTACTGAAGTCAATAGACAGACTTGCTACAAAACAGCTTTTATAGTCGGCAAATTCTTTAGCATATCAGTGCTAGAGGGTATTTTCCAGAGAAATTTCACTTACAATAGTGATTTTGTGCTTTTCCTCCAAACTGTAATTCAGCAGGCTTGTTTGTTTATTACTCCCCAGCTGTTTTGGTTCCACACTTCKGTGAAGTCCTAATACCATCTTTGTATCATCTTCTTATCTTTCCCTGGTAAACCAACAATTTCATGATTCCAGTAGTAATTTAGAGTAGCTCACCCCAATTTCCAAGTAGAGGTGGGGAGAGGAATTTTGTTTCATATGTTTTGGCAATAGGGAATGGTAACAGTATCACAGAAGAACTATAAAGAGGAATACAATGTATGCACTTGGTATGAAAGCTGCTTCCGGAATCAGCCCTTTCTACGATCACACATGCAATTCACATTCATGCTTTTTTTTCCACCATCTTGTTCAAGATGAAAGATACCTAACCACTTAGTCAAATAAAAATAATAATAATAAACTCATTCTGCATTATCACAACAATTTTTCTAACACCTGCACATCTAATTTCTTAATAGGAAACTTGCTTTCTTTGAATAATTACCTATTACATTATTTACTGAGATTTCTGGGGTGGTGAGATCTTTAAATTCCTGAATGCAAAATAAAACTAGGATTCACAAGTATACAAAGGCAACACTGTTCCTCAACTTAACACTCAGCTTCCTTGCAAAAGCCTTACTGACATATACCAGATACAGTAGTTTAGCCAGGTGAGCAGTGTATTTGATGATTACCAATTATGCCTGCAGCTGCAATGCAGACTACTCAAGGCTTAAAAGTCTTCTAAAATAGTTTCCCAAGATCTTGTAAAAACCTGGCCACAGCAGCACTGCATGAAGCTCCTACCCATCACAGGAACAGTTGCACAATTACAGAAGATGGGAAAAAAAAAATCATAAGCTGCAGAGCTGATTTCCACAGCTTTTGCATTCTTCAACTGGCTGCCTCACATACAAAGCAATGAGTCATTGATCTTGCAAAGGGATAGGAAGGAGCCTAGTTCTTGGACTCCAATCAAATCTGCAATTGAGAAAGCCGATAAAAGGCTATCTCTGCTATAGAGCTGGGAAAGTTCTCTTCTGCAAGGCTAAAAGGGAATATACATAAGGCACTCCCATTTCTTGAAAAAACTTTGAAGTCCTGAGAATTAAACTCCACTAATGGTTTATCTTACATAGTTTCAGACAAAAGCTTAATTTTATAATGTTGAACACTCCAAGTCAAGCAAGCACAAACTTAACTGCTTCCTTCTCTTATCTAAATACTATCTTTCCTTAAAGGGCTCTTGATAAAAGGGCCCTACAAATCACAGATGCATGTGACAACCATCATCTAAGAGCAACTGGGCAAGTAATTCTTTTCAACCATTTAAAATATTACAGCCAATGATTTTCTCAATACTGGGAGCTGTTGCAAGTTTTCTTCTCCTGTTAGCCATGTTTCTAGTTCCTGTACATCTCAGATTCCAAGTAGCAGAATTGTGTTATCAAGGGAATATAGACAACGATGATATAAAAGCAAATTTTCAATTATGCACCACATGTAATCATTTGGTACTATAGCTCCAGCATAGTTAGTGGCTCAGTAGCTCATACACTGCTTAACTAAATAGCAGGCTAGTTTTCCATGCAATTTTAATACTCATGAATGGTGGATTAATTTAAGATGCAATTTCCGTTGAATTTTAAAATAAGATAGCTGTTCTCCATGACAAAAAGGAAGTCTAATATAGAAATAATTTATCTTTGAGGTATCAAGAGAGGGTACCTTTTGATTACATTATTTCATTGTCACTAAAAGGTGACTTTCTTTCATCCCCTAGCCATAAAAGGTGTCTTGTTCAGTTATTTAACATTGTCAAAGCAGCAGCCTCGAGCCCAATATTTCTTTATATGTTTTCAAAAAGATAACCAACTTCTCTGTGTTACAAAAGTAAAACAGAGCTTTCGGCACATCCTGAAATTAACCTGCCCAAACTGCTTACCTGGGTACTTGAAGTATGGAAAATATATACAAGACAAATAAATTTATTAGAACACCAAAATTAGACCAAAGTTCTCATAACTTCAGAAAATAAACACCTTCCTACATCAAAAAGAAAAAAAGAGCCACACCTTACCAGAAGGAATACAAAAGATTAACCACTGCCAAAGGATAGAATATTGTGAAAACTGCAGAATTGTAAACCTTTGCCTGGAATAGAAAATCATAAGCATTTCTAGGTCAAATACAAATTTAAACCATTTGAACTGCTCCCCACTTAAAATGGAATTCAATGAACCAATTAATTAACCATTAGCAATGTCATCAACAGTTTAAATACAAGTTACATGCCCAGAAAGATATCAGATAAGCAACATAAATAGCCTGAACCTGCCAAAAAACGCTGGAAGCCCATCCAATAGGGGAAGAAAAAAAAGCAAGGGAAAGGGACTGGAGAAAGCCATCGGCTCAAAGAGGATGATTAATTTAATCATCTTTGCTGAGGCTTCCTCAGGAGGCAAGGGGCATCTAGGACTCAGCTCGGTAGTTGCTCTACAACAAGTGAGAGAGGGCCTTTGGTGAGGAGAAAGCGAGGAAGGATTAGGGTGCAAGCTGAAGACTAAGAATACATTAGGTGGGTTCTTCCAACCCTTCTAGAACAGGAAAAATAAAAGAAAGTTACATTACCAATTTCCAAACTGCCCTCAGCATCACAAGGCTAAAGTGAAAGATCTTTTAGCATTTTAAATAAGAACAAGTTGTTTTTGAAGAGTAAAACTAGCAAAGCTGGTTTTGTGGAGACATGCATCCTTCTCCCATACTCCTCTCCTCTTCCCTCCTCTTCTCCAGAAATTCCTTCATATCCTACGCCCCTGTGACACCTTCTTCCCCCAATGAAGGAGACTGCAGTGCTTTGCATAAACTGAAGTCCACACAGTGTGAGGAACAAGTCAACACACAAACACTAACTGGTCACTCCAGTTCATACAGAGTCAAGTATCCAGAACAGATCATACTTGAATCATTTTTCAAAGAGTGGAATTTCCAAAAAAGTCTGAGTACAGTTTGCACTCTTTGCTTTAATAAAGCAGGTTCATAGTGAGACAAGTTTGAGTGTCTTCAGCTCATCTCTACTGTTACAGATTAATTTTGGCTCATCTAAGAAGCTCCTCCTGCTACTTTTACTTCAGAAATTCTCCCTCCTAATTCCCCTCATCTAAAACTAATGGTGCAGCTCTGCCAGGAGCTAACGGTTTCTCAACACTTTGGTCAAGAGACCCCAAAAAAGGCAATGTAACTGAAACTGCTGCTGAGGAAAGCCGCTCAGGAGCAGAAATTAGGTTTTAGTTTCAATTAGCTTACTTCACGGTGTTTTCTCTTGCATACCCAACTGCTGCAAATCATTTCAGAGAATATACAAGAGTGTAAAGAAAGTTTCTGACAATATATACAATACTCAATAGATGGCATGGGAGTCCAAAAGATAAATGAAATAAAGTGAAACTCAAACAAAATGAAAGTAAAAGCTAAAAATATTTAACAAAAAATTCTTTAGGTATTTCCATAATAATAATAAAGATGACTGACAAATAAGATGTCCTTACTGCTAAGTTTCACAAAAGTCCAACATCACGTCCAAAAGTCATAGAAATTGGACCACTTTTCTTAAGCTAGAACACTGCATAGAGAAACCTAAGGGAAAAAAGCAGAGAGGCAGTGACAACTAGGAATAACAACTTTGTTTAAATTTGGACAGACACAAAAGAAATGTCAGGCAGTATTCATATACTACTTGGCGGTATAAGAATAACTACGTTCAGAGATTATGGAACTAGGTACGGATTCAGCTGAACTGCACACCATTTAATATCCACTTTTATTATGATATACTTTTGTAATAAAGTAAGAAAAATGCTCTAGCCTTAACTTCAGGGCAAGTATTTCAATGCCTATGCTGAGGGATCTTGCCTCACTGTCAGGAAAATCCAAGGAACACCCATTTTAACTTAACAGTAAAACCTGCACAATTTCTTAAAATTTTACACTTTCTGGAACATAAATTGATAAGACTTTCTTAAAGTCAGCCACAGCACTGAAGTTTTCTTCATTAAGCAGTATAAACTGGCTCTGCATCTCAGCAAGAGTGTGTGTATTAGAGCAATACTGAGTAGTTCTCACAAAGATTGAGGATTCCTCACAAAAAGAGTATTTGCAATCTTTTTTGAACTAAGGGCCCCTTTTAACCTACTTCATTAAGACAGTCAGCACTAATATATATTAACCCAGAGTTGCACATTTCGTAGTCATTTTTAGACTGCATGCAACTACCATACTTGCAACAAAGTATGTTTGTCAGCAGTATACAAATACACAACCTGAGACTGTAGCAAGTCTTCTAAGAAGCTGAACTATTGCAAACTTCCTAGAATTCAACTGGAACAGAAGTCAAGGACACTTTGCCACCACTATGGGATCACTTATACAGCAAAAGCCCTACAGAAGGAAGAAATTTCAGTTGCAACTTAAATTTAGCTCGTAGTTCACTGAAGTAGTCAGCCTCTAGGAACCAGTCAAGTAACCTGGAAAGCTCTGTTCAAATGCCAGTGTTATCACTGTATTGGAGTAAGCTGACTAACATTTGGGTTTGTCAGGATGAACATAGCCTCCTTGGTAGGAGAGGCCATTTTATAATTCTTTCCTCCCCCCTAAGTTTTGTTTACTTTTCCCCCCACAAAATTCAAGGCAAGAGAAAGTTAGCACATATTAGGATTTGTTATGGCCTCTTTAAATAAACTAAAATCAGGGGCTTGCTTATAAGAGTTAACCTATAAATATACACACTGAGAGAAGAAAAAATAAACAGTAAAAGATTCCATTTCCATTCTTTTGTAGTATTTTCATTGTCTTTTCCAATCTGGAAAATTTCACTGTTTCTCAATGTTCAGAACATTTACAAGTTAGGAGTTAACTCACGGTTTCAATTTACTTGAAGGTTCAAACTGTCAGAGTTATTTCCTATTTGCACAATAAATGTTCACACCTGCAGATAATTTAGTGTCCACCTACAAACTGAACTGTGAAGCAGTTCAGTCAAATAAATCATTCTTGACTTCATAGCTCTGTAGGAAGAACCAGAGTTAAGCTCTTCAGAGAGACTCCACAGGATAGCGCTTCATCAAAAATAGGATAACATGGCAACCGCGAAGTTCATTAACAAGCAAGATTCACAGTCAAAACTCACTACTTGGTTTTAACTGTTTTACTACCCAACATGGAGAACTTTTCAACATGTTTACATTCTCTTGGATAGAAAAGCCAAACCTTCCTGTCCACAAACTCCAGAAGTGATGCATGTCTCAAGGTAACTCCCTTAAACTTGGTTAGTTCCTGCAATAGCTGTGACTGTCAAAGTATAAATAGTTATGGCCCAGAACACAAGCAAATATCAGCAGGGTAGCAACTACTTGAAGCAATCTTTAGGGGGAAAAATTCCAGGCAAGTTTGAGTGTTGATACTGCAAAATAAAGTTAGTATTCAAACACTTAACTAGCTGATACTAAGAATCAACTGTACTTGCACAAAATCAGTCACGTTAATGGAGGCAGTTTATGGGCCAGTGGGGGAGAAAAGTGACAGTTTTATTTACACCTGAACATTCTTGTACCTGGAAATAGCCTCAATGAAACCACTTACAGACCTCCGGGAAAGCTGAATAGCTGAATTATCATGCCACTCAAAAGAAAAAAAAAAAAGAAGAAAAAACCAACACACTACTAACTGATGCAGAAGAGATCAATAGAATCTCTCAAAGGGACTCCGTTCTGGAAGTGCCAAGAATAGAACCAGTTTCCAGTCACAACATTCAAACCACATTTTGACTGAAGTGTTTTCATTTTTCTGCCTCCAGTCATAGTAAATTGAGTTGATAAAAATAATTGGACATGTCCCATTTTTTGAACTGCCACAGTATGAAATTCTTACAACAGCAGCTTTTCCTGTTCAGCTGTTTCACTGGAACTCAGCTATTAGAGGAGGACAGTTGTTTGAAATTCCACATAATACATTAAGTATGACATATCCTGTAAGGAGCACCTGATGACTTGCTCTTCCAACACACACCCTTTTTCCTTTTCCAGTGTTCTTGCTAAAGCATGCATTTCAGCAACCCTTATGTTCATTTTCCATTTCTTTATAGCTATTGCCATTTCTTTCAAGTATTCGTTCAAATATGATATTCCCAGTCTTACACATGACCTTGCAACAACAAAACAACAGCACCCAACTAGCCCCCAGAAGCTGCTCCTATATAGGGACCCATCCTCCAACTGTCCCAAGTAACAGACATGAAAGATGTTGCATTCAGTTGTTCATTAACACCCACACACATTGGAGATAACACACTTAGCATACATCTAGAGTTAGAAAGAGCTTTTAGCATGACTGTTAAAGCTCCAACTACAGTTGAGGCCAGAAGTGGGAACCAGACAAGAGCAGACAAAGGCAGCCAAACTTGCTGAGAGGTCAGTGAGGGAACCAAGTAAGCTGCTACAGTGCTCCAGTTTCTGAAGCCAGCCCAGACATCTTGGCAGCAACACTTCATCTAATGGTGCACACCCTGGACATTTAGACAGAATGCTACTTGGATGACAGGAGTAGTTTCAGAACTAAGAAACCGCAACAAAATAAATCAGAATCCAAGTCTTCCTATGCATTATCATATACTTGTGTGCTGATGGCCAAATAATTCACATGCTAAGAGCACTGACATGAGGTTGAACACTATGCATGCTACGTGATGTCCAGTCAATGAGAGAAGACTAAAAGGTAGCTCTAGATTATCAGATTCAGTTTTATCACATACAGCTATTTTAAAATACACTTCTTCCCTATATTTTTCCTATCTACACAATTTCATAGGTTAGGTCTAAGACTCTAAAACACCAAGAGACTACGCACAAGTTGTATATTAAAGGATAGTTCTGCTACATTTTTCATTTAGTATTTTCTTTAATGGATAAAGATGTAAAATGCAATTTTAAGATAGTGCCTGAACCTTGATTATTGATCAGCTGCATGTACTATCATTGAGAGCAAAGTGGTATAAAACTCATGATACCACTAGCAGCTTGCTTTACAAGGCTTCACAAAGCACACACACAACATCACATTAACTAGTACTATCTATCTTTGCAGGAAGCATGTAGTGCCATAAATGACAGTGAAGTATCCCTCCCTGTACAATGGTACTTACAGATTCCTTTGTGCTGATCTGGGATCTCAAAATACTGGAACAGGTAAACAGAACAGTCCAGTGGCATGCAAGGCCTAGATGTTATCCCACAACGGAGTACTATTGGGGAAAAAAAAGGGAGGGAGGAAGAGGGAGAGAAAAAAATAAGTTTAAGCATTCTATCTAAGCAGAGAGGTTAGTGAAAGCAACAGCATGTTATGACACCACTCTTCAGCACAAAAGACACATCAAGCCAAATAATAAAGAAAAAACAACTTGAAATGTGTCAGCAAAGTGACCCGTACCGCAGTCCATCAGAATAAGTTAATAGCAAACCAGGGCAGTTCATGTTGCAGGATTTAGCCGGAGTGACCTGACAAGCAGTAACTGCTATTCCAAACATATACTTGGTATTGCAAAGCCACAGAGTTTGATCAACACTCCTAAGAATGTACTTAGTGAAAATGGGCAGAGAAAAAGGAAATTCCTGATAGATAATGATTCTCTGAAAGAGCTGCAGTGTCATTCTGTCACCCAACACTTTTTTGTAGGAAAATGATCATTATTTTCAAGATCATCTTGGAAAAATACTATGATAAATTGGTGAGGCTGCATCTGGAGTACTGTTCTGGACTCCCCAGTACAAGAGAGACATGGAGCTACTGGAGCAAGTTCAGCAGAGGACTACTAAGATGATTAAGGGACTGGAGCATCTCTCATGAGGAAAGGCTGAGAGAGTTGGGACTGTTCAGCCTGGAGAAGAGAAGGCTGAGAGGAGCTCTTATTAATGTGCACAAGTACCTTAAGGGAGGGTGTCAAGAGGACGGAGCCAGACTCTTTTCAGTGGTGCACAGTGACAGGATGAGAGGCAACGAGCATGAACAGAGGACGTTCCATCTGAAGATGAGGAAAAACCTCTTTACTGTGAGGGTAACAGAGCACTGGAACAGGTTGCCCAGAGAGGTTGTGGAGTCTCCTTTCTTGGAGGCATTCAAAATCCATGCAGACATGACCCTGGGCAACATGCTCTAGGTGACCCTGCTTGAGCAGGGTCTAGATGATCTCCAGAGGTCCCTTCCAACCTCAACTATTCTGTGATTCTTCAAGCACCTAGAAGTTTCTTGTGAATCTAGTTTCCCTTAAAACACCAGAGTCATTTGTCCTCACTGACATCTGCAAGTTTGAGTGCCACAGTCTGAGAGAGGGTCAAAAACTACTATGATTTCACAAAATCATAGCAAAGTGCCTTTAAAAAAAATGGTGTAATTCATTCTCACATAACTCAGCTATTCAACACTGACATCTTTGGGACAAAACTGAACATAAGCAAACTAAGAAAAAAGTTACACTACAGCCAGTAAAGGAATAACTATTGCAATCGAAAGAAATATATTTGGTTTACATGAATGTTAGAACTCTGGTACTAATACACTAATTTGATGAGAAATGCACTGTCTACAACTGAGGTGCTTTTTCCTGGACCTCATGCCCCTTTCAAATGGCTGAAATCCAGACTATGTAGGTCTAACAAAATTTTTTAATACTTGCCTTCGGAATTTCCAACATGTTCAAAGTTTAAAGACTATTTGCAGTGTCTAAATAGAACTTAGAAGCAACTGATTTTGTTAACCAGTGATGCACATATATTTGCATGCATATATGTGGTTCAATGTATACAAGATACACAGTGTACCTTTTACCCTTCACTGGTTGATCACCCCCAATCTCAGTAATGAACCTGCTGTTACAATATGCTGGTTGAGGTTCCAAGAATTATTTTACAAGCAGTTAGCTTTCCACACACACAAAAAATAATCTAGGAAATGAAGTCATTTGTTTGTCTTGAAACTGTAGCAGCCATCACTAGCATCCATTTTAGCACAGTTGCTCATCCGTATAGTGAAGCTGGACATTTCAAAAGACATCAGTCATTCATCACAGCACAGGTGCCTGCCTACTTGCCCTCCAGTACAGAAAGGTATCAAGGTCCACTATTCTAAAACTACTGTGGGCAATCTGCAAAACCAAGAAAGTCACATAAGATACTAGTCTTCCCCTTTGATTAAAATAAAACAAAAAAGCCCCAACAAAAAGCTAACACTGAAGTACATTAATAGCTTTTCTTTGGTTTTAAGCAGATACAGGTACTTCATGGACAAGATGGATGAATTCAAAGCAATTTCACCTCAAAGGTTATAGATAAGGGCAAAGTATTTTATCCAACATAACTGAAAGTAGCCCAGAAATAACTGAGGATTCAAGTTAACCTATACTGTAACCTATTTTTAGGTAACTTTTACCTTTAGTCCTTACAGGAAGCATAATATGCCTGCTGACATGAGATGGCACCCTCACTTTTTCTCCTCCTACAATATCTTCCGTTACATGCTTTAGAAATAGAAGTATGGGGTAATGCAGGAAAAAAAACTAAATAATTATCCTGATTACCAATCTTAAAAGTCCAACTCTCATATACCAAACACATCTGCAGTCATAACTCAAAACTGCATATGACAGTCTGCTTGAGTAAAGCTAACTAGAGATCAAGTTGTTGCTCATTTTGATATTTATTGTCATTTTCTCATGAATTATAAAGGCATTCTGCATCTTTTGCACATTTAACTACTCAAGATAGACTGCATCCTTCCTTGCAACTATACTCAACTCATACAAATATTGAGTCAATGCTCTAAAACCTTCTCCACCACCAGCTTGACTGTGTAGATCAGCAAAAGCAGCTCTCATAGAAACAATGTCACTTATCAATGACAACTTGAGCTGTGCCACCAGTCAATCAACTTGCATAAACATACTTACAGAAGTGCTAAACAGTGGTCACTCAACTTTTCTATCCAGAAGCACTGAAAACAATCCAAAAGAAATATCATTAGGTCTGGAAATCTATTCAGCAGATTCCTAACAAAAAAAGAAGCAACAGCTGTTAGCATTCAACAACTTCCACATGATATACACAGTAGATGTTTGCTATACTTTGTAATGGCTGCTTAGTAATAGCAGTACTAGCTGCCTTAAAGACACAAGATGCTGTTTGACAAAAGGCTACCCAAGCTATTTTTCCCTGCACTATGATCAGTATACAAGCCATCTACCATTTACTGCACAGGCTGGGGCAAGTCACTTAAATTCCACATTACATTTTCCCCCCATCTGTAAAAATGCAATAAAACTACCYCTGCCTCCTAACTCATGGGCTTAAGCTATATCTGTGAGCAACTTAAGGGCCGCCAAGTTGTCCTTAGACATGCCAACCAGATTTAAAAACCTTAAGCGCAATTTCAGAAGGATCCTGGCGCATGCATGCACAGTAACAGTGTCCGAGTACTGCACTTGGTACCGTCTAACTACCCTCTCATACTGTCTGAGCAGACAGCAGAGCTTTTGAAAGCTTCCCATGCTGCTCAGCTTCAGATCAGATTTAAAACTCAAGTATCAGGCCCTTCCACAAGCACTGTCCTATGAGCTGTACACACAGACTACTTGGGAAGCTGTTTCCCCACCATACCTGCAGGCTGCCTGGGAATATGTTTGAGCAGCCACTCAGCTAGGTGAAGATAGCAAGCAGGGGAAAAATATCCAGATGCTTTTCTTTCACCTTCCCAAAYGCCTGAAGTGCTCTACACACAAACTGGCAACAACAAAAGAAAAGTTTCTGTCATGCCATCCAGCTTATGTACTCTCTACACAGATATGTGTACATACACTACCTACAAGACTACATGCCATAACACTTAAATAAATATTTGTATTTCTACTGTTAACTACCAAACACCCTCACATTTAGCATGGATACAAGGGCATTTCCTCCTGTGAACATAATCTTAGTTAAATATTCATATTTGGGGAAAATTTCAGTCTGGTTTCTAAGATTCTTCTAAAAATCTTTTAAATGTAACAGAAGTGTGTCCCTGGTCTAATATTCAAAGGCCTACTGGAAACAGATCATTAAAATTTTAACATTTTTGCAGGTATATCACTACAGGCATAAGTAGAGTCTTCCACTTTATCACACATGAAGGCAAGAACAAGGCCTCTCTCTTACAAGAAATCCAGGAAAAATAATCAGTCTTCACAACATATTGAAAGTTCATGAAAAGTATATACAAGAAACAAGAAAAAATCCTCAATCTCATTATTTGCTTGTCATATCACAGTAGACAAATCATTACCAGCGTACTTCCACTGTTTTATCACAGCCAAACATACTACATTTGTTTCCCCTTTACTTTCTTAGAATTGGCTTAAAAAAAGTTGTTCCCATACTCTAGTAAGATCCAAGAGTTACCAGATACTGTATATTTTACAGTCAATGCATACAGCCAAAACCCACAAACATCAAGCAATAGACTTAGCTGGTACTCCAAACAGCATCACTCTTTTCACAGTTGGAAGAAAATAGAATGTTTTTGCTGTAATAGTAACTACTGAAATTTACAGAATTTTGATATCATTTCTCAAACAGCTGAAAAACTATTGTCTTTACTGATTGTCATTATTAATAATGCCATTTATAGGATTTCATGACTTTAAGAAATGCACCATGTTATCAAACCTTAAGGTCAGACACTCTACAATGCAAGTCATGAATATGAATATCAAAAATACCCAGGAGGAAATACCCCATACATTTTCAACATTAAGAATAACACGAATACAAGAGAGGATAGCTTTATAATAGTTAAACAGTCCAAAGATGAGCAGTTACAAAAAAACTTTATTCCTTTATGAGGATGCCAAAATTTGATTCAGAGTAGGACCTGAACAATCAGAAGATATGAAAAATGTTAACATCAGATTTTTCACCCTTCTGCATTTTACTTCCTATTTAAATGAAGGAACAGGAGGGTTTGTCAGCAGAAAACATCTGCGCTTGCACGCTGTTACCACCCTCCTTTCTCCTACAAGTATCCATTAAAGAATTGGTTTATCAGCATGAACTATTCTACCACCAAACTCCTGAGATGTTTCAGTCTACATAGCACCTACAGAGCAAACTTTCTGAACAAGGCAGCAACAATGGCTCAGTTTTTAGATTGTTGGTACTTCAAAAAAGCCTAGTATTCACAAAGTGCATACTTAACGCTTTGATAAACTAGACTTCAAGTGTCTTACTCAGGCATCCTCGAAGTCCTTTCACCACTAGTCATACTATGAAGACCTTAGCTAGTGAACATGCTGTTAGAACAACCAGTGCATAATCAGCCACACACAAAAACACAGCTTTATAACATTGAGGCCATAGCACCAGCCAAGGAAAGGACAGTTCTAAACGCGCTGCCATCCCGGAGCTGTGGATACAACAGGAAAACTTAATTTCAACAGCAGCACAGTCCTGTCTGTAGTCCAATTTCTCTATTTGCACCAGTTGGTAAACACAGATTAAAAATGAAATAGAAGAACGAAGTGAAAGATGGTACATTAGCCTTTGCCTCCCAAGTTGCAGTCATGAACAGTAAAAATACATACAAGTGTCTAATCCCAAACCATACAACAACTGACCCAGAACCAATTTTAGAAAAAAATTCAAATGGGGGGGGGAGCACTACTTATCAGATTTGCATATGAGATTGCTGGAAGAGTCAGATATTAAGACAACTGACAATTCTATTTGTGCTAAGTGCTACTGATTTCCTAAGTGGAGCTACGGGCAGCCTGTCAGCCATCCAGGAGTGGCAACCCTTTAAAACAGCCCACATCATTCCCATACGGAGAAACCAAACAGCAAAGAGTTTTAGCCACTCAAGAACAGCAACTGATTATTTAAGATTGCCTGAGCTGTTCATGTAGTATGATAAAAATGCTGCAAAATTTTTTTTTTTTTTTTTTTTTAAGATTCGTTATAGTTTATTCTCATGCCTCTACAGCTCAGTATAGGAAACGTTGCTGGCCTTTAGTAAACCACATCAGGTTTATGATAAATGACATATTATACAAAAAGGGCCTGGGTGGGCTTGTTTCCACGTCAAGAAACTCCTACAGGGTTTGCTAATGCACATCATGTTTGTGTAGGTTTGGAGTTACCTTAATGTAATCCTCAAGTTGCTGCTTAAAGGCATTTTACAAAGCTTTGTTTTGTTATAGCTAACAATGCTAGTTTAACTTAAACCACACTATGGAGTCTGATCTTCACAGGAAGAAGCGTTCTAGACGCATGACGGCTTCTGTGATATATCTTTGCATATAAATAGAGCAGTTTTATATCATATCATATTGAAGACCACCTCAAAGGCAGCTGATTTCCTGCGTTAGTCACAAGCATCGATATCACCACTAGCTTGTAAGTAGTATTTGATTTATAGCCAGTTTCACTGGATATGCCTTGTGCTGCTGTTACAAATTCTGCCTACCCTGGGCTTGACAGCAAGCCAGTGGTCTAAAAACTTAAGGGTACAGGRAAGATTCAACCTAGTTTGAGTGTAACAGTTCAGATGCCAAAATAAAAATAATGACTACCTGACATAACAGTTTCGTTCTTTTGGCAAAAATACCACCTGATACACCAGGCTGCTTGAGATTGGCCCAGAGATTCATTTAAGAAATAACATCTAGGATGAAACACCCCTCAACTTTAAGAGCAACTTCTACCAAATGTGAGGGGCTGCAGCTCAGGTCATGGCCACATGCCATCATTCAATATGAGCAAGGCCATGCCTGGAACTTCTCATTAGACCCAGGAGAAACGAACCCCAGGACAGTGCGAGGCTCCTACCTGCAAAGCTGACACTGGGTAAGCCAGTACTTTTGCTTGAGTTTTGAGAAAGAAGATAGCCTACACCTATTAAACTTTTTCAAACTTTTTTTTTCTTTTCTTAGAAGGAGTCACATCAGACTTCATTTTTTCAATATTTATGAGTGGATGCTTCAAGTTCTCTTCTGTTTTAGCATGTGTTTGTCAACCAACATTATTCCACAATAAGACACAAAAGTACAAGTCTATTTTTATAAGTCTACATTCAGCTACTTAGAGCTTATACTAGTCAACACCAGCAAAGAGCTACTCCAATGACACGCACAGAAGCAAATCCTCACACAAGAAAAGAACGGCTTCCACAAAGATATTACCTGTGTTCAGACAAGTCTGAAACCTCTGCAAAGCAACATTACAGCCAATTCTGCCCAGTGCCAGGCAAATGTTGACATGTTCATTTATAGCCTTTTACTGTTATCCTCTTTCCCTGGTATGCCAGAGAAATAAAGCAACAGTGACTCCCCTCAATATGAAACAACTCCAATACAGTTCAGAAGACAAAGTAAATAGCTGCTTTCCATTTCAGTTTGAAAACACATTTCTGAAGACATACTTATAGGCAAAGTTTAATTCAACTTACCTACACACTGTTTAGTTTTACTGGTAATAGGCACACATTTGAATCTGTCACACAGCCACATGCATTTTGATAGGCACTGCAGCAGACAGGTAGCTGCTTCATCAGCACCTCCTCCTGACTGCTCTACCCCTTCTGTTCTGCCCTCCAGCAAGCAGGTAGTAATGTATCCTCTAAGTAATGACAGTCAAGCAGAAGTCACAGATGTTCTACCTGTCTTCCATTCCCAGTACTCCTTCCCCAAAACTACTGATGCCTGCAGTCTCTATTCCTTTAGAAACCATAGTAGAACTGCAGCTTGGGGTCAACACTTGCCCCCTCTGGTTCTTATCACACAGTTAGTACGATACATACTCTCCCCTTCTATAGGCATATACCTATTCAGTTGTCTTTCCAGCACTGTGTGTTTGGCTATTTAATATCTGTCTGCAAGGTATTAACAGAGGTCTCTCTGATCAGACAATCATATCTAGAGGTAGCCTACTTACAGAAACAAACAGGGAGTAACATTGAAAAAAAAAACCCTACAGATAAATAATAAGTGATGGGTTTATCAAGCAATTACTTTCATGCTGTATAACATCATTGTTGAGAATAGAGGAAAAACATGCAATTTTTTTTTTTTATAAGTATATACCCCTCAGCTTATCTGATTCATACTAACTTGAAAGAAGAGCAGAAATTATGTCAATGCAAGTTGTAAAGGGAGAAGCCTACAGCAAAGAAAATGGTGGAAAGATACGGCTCTTTGAAAAAACAATAGGAAAGTTATGTGGATTGGGCACATCTCCTCCCCTTCCCCTAGACTGGGTCCATCTAGTTAAGAACTGACTTCTTGTGAGGCCAAATCCAGGATCAAAGCAGGTTTTAAATCATCCCAGGGATGCTAGAAGAAAGGACAGGACAGATTAAGTTGCCAGAAGCTACCTAGACTGAACTGACAAACTTACTGTCACAGGAAGCTTGCTGTGCCACTTCTCTCTGCTAGAGCTACCTGGGCTGAGACAAGCCTGAAAGCCCACCTTGGAAAGCTGAAAAGATAAAGAAGATACTACACACAGAAGTCTTTTAGGCCTTCCGCTCCACGTATTTTCTACTCTGATAAATAACTGATGCAATGTTCTAAAGACATTTTTGGCACAACAAATCTGTATGGTCCCAGTGTCCCAAAGAGGAATCACCAATGTTTTGTTAATATGTCTGGGAAACGAGGGCAGCTGTGGCCTTATGGCACATTTGAGAGTGGAATGCCCAGATCCCCACATAAAGAAGTGGCTCAACAGCAGACCCGCCCTTTAAAGGAGATTAAAAACTAAGCCAATTTAATCACAGTTTGCCCTATACAGGCAATTACTTCTCTATTTTAGTAAGATGAAATTTTAAGCAGTTCAACTACTGGTAAACTCTTACAGAAGAATTAAAAAGGTGTTGTATGGAATATCTTCCACATTCACCACACTTTTGTGCCCAATGTTTTCCTGGTGCAGACAGAAGGTTGTCAGGAACTGTCACAGCAGCAGTTCCTGTTGCTTCCCAGTTGCTCAGCCACACTGAGTAAAAGTTACCCACTCAAACTGAGGTACGTCATAGCTCTTCTTCCCCCCTCACAGCAGCCCACGCATTCACTCATGTGCAAAATTGGTTCACACTAAAATGCATTTCCACATCTGCTCTATTTTTAAGTAGCCTTTCTGACTAACCAGCTAATAATAAAGCAGGTGAAAATTTCAACAAAAGTTTGCTTTAAAGGGACTTAACAGGGTATGTCACACTTTCAGAGAGATCCCTTTTAGTGCTGCAAAAACTTTACACCTCCATGTCAAAAGTATTCCAGGCAGAAGAAATGAATTCTAGGCATGGAAGATGACAGAAGCGTATGACATGACTTCACATTTACTTAAACAGAAAGTGGTAAGCGATGAACTAATTACTTTTTTCTAATACCATTTGACAGCTAACAGCACAAATTATTGGCCTTTCTAGTGCAGCAAAACCTTCTAATACTGCCAATAGCCAGTCTCAAACATTTCTCTTGCAGCTTATTTGCCCACCCTGATAGCAACAGGTGCACACACACTTGAAAATCCTGCTGTAAAGGTTCAACACTCCAAAGGCTTTCCACACCAACCGTTAAGTTCATCTACTATCATTTTTTTGCCTGCAAGCTTACAGAAATGGCACCTGCCATTTCCAGCAGCAGCAGCAACTCACAGTAACACCTCTGAGAAACTGTTCTGTCACATTCARCTTGCACATTTGTCCAGTTTGGATTCAAAATTAAGAACAGCATTCTGAAGCCGTGATATTTAAGYCTGTCAAGATCTTTATCCGTCTCCCAGTTAAATATTGCTGACCTGTCAGAGATATTAGTGAAAGGGTACCCAAGAGCATCAAATGTCATGTTAAATTCAGAGATCTTTGCAATGGCAAGAGTCCAGTAATCCACTGGACAAGAACTGTGGAGAGTACCACAGAGTGACACCACTGTTCTGGAGCTCAGTGGACTTGCTACAGTCCTGTAGCCTTCTTACAAGACTAGTTGTCTCAGGTCTGCCCAAAATAAGAAACTATGAACTCTGTATTATTAAGATACAGGATATGGAATTATGTTACAAAGTTTGAAAATGAGCATCTCGCAGGGATCAGAGATGCCTTCCCCTGGATACCTGGGGCCCAGAGATCAGGGAACAGTATGGGTGGCTTTCTGCACTCAGATATTAGCAGAGGGGTTGTAAAGAGTCCTGCAGGAATATGCAGATTCTTCTTTATGACAGCTGGGTTGCATGTAAAGATGCTCCAGTTTGCAGATGTCAAAGTCCTATGAGTGTTAAGTAAGAGCAGCTACCCGGACCCGGCTTTGCAATGGTTATATAGTGAGAGCAAGAAAACATGGCCAAGGTGCTGAATATTGATTAGCTCATCACAGAATCACAGAATCGCTGAGGTTGGAAGGGACCTCTGGAGATCATCTAGTCCAACCCCCCTGCTCAAGCAGGGTCACCTAGAGCACATTGCACAGGAYCRCATCCAGGCGCGTTTTGAATATCTCCAGAGAAGGAGACTCCACMACCTCTCTGGGCAAYCTGTTCCAGTGCTCTGYCACCCTCACAGTGAAAAAGTTTTTCCTCATGTTCAGAYGGAAGCGTCTGTGTTTCAGTTTGTGCCCRTTGCCTCGCGTCCTGTCGCTCRGCACYACTGAAAAGAGTCTGGTCCCATCCTCTCGACACCCTCCCTTCAGATACTTGTACACGTTGATAAGATCTCCTCTCAGSCTTCTCTTCTCCAGGCTAAACAGGCCCAGCTCTCTCAGCCTTTCCTCATAAGAGAGATGCTCCAGTCCCCTAATCATCTTTGTRGCCCTTTGCTGGACTTGCTCCAGTAGTGCCACATCCCTCTTGTACTGGGGAGCCAAGAACTGGACGCAGTACTCCAGATGGGGCCTCACCAGGGCTGAGTAGAGGGGGAGAATCACCTCCCTCCACCTGCTGGCAACACTCTTCCTGATGCACCCCAGGATACCATTGGCCTTCTTGGCCACAAGGGCACATTGCTGCCTCATGCTTAACTTGGTGTCCACCAGCACTCCCAGGTCCTTCTCCGCAGAGCTGCTTTCCAGCAGGTCAGTCCCCAGCCTGTACTGGTGCATGGGGTTATTCCTCCCCAGGTGCAGGACCCTGCACTTGCCTTTGTTGAACTTCAGGAGGTTCCTCTCCGCCCACCTCTCCAGCCTGTCCAGGTCTCTCTGAATGGCAGCACAGCCCTCTGGGGTATCGGCCACTCCTCCCAGTTTTGTATCATCAGCTCATGGTTCAAAAATAATCACATTGATCTCAGTGAAGTACATATTGATTACATTTAACTGTTTCTGTTTACCTGCAGCACTTCAGCTAGTTAATTGTATTTCACAGATCTTTCCAGATTGATACTGATACAAATATTTTGCTCTGCTGTTTTCATCAGTAATAAAATGAATAGCTAATGTTTATTGCTACTTCTAAATCTTTGGCTTTAATCTAAATTAAGCCTTAAAAAATAGTTGATGCTCTGTCAAGATAAGCATATCTTAATTGTGGGTCTAGCACTTTGCAATATAGGATGCACTGATCCTTGCAACATACCCTTTATGCATGGTACATGTAAGCAATGCCCTTGGTGACAGGTATGCAAGAAAGGAAGAGAGGAGGTTGTGTGGTTTCCTTCATGTATGTTAGAGATTACTACTGAGCACCGAAAAACAAAACTGTAGTTTTATCTTAGTTTCAGCAACTGGAAGTAGAAATTTTCAGGCAACAACTCGCTATCACTATATGAAGGATTTTATTTACACGTGAGTTCAAGATTTTAAGACAATCAAGTGCAACCTCATAGCCATATGGATGGTCAGGATTGTCAGAATACCAAACAATAAAAGGGACTGGAAAAGCTTCTGGACTGTAATGAAGTACTCCAGTTTGGAAAGCTTAAAAAAGCCTGAGAGAGACGCTTTAGTTGAATTTCCTGCCATCATTTCAACCCATCTTCCACTTCAGCAGAAGTCTTTCCCCAGCTAACGGTCCATCCGAGTTCCAACAATAACAATAGAGCTGGTAAATGCATACCAGGAGAAATGGGCAAGGCTATATGGCCCTAATAACATGCACATACACGTTTAAGATATGCTTACCAAACAGTTATCCAGTGAATGCAGAATTATTAATATGCACTTCAAAATGGCCTGAGTACTGGCATTAACGAAGCTGCCTGATAAGCAGTTGAATATTACCTTAGCCTCTAGTGGATTAGGTATGTTAAAGTAAGGGGGCATGGCGCTAATCAATACTGCATGAATTGTTTCTTCTACTGACAATCAAGGCTTGTACTAAAAAATAACATATTAAGTCATTCCATAAACTCTTCCACAAAATTGGCCAGCTAAAGTACAGAAAATAATGCTTAATGAAATTTGAGTAAGTTTAATTAATACACTGATTTTTTCCAAATAATTTGAACAGAACAAAGATTAATCTATATTTGCATGCCCTGATGTAGTGAAGTATGCTGCACCCTAGTTACAGCTGATCAAGTTAAAGACCTAACCAGCTCTTAGGAACACATGCTACACTGAAGTTAAATTAGGTAGAAAACTCTGCCCATGAATGAGCATCAACTGAGGTAACAAACCTCAAACAAATTCTAGCCCCAATAATAAATGCTAACTGCCTGGAACTTTAATTGCACTGACAAATTTTCAGCCATACTGAAATTCTGATGCATGATGCCAATTGTAAAAGCGTGCAGCAGTATCATTTGATCCTGCTGAGATGTCATATACAATTAAGTAAGTGCAACACAATCAGGTCATTTAACTGGTGTTTAAACTATCACTTCTAACCCTAGCCAAATCAGAAGGCTAAGTTATAACTGGCACCATAACAATACCTTCTGATATAGGCTAGTCCCTCCAGATGTATTTTAAAATGCTCAGCCAGCTTCTTTGCCAGTGACCAGTGAGAACATATGCAGTGAGATACACAGCATCTATTCTCAGGAACACCCTTCGAGTAAAACTCACAAGATTCAAAGTACAAACTCTTCAAAAATAGGTGTCCTGAAGCAGATGCAGTAGTAGCAATGTGTACAGCATAATTTCAAATGCTGAGAGCTCCAAACATGTTGGTAAAGTTACTGTTGCCTCAACACAAATCCTTGGTGCTCCCATGGACAAGGTCTGCTGAATCAAATGCAAGACTTGCTACTGTTTCTACAAGTTTGACTGAAGTCACAGGTTAGTAGTTTTCAGGCACCTGCGCACCCTCTCCCTTTTAAAAGGCTCGCTCAGTTTTCCCTGCAGCTTCATTTCTTACTGTTCTGCAATTCTGGACATGTACCTGGCATCACCCTGCTTATTTGTCTCTCTACAGAATAGCACTGTAGTCAAAATGATTCTACAACCTTCCCAAAATGGCACCACACTTTCAGATTGATTTGGCTGTGTCTGAGAAAGCTCTTCAAACACAGGCTTCTTCACTCTCTTCATATCCATTTTCCATTATGCAAATCATGTGATTTCAGCCAAGACATCAGTTCAGTCAATGCCTCAATAAACAAATCACTCATGCTAATTAAAAAAAAAAATCCATCAAAATCATTAATGTGGAAACTGTGGCATAACAATGATTCAGAGTCCTTTCTATTAGCACACAAAACGGATGCCCAAGGTCCACTCTTCCTACCTTCTCCTCCCACATGCTGCCTCCAGCTCACATACAAGAGCGAAAAAGCACATGGATTCTCAGAGCAGCAGCATTCTGCCAGCTGGATTGTTTTACAGACAGTGACAGAAAGATCATTTATTTTATTTCTCAAACAACCTGTGTTTAGTACCTTGCAGCAAGAACACTCATTATCACCATCACTTCCAATGCTCATAAACTCAGCCCAAGTCAGCAAGAGAGTGAGAGGAGGCTTACCTGCAGTAATAGATGACATTTGAGGGTTTTTGGTCCCCTGCCCCCCATCACTGGAAGGGGGGGGGGGGGAAGGATGAGAAGCAACCTTGAAGTCTTTCAAAGAGTTAGCTTTTTCTTGGGCTAATATATATATGTGTATATATATATATATACACACACACACACTTTTGTGCCTATGTTTATTGGAAATAGTCAGAAGATGGGGAAAAATATAATACAAAGAAACTTAAGTGAAACATTGATTTGAAAAGTCATAACAGAAAAATTTGTTCTGTCAAAGCAAAAAACCCACCATTTTTAAGTTTAAGACAAATTCATAGAAGATACAGGGATGGCTAAGAAAGAAAAATAAATCTCCCGAGAAACTTTCTCCCTTTTTTCTTTTTAAGTCTATCCACTCCCTCTTTCAACTTTCACTTGCTCAAGTTTTAGTAGAGATGTTAATGAATGTCAGGAAACACATTAACAGGAAGCTGTCTATTAAAAGTGTTTAATTGCATACTACAGCTTAATTTAATACAATCACACAAGAAACTGAACTGATTAGACTGAACTTTGCTCAAATAAATATTTCCTTCCCAGAGGCCCACTGCAACAAGACAACAAGATTAATAAGCCAGAAGGAAGAGAAGAGACGAATGATGCCAGCTGTAGTAAAGCAGTGCTACATAACCTGAGCCCACCTGAAGGCAAACTTTAGTATCAGTATTTGTACTCCAGAAACAACCTGCTCACCAACCCAAACTGGAAGTTCATAATGCTGGGGGCTATAGCAACCCTAGCAAACAGACCACTTTTACTGGGAGAATTAATTCCCTGGGGGTATAACTTGTCGTCCGTTTCAGTCAGCACTGCCTTGGTCCCATGCTTCTCCTTACCTCGCTGAGCAGATGTTCCCACTCCTGCTGTACACTGGCACTCCTCTCTGCCCATAGCAAGTGTGTGCGGGGAGCTAGACTACCCATCAGTACTTGTCCTTCCCTCCCCCCAAACAGTTAGCTGTTCCTTCAAACCGCTGAAACTCCCAGCCCAGCTCTCTGCACAGTCAGGCCAGTGCCAGGGCTGCCACATTGCAGGGAAGGAAGAACTGCACGAACCTTGGTTCAGCATAAACCAAGCTACCTTGGAATCATATCCTTATGCTAGCAAAGCGTCTACACAGCAGTAAACATTTAATATAAACACTATGTGCCTCCTCAAGGAAGCCTAGAGGGATACAAGTGAGGACTGAGATTAGTAATGGTGACAGAAAAGGCAAAGGTCTTCTCTTCCCAGTCGAGAGTACCTGTCCAGACACCAGCACTACATGGCCTAGATAAAAGGACGTCAACAGAAAAGCTGAACTTCTCTTGGTCTAGCCAAGGGAGGTGGAGCATACCAGAACAGATTTTGCAGTCTAAGGGTAAAGGGACCCAGAAGGCCTACACTGCTGACCTAGCCTCTTTAAATCCTTTATAAGGAGGAAATACTCAGGCGCAGATGCTCCAGAAGTAGCAATAAATAGCTCAGAGAGGTTCCCTTTCAGATTCAATTATTGTTCAGGTATAGCAATAACTAGAAGTTCAAGGTTAGGCTGTTTTCTTGGTTTTTCCAACTGTACTGCAAAAGGTGAACTCTCATATGCATGAGAAATTATTTTGCATGCAAAAGAGCTTATTCAGGCAAAAGTTTATGCAAATCTGCCTAATGAACAGGCGTCATGATCACAACTTCTACAACAATTCAGTGCTATGTTTATGTTCCAAGTCAAGAAGAGTATTTATGGCAGCTTCTATCAAGGCAGATGGCACAACTTTGTCACCTCTTTTAAACAAATCATGCTTATTTACTCCCAAAATTCACTCATTTCACCCATTTCTAACCAAGCCTTTTACACTATACATTTAATGGGATAAAATAAAAATAACTTTAATTTACACAAAATTTTCAGATACTTCATTACAACGCTCGCAGGAGATTCCAGGGAGACATGTGGAACAGAATAGTGTTAGCATCAAACTGGATATGACAGTCACCTCTACTTGCTACACCTGTGCTCAAGAATAATATTCCACAACTGGAAAAGCTGCATTTTATTTCTTAGCTGCAGAAATGTAACCAGAGAAAATCTAACCCTTCTTTCTTGGTAGCTAAAGCAGCTATCTAAAATGTGGGGTAACAAATGATTCTCCATCCTTTCCATAAAACATTTAATATAACAACTGTTCCCAGTCTTAAAACAGTTATCAGATTTCTGAAGTAGCTCAAGTTTGATTGACAATTAAATTTACCACCTCTTATCACAAAGATGCTTCCTCATAACTGACGGAGCTTTGAATAAGCAAGTCCCAACAAACACTGGAACATTATCTTCCCAGTTCCACAGATGCTACAGATGCCAAAGTTCCTTGTCAACAAAAGTTTGTAATGCATGGTACAGTTGCACAACACAGGCCTTCATGAACACAAAGAAACAACCAGCCTGACTTACAACAAAACCAAGAATGTTTGCAAGCTGCATTGCTCTGGAATGATAGCAGGCTTTGTCCTCCGCCCATCCTCATGTAAGCCTTTACTCCTAATAATGGCTATAGATACAACTATTGCAGTCCACTTTATTTAGCTGCCATTCATTTGAAATAAATACAAGCTTTGTTGCAAGTTTGAAGTATAAAAGGCCTACTCCACACACTTGTGCAAGGGAACTGGAATGCAACAGCTTAAAGGTCTTCAACTCTTAGCGGCTTCACATTTACAAGATATGAATTCATCAGTTAGCTGTCAAAGTCCAAGTATTAATGTATTAGCAGTTCTCTACCTAAAGAAAGTAATGGACATACCAGAAACATACGTAGTGGAGGCACATAACAGATACTTTTAGTCTATTTGACTGTCAGATAATTGTTCACATATTAATAAGCATGCTGAGACCAGCAACTTGCATTGCACTGCAAAGAATCAGAGAAGCATGAATACTTAAAACATTGCTTTTTCCTCACCTTTTTTCATCTTAATCTAATTATCCCCTAAGATTTAAAGGCTTATGAAGTTGTTTCTTCTGACCATTTGAAAATTCTCACTAAAACTTGCCTAAGGAACTCGCTAGTCTGCAAGAAGCACAATTAAAGACAATTATACTCCAAATCTGAGTCAAGTACACTTTCCTGAAGTACTGCAGTGACACGCCTTTCGAGTGACAAGAAAGGATCTCTTCCATTAACATTAGTTCTATGTACTAGAGAGTTGCAAGTGAAATCCTAAATATATGGTCTAGAGAATGAACCACCTCAAATTTTACAGAAGCATCACATTCGAATATATTTAATCAGAGGAGAATGACTTCCGATCTTTTCACTCCCCCCCAGATATATGGGATCAGAGTTTCTTTTTCAAACCATTTTACACCTGCATTATTTTCCTTTCTTTGAAGGAAAATGTCAGTAGGAATAAGCTAAAACTAGGGCAGAGATCAACAACGGGGATAGGAGAAGAGCAACAAGATGATCAAGGTGGCAGTCCATTTGCTTAATTAATAACAGCACTCAGCAGTGCAACAAGTCATCCTATCATGCTGAGCTAATACCACTTGCAGCACCACCATTTTTCCAACTCTTTTGTTTTGAATTACAGCTTATTTTAAGCTTAGCTCTATGATTTCAAGAGTACTTTAAGGTGGAAAAATGTAGCCAGTGGAATTGTAACTAGAATGAATCAGGAACAGCTGCTCTGCCATCCAGCTTGTAGAAACTAGCTTCTGATATAAATTTATGGCTCAGTACAAAGGCAGCTGTAAAACCCTCAGGCTCCCTATCCACTATATTCTCCCTGTAAGATACTTGCTTTTCTTCAGCCAACTAAGAGCAGTATAAGAATTTTTGTGCACAGCCACCACAGGTCAAATACCCTCCCTTTCATCTACACAATACCTTCCAAATCCATAGCCTTTTCTTGGAAAGATGAAGGGCTGAGATCTGTTGAGGGAGAGAAGAGAACTGGATAAAGAAAAGGATGAAAAGAAGAAATAATGGATCAAATTCTTTCATTCAGCTAGTAACAGAGTCGGGAAGCAGCAAATGAGTGGGAGCCTTCTATGTAAACAGGGGCTGCACATGGTAACAAAAAAAAAGTGCAGAAAATCTGGCCTTGAGAGATAATTTTAAGTGTCTGACAATCTTTCTGTTGAAGGCTTCTATGTGGGTGATTCAGGCTTCAGAAAGTCATTTTAAAAACAGGTTGCTATCCAGCCAAAAACCAAACATGTTTTGCATTTCAGTCATCTAACAGCTTAAATCAAAAAGCTGCCTTTGTAAATCCAAAAAGGTAGTCTGAACCACAGAACACATTTAAATCATAGAAGCTTCGCTGTTGGCATTTTCCCCATATTTTGGGTGTTAAAACTTCAGGTGACAACTCTCCATTCTTTAGCAGCCACCCATGCCAGCGGGGGGATGGACAGACATTGTTTCAGTAAAGGTGGTGGAGAAAGTAGAGGAACCAGGAATATTAACATAACCATCCTAATTAAAACCTTGGAGTAATTACTGGGTCAGCTTACCTGGCACCACCTGATACTGGGACCTTGCTTATCAACAGCTGTGAGTAAAAATATCAAATGCCACTTCCAAAGAGATTGCTCTGCTGATTTTACAGGTCTACCAGTAGGTATAAAACCCAGTCTCATATCTGGCACCATAATCCCTGCTTATCATTTGGATGCTGTCATCTCCCCCAGAAGTCTCTTCTGTGTCTGTGCTCTAGGCTTTTCACTTAACAGTCCCCTTCATCTCACACTTGAGGTCAAATTTTCCACCTTGTTTTCTCCCCCTCCTGAGGCAGGGGAGTCTGAGCAACCTGTTTTCTCATCGCAGTCCATGGTAGATGCGACCCTGAGTGCAGGTAAGGAGGAAAACAAATCTCCATTTTTGGTAACTTTTACCAAGAGTAGCCTCTCCCTTCTTACTACACATTGCTGTTGTTCTTTCATTCTTTCACATTTCTACCTTTTGGACAGAAAACTTATGCTGTTATGAAGCTCTGAAAAAGCACGGAGTGTCTCAGCCTTCATTCCCACACTCAGGAGACAGTTTTGTGAAGAGATCCCACTCCACAGCTGCCAAGCAGAGGCCAAGCCTGAGTCAGAGCATCACACTGACCATCCTGGCCCCAGCAGGAAAACCTGTGAGAGGAACCAGGGGAAGGAGCAAGCAGATCATGTTTGTGAAACTAACCTTTCACAGGGATTTCTAGATTTACAGCCTGCAACTTTAGTATACTAGCAATCAGAAGACACAGCAATGGAGCATTAGAGGTCAGCTCTGTGAGAGTGAGTGTGTCGAGGCGGGGGGGGAGATAAGGGGAAATTGTAAGCATACCTTCTTTTTTGACCTTCAGGATCAGAAGAACAGGGACATGGGATTTTCAGACTGCTTGAAATAATTACTTAAGGTTTTTCCAGTATATTTTCACTTATGCAGACAGAGGTTCTCAACCAGTTTATCTAAGGGAAATTATTCAGTCTTCAAACCAAGGGCTGATGCACAAAGAAGTCTGTAAGCTCTTCAAACTGCACTAAGAGCATATTGCTAATGTGGTGTGCATAACCATGAAGTTATCTGTGGGTATAAATGCCAGAACTGGCACGTTTTTCCTGAAAGTGAACAATAGACAATAAAAAAAATTAAACAGTGTGCTTTCTCTAGGATGTATTTATGGTGCATTCTTTAAAAATCAACTAGTTATAAACACTGAGTTTACTCAGAGCCTTCTGACTCTTACTGGTCAAGTAGCTGCCTGCATTAGGAAATTCATAAGGACAGCATGTAGTTGAAGTAAAACCCAAGAAACAGCAATATGAAAAATCCAGGCTTGGGCTCATTGTGGCTGCTCTATTGAGAATCCTATTACTACAAATTTCATTTCACAAACTATACGTGTACAGTAGAACCTGAAGAGATACTGCCTGCCTCACCACCCTAAAAATAACTTTGTCTAGGAATGTCATCAGGACATCATACGTTATGCTAGGTAGCCACTTCTAGTACATATTCCTGGTTTTTCCACTCAGGAACTGAACTGAGGCCAAGAGCCAGGTTTAATGAAAGGTCATCCACTCATAACTGGAAATACGTGCTCATTAGCAAGACCTGAAAAATAAAATTCTGGCTCTTACCACACTGACACATTATGAGTTTATATGCTGAAGTTCTTTTAAAGCTGACTCTACCAGCTTAGGGCTCCACTATATTGAACACCGCTGAAAAATGGTTTCCCCCCCAGTGTTACTCAAAAAAGAAAAAAAAAAAACAAAAACAAAACTGAGCTACATAGACTACTGAACAACAAGAGCATAAGGAAAAGCATGTTTTAGCCTAATAAACAGCTAGAATCATCTCACTACCAGGAAGCAGTTTTCCTCAACCAAAGCTGAAATAAAAAGGCAACTAGTAGTTTTGAGCATGTGCTCTCCCCTAAAATTAGAGGAAGAGCAAGAAGTTACTACAGTGTACTATTCTTTGGGGGGCAGGAAGGAAGGAGAATCTGGCTGGTATCATTGACAGCATGAAAATCTAGGGAGTTTTGCAAGTCAAGAATGCACTGAAGACCATGCAAGGGAAGAAAGGGAACAAGGAACAGATCTAGAAGAGTGGATCATCATTAATTGTTTCAACAGTCTTAACATTTTGAAATAAGTGACAGTAAAAAAGTATAAGCAACACAAAAATCCAAAGCAGTTAGGTTATAAAATACCCAATTTCTAAAAGAGAATTAGAATACAATGGTCAAGGAGAAAAAGCAAGTGACAGACAAATGCTGTGCAGGAACAGTTATAGCTCATAACCTAGTTGTGTCAATCGGGGAGAGGATGAACCAGAAAATGACTGATATTACCTTGTCTGACATGAGGGAAAGGATGGAGAAGGATTGACATGAGCCTGTCTGCAGATCACCTTTTTCATAATAATTCTACTTCCTGCCACAATTTTACAGTCTTGATTTGGGAGAGGACAACACTAATATTTATTTCAAATCAGTTTATCCCTTCAATTAAGTCAGAAGCTCAGCTTAACTTCACCTTCCCTTCAATAACTAGATCACATACAAAATAATGACATATTGTTCTCTTCTGCCCTCCACCTACCTGATATACATTTTGCACTGTGCTACGGAAGTCAGGTATCTGCCATTCAGTCCACTAGAAATCACTGGTTTAGGAGACCTGCTGTCTCAGTGAAATTACTTTCAAGATCAAGTATCAATCATATGATCATATGTTTCAAGTAACCAGCTGCTCCCACCACAGACATTTATTGCATTGCAGAGTTACAGACAAACAGTATGCTTAGAAGGTGGGGTAAAAACTGAATGCCAGTACCAATCCACATGTTGCCAAAGATACATTTTAGGATGATAAACAATTAATCAGCTAGCCAGCCACCCAATATAGGTAATAAAGTGGTCAAGAACAGTTGGAAATACTATATTACACTCTTGTTCAAATAAGAGTATATTTTTACTAATGCCTCATATCACAGAATTTTTAAAAAGTGTTACCACACAGAAGAGACACCAAAACATTATTTTTTTTTTACTGTTTAAGTGCTTAGTCCCCATAATAGCTACAGTGCAAGAAGCCCTGTCACATAAAAGCAAGCCATCTGAACAATAACAAAAAGTTGTCCTTTCCAAATACCATATCCAAGATTTATTTTCTTTGAATTTCAAAACCAGAATTCAACATTTCACCATTAGCAGCATCTTAACCCATGAGTCACATTGCCCAGAACAACTCATCAAGCACACAAACTAGCACACAACCATGAACATCAAAATAAAATTGTTTCAACAAATCTCATAACATCTAATTCTACTAGCATCCCCCAGCCAAAAAATTATAGCACTTGTACCACAGCAACTTTGCCTGCTCACAACCTAGACTGTTTTTTATTTTCTTTTTTCTTTTTTTTTCCTTTTTTTTTTGGGGGGGGGGGGGCAGCGCGTTGGTTTGCACCTGAACTGTTGCAGCAGGTTGAGTGCTGGCAGTCACCGTGCACTGTAAGGTGGGGTTTGCACAGAAATAGAAAGCCATGAATGGGGATGGGCAGCAGGGGAATCCCCTTCCTTCTTGCTGCTATTTGTGACTGAAGGCAAGTAAGGTCACTTCCAATTTAACACTCAACTCCCCAAAAACCATTTGCTTCTGGGGAGGGAAGAAGAAATGAAAGGTACAACTGTTTTAAACAAAATGCTCTGAGGCAGCAATTGGAAAACTTTATAAGCAAACAAGACAAAATATACTTGGACCATTTCTACAACAAACTAGTAACAAAGTCAGCGTTTAGTGTTCTGTGTATAACCTTTATTTCAGTGCTAGATGCAGTGAACTTTGAAGTATCTGGCACTGAAGAGGGGTAGACAAGGAAAATAACACCAGTTTCCTTATCAGCTGTAGGAAAGCATAGATTTTGTATTGGTTGGGATAATTTCAATCATTTTGTTGGCTGCAAGTATCCTTTATAAAGCAGACTTAGATCTTGGGAAACAACTTCAATGGAAACTTCTCCTCCAGCTTCTAGGGCGACCCAGAAACTGTGTGTTTAAGACTAAATACATCTTTGTTTCCTCACAGAAACATATGGCAGAACACTGTCAGTCAAGACTCCTGTCCTACTGTCAGGCAGAATCTGACCTAACACAGACACTAATTTAAATGATGAACACCAGAATGCTTTTGATTTTGAAGGGTGAGGAGGGAAAATTCAATTTGCTGGGCACACTGGAAGTCTACTAAGTCCTCTGGCAACTCACTGCCCAAATATCTTTCTACCTCATCTGCATCAAGACTGTGTTATACTACAGTCCATTTATGCTATTAATTTTTAATAAAAATTGAATGGTGACCAGCAGTGTATCCAATCACATTAGGGAGCTGGTTTGTAGATCCTCCTGCACACAAGAGAACAAATTAATTTGTTGCACTGTTGGAAGGGTCATGAATTATTCGCAATCATAATAATCAGCTGATTTTGCAAGTTCAAGACATTCTTTTTCGTCATCTCAAATATGAGATATGCTCCGGCATCATGTTTACTGAAGTGCTTAATAAAGAACAATGATCAGAATTCTGTTCTTCAAAGTTTACATTAAAAGTTTCCTGTCTTCTGACAAGCAGCTATCATAAACTGGTACCAACAAACTAATGTAATTTGTCTTGAACCAAAACAAAAGGACTTTCAGGGAAAACACAAGTGTGAAGTCATTCCAAGTATTGGTGAGATTCACTTTTAAAGAAAGCTCAAACAAATAGAATCCAGATTTTAAGGGACCTTGAAGATTTATACTGGTTAGATCAACATCCTCTTTTGTTGATTTAACATGCTCAAAGTCTTTTTCAAAAAGTTGTATTTAAGAAAAAGATGACAAGCCAGAGTCATTCATGTAACATAGATGTCTGCAGCTTCACTGTATTTGGTGTACTGCATGCACTAATACGTGCAATTTAAAACTCCATAGCAAGGTTAGATTCCTCATTAGTTAATAAACTACTGTTGCATATCTAAATCCCATCCATTAATGCGGTAAGATACAATAGCAATATTTTCAGCAAGGCTCAGCACATGTCCATCAGTTAATAAGATCCCTATCTTTACACAGCGCACAGTGAACTGGAAAGGAAATGAGATTACTGGATTTGGAAAGAGATTTTTGTTGCAAACCACATCCAACACAACAACAAGGACTGTCTTTAGTATTAGCACTAGGCAATTGAAGTAGGAGCTCCCTGCTAGAGTGGCTAAGGAAGTACCAGAAAAGACCAAGAATCTGTCCTTTGAGCCAACTGCCAACCCTTCAAAGAACTGCTTTCTTGCAAAGGCCAAGTGGTCTATCCTTGGTAACTGGACATGGAGATTTTAGTTACTCACGTGAAGTCTTGAAAGCCTGGTCTAGTTAAAGGGACACTATTAATAAAGTTTTAGTTTTTCCAAAATGGGCAAGTAGGATACTCATTCCACCAACATGGTATGATGAGTACTTGCTGTGCAGGCAGGTACTCATCTTCCAAGGAATGGAAGATGTTTACTGTCACAGGCTGAACTCAATATGCAGCTAATTCCCTTGTAAGCATTCCACTACTGTTCATCACAGTAACAATTTGGAGAAAGAATTAAAAGCATTTGCCCTAAATACAAAAACTCTGAATAATGAAAAAAAAAATAGATATTCAAGGACCAAAAGCTAACCACCAAAATACAAAAAATTATTTTCAAGTTTTGGGATACATAGCAACAGAAGGTAACCGAGAATGGATCTAACTTTTACCTTAACTAAGCTTAACATTTACAGTGCACCAAAAATGACTCCTTGTGTTCCAGCTGCAAGTTGGATTAGAAAGCTCTTACCATCACCTCTATTTTGCCATTAGAAATGAGCAAGAAGCTGAAAAACACACAACTACAGTTCATCTTACTTTACTTTTAACTAAATTTGCAACATATAAAAACCTAAACAAGGCACAAGTAGAGAACAAGCCAGAAGCATAAAAATCCTTGCAAATTATTCAACCATAATGGCATTAATGCTCATGAAGCTAGAATAAACTACAAGAAATTACATGTCATTGCAAGATGGGGTCAGTTACATCACATACTTCAGTACAAAAAGTGAAATATATCCTCAGGCAAAACAGAGCTAACACTTCTAACCTTTCCTCAACTGCTCTCTCAGGACAAAAAGCTTGCTATCCCAACATTAGGTTTAATTTTTAATTTTCACTGTAAGAGATAGCAATTCATTCACCAAGGATAAAAGTTGTAATTTCATTACCAAAAATAACTGAATTTGTCACTGTACAGCACCATCAAAAACAAAACAAAACAACATTAAAACAAGTGTTATCATTAGTGGTTTTCAGGTTATGCCAGGATCTTGGATATCCAATCCTGTAACAGAAGGACACTCTTCGCATGTTCTTACTCTAAACCTCAGTCTCAAAAACAATAGCCCTGTTCACCTGTTCCATTTGTTCAGTTTTATTGCACTAGCTAAACATTTTTTAGAAAATCAAAATGTTGCTATCTTTCATCATACCTTTGGGTGTTTCCCACCCAGTGACACCATAAATACAACCACTGGATTCTGAATATCATTTGTTCAGAAAACACCCTACTGCAGTTGGGTTAAGCATACCATTTGTTGAATATGTTTAAAATACTATCTATCATCACCTAATCTTCATGGGCCACATCTGGGAACTGCCACAAATGTTTATTTATCAAGAACTTGAATATATTAGGTTTCCTGAAAAAAGCGCACACTTTTGCAAATTAAGAAGATTTTTTTTAAAACACTATTTACACTGATGGGCAAAAATCTACCCTTGGTCTCTCGAGCATCATCAGAACACAACAATTCAGATTTGTCATTGCCATTTGTCAGTAGGTATATGAAAGGTTACTGGAGAAGGGGATGTGAAAAAAAAGGGTTTAACAACATGAGTTTAATAAAGCTTCAAACTCAAAACATAGGTCAAAATATGCCTGCAAAGTCAGTATTTCAAATTAATTTTTCAAATCCAAACCTGACATTTGGGCTCAGGAACTCTGTTTGCTGTGACACACACAACTACTTCCCCTTTGCCTGTGAAGATCCCTGGCTTTACCTTTGACAAAGCAAATCTAGGTCTGTAATGCTGCAGAAAAAGGTAAAATCCTGATCACTCAGCCACCTCTATATATGCAATGCAAGGAAAAAAATTGTTCCCTCTAGGCTCTCCACTTAAAATATGCTGCTTGTGGTTGCAGTTGAGGACTTTTATTGTAGCATGCGTAACCACATCAATCCCACCCATACTGCTACCCAGGCTCTGGTCCCTGAAGTGGCAGATTCCACAGATGGGCTACACACTGTTAGAAGGGAATGAAGTATCAAATGACAGGAGAACTTGGCCTTAAACAACTAGGGCTTTAAAAAAAAAAAAATAATGAGAGAGAGAGAGAGAGAATGAGAATGCAAAAGCCAGAAAGGATGTCAGTAATTCACTGATACAGGGTAGGATGAATCATCATTCTGCATAAGAGCTTACTGCAAAAAAAGTAGATCCAAAATTCAATTCATGTCTGGATACTCAGGCAGCTTCAGCACAAAAAGTGGGCCTTGTCTGAGACTTAAAATAATCATGTTAAAGCATTCAAAAAAATCAATATCATGTACTCCTGAATCTTTCCATTTATCCTTATTGCTCAAGAAGAGAAACAAATCATCTTGAAGTTAGATTATTTCTATCCTTCAGAAAAAGTGAAGGTATAGCTCTTTTTGAGCATCAACACTAATTTGACTGATACATTTTGATGTGTGGTCGAAATATCATAAGCAGTTAACTGTGAAGGTCATAGGTTGTATGGTGCCCAGTCAGACCAGTTTAACATGTTATATATGCACTTATTTTACACAAGCATTGCCTCAGAGCCATTAATCTCTCACAGAGATTCCTGTAGTGCTTCAAAGGCTTTCACTCCTGCCTCTGCAAACAGAAAATCTGTGTTCAGTAGAAGATATCAAGTATATGCGATTAGCATAACTTCACTGTCTCTGGAATAACTTCTATTGCCCCTCAGGTGTAGCAACTGTCATATGGCAAGGTTATTCTTTTGACACTTTGCTGAGACAGCCAAACTATTAAGAAATACTTTAGGAATCATTTACAAAATAGAATTAATCTCTATAAGACTTCATCTGAAAGCCTTTCTTTACTTGACCACTGCAGCCCCTCTTATAATTACAAAAAGGTGTTTTACAGTTTTATATTGCATATATACAGCCCACCACATAGCCTGAAGATGCAGTTTTCCAAGCTGTAAACCTAGACCTACAGGGCCTAGATGCAATTTAGGGCCCTAGGAAGTCCAATAGATTTTCCTTAATTTTCAAGCTCCACTGAGACATGTCACAAAAAATAACTATCTCCATTTGAATGCATTTCTGGCTTATATGATTGTGAATGATATCTTAAAAAAAGAGTTAAATGCAATCAAAGCAGTTGTGTAGGTATCTCAGAGGGACAAACCTCAAAACAGCAGCTCAGAAGATGCAACCCTGATCAGTCTGAGAAGGTATTAACATTAACACACAGTTCAAACAGATTTAGAAGTATCCAAACCTCTTCTGTCTCCATTTTGTTTTATGCAGGACTAGAAGTAAGTTTCTTTTTACTTGGAATCATTAAATATCAGACATTAAGCTTCATTACCTGTTGAACTCTGCATTTTGCCTATATATTTTTCTTCTCAGACATTCAAAAAAACACTGCTCCTTTGTTCAGTCACACAAGACACCAACTGTATCAAGACTTGCCCCCAAATTAGCCAAGAACAAACATTTAGAAACTACTAGCTGTCAGTATGAGCAAGTTTCACTGAATAGTGTTAGTATGCTCATAGGTTGAAGCACCCTGCAGACTGCTTCTGAGGACATCAGAGCAGTTTAACACATCAGCTGATTCTTCTTCCAGCTCAAAATAAGATGTCTCTAAAGCAAATATTTATTTCAAGTGGTTTAGCCATTTTCTTCGTTCCATTAGGAAGATATTGCAGCATATCATTCATTTGCAATACAACATCTAGAGAAGAACCTTAAGACCAAAGCTTCCCAATGTTTAATATTACTTACCAAGCTGATTGTTAAGCTTTATGGTATTTATCTCTCTACAGTGGAAAAAGCTGTCACTGTCCACTCATGTATTAGACAGATAACGGAAGGCTTTACATAATACAGAAGTTTTCTTTGACAAAACACTTTCTATTTATAATCAAAGCCCTCCCTGAGGGTTTCCTCTTTACAGGAGAAAGTTTGATAGGTAGCTTCAGATCACCACACCGATTCATGTATTGTACACTGCAAAAGAGATGGGGAAGCTTTTCCCCTTCTATGTGACAAGTAAACTTTTCAAAGTAGGTACATCTGAATGCCTAACAACAGTGCCAAAACCTCCACACACACCATCTATGTCTCCCAGATACCCCACAGACTTGGCTCTCAGGTCAATGCTTGCATCCAGTCTCTCTGATCCCCATTTTGTTTCTTGAACAAGCAAACAAGCCTGCAACGGAAACCAAGAGTTGCTGAAAACGCACATTTTTAGCCTTGAAAGTTCTGCTCTAAATCTCCTTTTCGGTTAACTAAAAGTCAGGACCCGCGTCTTCCATATGACATCACAGCTTTTTTGCAGAACACAAGCAGATTCTGTTATAATGCCTTGAATTTTTGGAGTATGGGACTTGCACCAAGATCCTGCATACCATTTTACATCTCATTACATTGCTCCCAAGATATCCATTACTGAACCAGAGTGTGACTAACAATAACCCAGATTCACCTGTTTATGTTCTTCCCCACTCCACAACACTTAATTTTTTCTGCAAATATTATAATTTGGCACCATTTTGATCATCTGCATTCTGGAAAATGAGCTGTTTTAGTGCATGCCTCTTCCACAAGCATGCCATAACTCCCAACAGGAAATGTTAAACAAAAGCAAAGACTAGCCTCTGTCCTACTCACTCCAGCTCCGCTATCATTTGTTTCACTCATTAGGGGCCACTAATATACTCACACTCATCAAAATAAGATTGTCAACCAGCATTTTCTAGGACTGCATTCCGCTAGTTTCTAAAAAGACAGTCATACTTTTTACACAAACTTGATCATACAAATAGGTTTTCATTAGCTTAAAGACATTTTTTCCTATTGGTTAGTTGAATATCTCCTGAATATTGTCAGAAAATAAAAGCTCCTATTCTAAACCACTTGAGATACCTGAAGTATGAATTGCTTAAATTTCAAATGATAAATTCCCAACAATCACAAGCACAAACATTTCAAACATCTATAAATTGACCAGGAAGAAAAACAAAACAAACAAAAAAAACCCCCGACCTCTGCTGAGCTGCTAGGGGCCAAGGAAGGAAGACAAACTTCACTTGTACAACAAATCTCTAACATCCTGATTTACTTGCCATGTACAGCAGCATCTACAGGCAGCTTCCTGTCGTTCATATCCATTCTAAATGCCAAAGTTAGGTCCTAAGGAACAAATGCAAAGAAGAGTGCCCCAAATAAGTGGCGTGCTTTGCTTCTCTCACACAAGAATTTAAATCCAGAAGCAAACAAGTTCCATATAACATGTCAGAAACAAATGTTGGTACCAAATACCAGCCGCTACCATTCTAGAAATTTTCTGCTTCAACACAGAGAGGACTTCTTTGAGTATTTGATTGTGGTAGTAGGAATACTTTGCAGGTAGTATGCAAGAACAATTTTGCTTCAAGCAATGAAAACTACACCCTAAGCAAGGAGTTTTAGACTAGTATATAGTCCAGAAAAAGAGATTAGTCAATACAGCACAACTGCTGTAACTACAGTTAAAGAAAACAGCTGTTTTTGTCATTTTCCCTTTCATCCATGTATTTTCTGTCCTTTTATATTTTTCCTTTAGTTTTAAGAAGTTCCTTGTAAACAACGCTAAAAAAAGCAACTCCCTGCTTAATCTTCCCCTTTTACCCAAAGTACTATTATCTGCAGTCCCACCTTGCTTCAGCATCCTCTTCAGGGGCTGAAGTTGTACTCCATTCCTCACAACTCACATGACAGCTACAGAAGCTGAGCTGCACATGAAGAGATAGACTTATTGGGTGGGCACCAAGACCTTACTGGTGCCTGATAGCCAATGTTTAGCAGGTACTTGAAATTTATCTCTAAGGGAGACTCTGTAGCCTCAGGCAGGATGAGAATTGCATTGTGCTGGCTGCTAAACAAAGTGAGCAAGAATTGCTGTTCCTCCCCAGAAGTCCTAGGCAAAAATCTTCAATCATTTAACACTTATTTCTAAGAGTTTAGCTGGCATGACCTAAAGCTATACATCACTAGGATGTGTTCATTAAAACCTGCATGCTGTCACAACACACAGGGGTCACATTACTAAATACTGTGTTTTGAAGCACAGGAATATGAGGCACAATGAAGACAAGGAATTCTAACTAGGGAAGTGCACAAGTGGTTTAGGACCCTCTGCAGTTGGGATCTTGCTCAAATCACCCCTTTAGAACCTTCAAGTGTTATGAAATCAGTCACATGCACGAATACCATGACAGATTTGGCTTCTGCTTCAAAAATCCACACACATCACCTGATAGGACCACAGCACAACTCATTTTAAGTGTTCTAACATGCAGTTCTGTAAGGTGACAGGATCCTGAACTCAAGCCTAAGCAAACAAGGGGCTTCAAATGCTCTTTGACCATCAGTATCTAAATAAAAATGCCTCTGTTTAAACAGTGACTGCATCGTTATTCATGGCTTCATTATTAGCCTTCCAGTTCCAGTGTATGGAAACAGGTGATCCACCATTTATAGTGGGGTCTACATTGCCACAAAATGAGACAACAACAAAAAACCTAGAGCTTCACTGTTCAGGTGGAGTGTACACACAACAAGTACGTATGACCCTAAGCTGCAGGCAAATTAAACAAGTTCTGGAAGGCAAAAAATAAGCAAGTGATCTTATTTCACTGTGAGACAGGGAAAACCCATAAACCAGACCCACACAGATGGGCTATGTGTGTGTCATCACCATCCTGCCCACAAATGATAGCAAGTGCCTCATATTCAAGGCAGACAAGATAACAGGCAACCAAGCACGGTAAACTGTATAATGCAATGCTTTACCAAGAGCTAAGGAAAATAGGCTAAAGAGGAAGTATTCCTAGGACCAAGAGAACATGACCTGGACCCCCATGAATCAGTAAGTGCAAATAACTTTTAGTAAAAAGGGACGGAGTACCAGAAAGACCACCCCTCAACTCAGCCTGTCCATAAAAACAGAGGTAACTCTCCCCTCTAGTTTGGAGCTGGGCTAACAGTTCACCTTGTTATACCCTCTCTACAGAAGAGACCCACAAAGCTACAGCACAAGCCTTAGGCCAAGAAATCTCAATTATCTGGCTAAACTGATATTGGGGAAATTAAGGTGCTTCCCATTCAGCCAACACCTGAAAACACTAAGCCAGCTCTGGTTTTGACAGCACTGTCTCCCCAGTAAGTACATGAACATGTATGCACACACACAGAGCAGCTGCTTCACTTCATGTTGTTAAGATGACTCCTATGGAACTTTCCAAAGTGACTTAATAAAAAGTTAATAACTGTTTATGTTAAACATGAGATTTCCTAACACTAAGGGAACAGGGCTACAGATGCAGAAACAGGTTACTAGCAAGGCCAACATCAGGAGTGCCTGACTACAAGATGTCTGTCTGCAAGTGGAGCAGCTACTGAATATTAGTCACCCAGAGCAGTCAGCAGTATATTTAATATTAATATAGCACTGGAAAGACAATATGCACTGGGACAGCTGCTATACCAGCATTTGCTGTGCAAGTCACCTGCAAAGTAATGCAAGAAGGCAGGAGATAATACAATTCCAAATGCACAGGTACTGTGTCAAAAAACACACGAACCCTGCAACATGGAAGCTTTCCAAGTCTTGACTAGATAACCTCTCACCATTTGTGAAACTTGCTTACGGGAAACTCTCCTCCAAAACTCAATACAGGCTGATCCCGAGTGCAACAGTATCCAGCTGCACTAAGCCTTTAGGTAGAAAATTCCCAGCTGACATTTAATATACCCACGCACACAAAAACATTTCAAAGTTATGTATTTAAATCTTCCCACTTGTGTTGGGAAACAAACAAATCAAAGCATGAACTAATTTGCAAGCTACCTGAAGGTAAGTAGTGCTATAGGTAAGTAATTCTCAATATGAAATTTAACATCAAAATGACACCCTTCCTGGGCTAAGATCACCATACAGCAACAACAGACCTAATTTTGTGTACTTAAGATTATATGCATGCCTTCATTTTGAGAAGTTCAAATGATGTTAATTATCAAGGGGTTATGTACTTCTACAACTTCTACAGCCTCTTATTGGGCTCCAAAACTAAAATCACTACCCTGAGAAAAAGCTAAGTAAACCATTAGTATAGTTAGCAACGTGGACTATCAAGAACTCTAACAAGGTATCACACTATTAGAGTACTGCTTAAATACAATGAGTATGCTTCAAGGTCAAGACACTGCATCTCTTTTGTAATGACAGTACAATTGTCACAGCTACATTAACTTATACCTAATCACTTGCTGAGGCATCAGACATATTGCAAGTGCTCAGCTAACATGAGACAAAACCAACCCAAGAACATTTAAGGGCGCTCAGTATCAACCTGGTGAACTAAGATCAGGGTCTTCTGCAAGTAATTCTCAGCTCTGCTGTTCATCTTCTTTCATGAGGCAATGAACTGAACCTCCATCACCAACAGAACTGACATCGAAATGCAGATTAACATTTTTCTATGGTGGAAGAAAACAAGTTAAGATTGTTTTCAAATATAACCTTTTGGACTCAAAAGCTTCCACAACTCTGAAGCAATTAAGCCATTCTGTTAAAAGGTCCCACTGCTTTTACGTTTTACTAGTCTTGCTGCTTTATTTTATTAAGTCAAATTGCACTTTTGCTCTTCACCAGAATGGACCTGTAACCTCTTCAAGTCTCCAAAACCTCCTTAAATCACAACCTCTGTATTGATACTGTTCAGCAGAGCCTTTGGCTCAGAAGAGAAAACTACAAAGCACTTCCGCTCAGGGAGCACTTGACTTTGTTTAGTAACAAGATCCAAACGTAGAGGGCAGAATTTAATGCTACAACCAGACGTCACTTTGAAGACAGGCAATTCATTCTCTTTCTTAAATGACCAGATAAGGCTGAAGTTTTGAAAGGAGTGAAACTATTCCAGAAAAGTTAAGGCCATTGCTGATTATAATATAACCCATATGGAATAGTGTGTTTTGACTTCAACTTCCATTTTCAGCTTTCAGCTTAACAGAGTTTTTTCCCCCTCATACACAGATGAGATTTTCAGTTCTTGGAACTCTAATTTACATTTTGAAAAGAAATGATAATAGCATTAGATAGGAAAGTATTTTTCCTGTAAAAGTATTCACAGCTATTAGGGAGTCATTTTCACACCCTGACCTTACAGTTTTTTCAGTACTGGTTTGCTCAGTTCCTCAGGGCATGTCTATCCTTCTCACTGGTTGCAAGCTTTCTTCATCTGTTCCAAATAATCTGCAACAACTGCTGCATACGTAATTCACCTTAACCACCCACTTGTACCACCATCAAGGTATTCTTCTGCCTTATCTCTTCGACACCAAAGCCCTGCTCTTCCATTCAGTGTTCCCTTGTAAGAGGTCAGCCACAGTTCTGATATGAAATCTTTAAAAACATCTTTTTGTACCCTCACCCCCCCATATTTTCATGTTTTGTCTTGGGGGATTTGATTCTTTAGAGTAAAGCAACAGAATTGTGGAACTTAATTCCCATGGTTTCTTGTTTCATCTTCCTTGCTTTTTGTTAGGCAGCTTGAATTAAAATTTGGCTAGCACCACAACTGCCATCGTAATTAAAATTTTAAGAGTACTGTTCAAGGTCAAGTCACCTGAGAGCAAACAGCACTTGCCCCAAAATATTCATGGAACATCATGGAGCAATTTCACTCAGCAAATGGTTGTGTTAGAGCTCAAGCAACTATGAGCAACTTTGAGGATGGACAAGTCTGTGCTGCAAACAAGGCAGCAGCAGAAAAAACTTTAGGATGGTGGAAATGACACTTCCTCCTGCTGCCCCCAAAATACCACCACACAGCTGGCATACTTGGGCTTTCTAACTGTACTGTGCCATTAGCCAGTCACTCACTGAACACAGCTGTTCTTCTCCCCAAGATCAAACTTCAAAGTATTATTTTCCATGGTACTAGAAGGCTTGATGTCTGATGGTTTGCTGTGATCATGATGACGGCATCTTTCAAGACTGGACCATTCTTTCAGGAACAGCTACACAGCAACAGCTATGTACCTCCCTGTAAGAGGTAACCACCTGCATGTTCTGGAGCAAGGTGGCCATTTCGAACAACGTAACAAGACAGTGTGAACAGGGAGAGGAGAGAGGCTGAAGCATTCCATATTCTTTGACAATCGCAGCTTTTGCAACCAACAGAGTTAGCACCACTAACAGACTATCTTCCTGCTCCTGGGACAACACCACTTTGTTTAGCCTGGCCTTTGCTTTCCTGGCTAACGACAGAGAGCACAAAACATCACACACACACAGCCCAACAGCATCTGCGAATCCTTTTGCACTGGTCCCTTATCCTTCCATGTCCTCTAAGCACAAAAGCCTCACACAAGGCCCATTAAAACCACTGCAGTCTCCCTTCTCACATCTTAGTGCCTAGGTTTGTGCTGTATTTAATCCATACTCTGGCCAGTAAGATCTCACTATATAAAGTTAATTACCCTTTCTCCACAGGTTTCATCCTTCTATACATTTGGTCATGTTTCTCTTGTCCTCCTCAGCTGCTTTTAAGTCTGGTTAGGATCACAGTGCAACTGGATAGGCAATCCAGCTACAACAAGGCTCATCTGGATCATGCCACAACTGCAAAGGCAGCCACTGAACTTTTTTTTTTTTTTAAACCATTTTCAGGGTGGGTAAATACCACAAGGTTTTGGATTCTCCTTTGGGCTCCATACATCTTCTGTTGCTGCACATAACATTTCCCAGGAGTACTTCAAACATCACAACAAAGTAATTTCATTTCCCATAGCCTTTGCTTTTTAAAACAGAAGCTGAGCATTTATCTTTTCCTGCCTGCAGTCATGCTTTCTGCAGTACCGTGACCCAGGAGGCCTGCCACTAGTTCCTTCAGCTTGATCCTGCATTCCTGCTGTGCAGTAGTGGCTCCCACTTGATCCTTTCCCCAGAAAGTTCTGATGCCCCTTTGCCAACAGGAGGTGACTCAAGCAATCGTTTCCTTAGATTGGAACAAAAATTAATCTAAGAAAATCTTTGAGTCAAAAACCAAAAATTGCAAAAGTTACAGGCTATGGAGAACTGTAGCATTCGAATTCTGCTTCCTGATCTCATTTATTCATGTATTCATTGTTAGTCCCATTGCTGAATTTCAAATTTCTCCTGGCATTTCAACATCTTTATTATGTCTATAGCATTATGTGCTTTAGTCCTACACCATACTCCTGTCCCCTGCCACCACCATTAGATTACCATGTTTCTTTTCCTCACCAGGGGTTATCACTTCTGGCAGGCATTCATTACTTGCCTTCACTACTTCCATTCTCCTCTCTCTGCGCCAAGCACCATCCTGCTGTTTCTTGTTACCCAACATGTGGTACATTTAATCAGAACAGTCAAAGGCAGATTTGCAGTATTTCTCCAACTGCTATTATATTGTCCTGCCATCAATGCCTTTAAGGCTAATTGATGGTGTCACCAATACACATTCAAGCCCGTTTTTTACCACCAATAAGTTTTCAAAACTGTTTTATGCTCATGCAATTATTCCATCCACATTTGAACCTTTAAACAGTCCAGAGAAATTACAGCTTCCTAAGCAGTACACACCACCACTGTAAAACTACAATACAAACTAGACTCAAAGATGAGGTGGATGAAACAAAGGGTAATTTTTACTGTATTACAGATACTGACTCCCAAGAAGCATGAGAGATGACTAGATGAGACCAGACAGGAACACATGCTAAGAAAAGTCTTAAACAATTCTGAAGGCCTTCCTAAGCTGAAGAAAATGCTATTGTTTAAGAAGTTCTCACATCATTACTCTTTAGCAAAGCACTAAACACTTTTTGATACACTATAGTAGGGAAAGCCCCTACCACAGCTGATAGAAATTGTTAATCTGTCTGAACAGTTAAATGGCCCACATAGTACCATTGATTCTTTATCACCTTAATTGTTATTCACTGTGATTTTGAACAGCCAGTACCTCCTGCTTCTCCCTAGGCGAAATGTCACTTTTTCATGGAAATACAAAATCTCAGCCTTAAAAAAGCTGGCAGATAGAAAGACACAAGACTCATTTACAATTCACTTCAATTCACACCTTCCTCCTGCTGCCCAAACACAGAAAGATGAGCTACCTACCCAGAATGCAAGGGATGCAGTTTCAAGTACCAGCCTGACCTGTCTTGGCAGAAATTCAACTGGTTGCTGCCAAGTAAAGGGACTAAGAGCAAGAAATCAGCACTGTGGTAAAGATATTTTAAGACGTGACTTTTTATTGTATGCTCACCACCACCTTGTAAAGTCAGTGTGTTTTCTAGCTTTATGAAGATGCTTTGGTAAAAAGGCACTGGAGCTTTGAGAATTGAGGGGGTGGATCTCTGGGGATGGAATCCCAGCTTGCAACTGAAACTGAAAAACATCAAAATGTTATCACAGTTACTTTAAGTACACAGGCTAATTCAAACTCAGTTCAGAGATAAGTATGTGTGCACACAACACACCCAGAGAAATGGTTCTCTGACACTGCCATGAAATGGATTTGTAATAGCATTAGCAGAGACAAACCTGGAACGTTCAGTATTCGCACATACAAGTTTGGTATCTTTGCATCTAGGCTAACCCCAGGCTCCTTCCCCTCTTCTCGTCCTCAACTGTACCAACCTGACTGAAGAGGCATCTGTCTCTTCTGCATCCAGAGAGAGATGTCCATAATTCACTAGTCATTGATCAGACCCAGGATTTCAGCACCCTGTGTAACTACCTAGCACTTAGAGGTCTAACTAGCTTGGGCTACCATTAAGGTCTTTAACATACACAGCCAATCTTAAAAAAAGGAATGGACTGTTTACTCAGAACAATAAAAATAAGGGAGCCCAAGATATAACATGATGTCTATACTTATACTCCCATAATCYTATCCATAAAGTTGCAAAGGCCTAGATTACTCTGAATACCATAGCCTCTGGAATTTGGGAGTCAGGCTGCTCCATAAAACACTGCTTAATTCTTTGTACCCACTGCCCCAAAAAACTCCTTCAGTTCACTGTATCTCATTTTAAGACTTCATGCGGTCAAAAGCAAAACTTCAGAAGCAAAAACCTGCATTCCCTTTCAGGTGCCAACTACTGTTTCCAGCTATATGCTAGTAAGTTTTGTTCCAATTAACATACTACAATGCAAAAGGAAACAAATGAAACATAATATGCAAGATATTTGAGACTGTTTCCCCCTATTTGCAACAACACCCAACCATTTTGTTTGCTGTTCTCAATTTGCATCAGCATTCTATTGTCTGCAGAAACATGCATAAACAGACTTGCCAAATCTTTGGAAGATTCAAGACCAGGAAGAAAATGAATTTTTGAAAGCTGGATACAGTGTTCTGTAAACACATTCACACCTCTCCCCCTTTCCTAATTATGACCTGTTGCAAAGGCAGCATTTATACAAGAACTTCTTAGCAAGAAAGTTAGCATATTTTTAAAAGCGATGATGTGTATACATTCAGCAGTTTGCCAAAATCTGCGAGATGTAGATATGACTAGGCACTGAGAATTACTTCAAACAGCTTTTTCATTATTTCATTGCTAATGTTATGGATGTACTGATGCTTAAGCAAGTGATATTGCCCACATTTCATGAACATACACTATTGCTATGCCAATAGCTATCTGACACTACAATACCACAGTAAGGAATGGAGGTTGGTGTCTGTACTACTGACCAGCTGTGATGACTAATTGAGTACTGGCATTTTTGGAAGCTGCCCAGACCTTGCATTTGCACAGATTTAATATGTATCTGTTACATAGGTAAGGATATGAAGTAGCACAGGCCAAATATTAATACTTCAGTACATCCTTGCTTGGCTGAGTCAAACCCTTGCAGAAACAATACCAAATAAGAGAAAGTTTCCACAGTAAGATTTTTAATCATCATAAAGATTATGCAGTCCAAGCTGTGCCACAGAAGTATCGACAGCCAGACACTTCTCTGAAGCCCACTTTTCCCTCTCCAAAATAAGAGACTTGTATAGACTATAGTGCAATTCAGTTATATCTGAACTAAAGATTCATTTGCTAATGTTAGTAGAATTCAGTGATTAGGTTAGTTGGCAAATGATGAAAGAAGTCTACATAAAACTGCACAACAAACCAAGCTCAGAGTTAAATTACTTAATCCTTTACAGTTCAAATGCAAATTCATCTTTCTCAATATCTTCTAGTCTTTAACCAACCTATCCATCACACACACCAAAAAAACCCTTACCCTCTGAGGCACTACTACAGCGGAATGGCAGCATTTCAAAACAACTTAAATTAGGCTGTACCACATTCCATTACATGATATAATGCAACAGATGTTACTTTAGGAACACGTAGGACAATTATTCACAAGTATTCAGGGTGAAGTACTCTAATTTGCATGGTAGAATGAATGGGTATTCTATATAAAATTGCTATATTCAGTATCAAGTTCTACACTGGGATGCAGAACTTAAATATACACCAAGTTTGTCAAGGTAACTCTGAGACTTAGATTGAGGACTAGGAACAAGAAGTATTCTCATCATCTTTCTTCAGCTCAACACTTTTGCCACCAATAACTAGGTAGGTCAGAAGAAAATTCCACTTAAACCTTTAGTTCTGCAACGACCAGGGAGTGGAATGAAGTGTTATGAAGTTCACATGAAATGCACATCTCAGAGGCAAGTGGATTTTTGGGGGGTTTTTTGTTTGTTTGTTCCCTCCTCCCCCTCCCCCCAGCTCTATGGCAACCTTCAATCTCATGGCACCACCTTTAATGCTTTAAAAAATAAAGCAGAAAAAGTAGTTCAGCCGACTTAATTCATGGTCAACTTAGCTAACGACCATACTGACTAAAGAACGGCTGGCCACTATCTGAAACAGATATGAAAACTTTCCATATACTACCATTCATAAGACATTTAAAATTACCACTGGCAGCTTTCACCCATACTTACTCTTATGTGAATGGCAGTGTGTTGTAAGTTCACAAAAGAGTAGGTGATGTTTTACATAACCGTAAGTAAGCTGAAAAATCTGTTGTTTGCTTGCTTTTTAATCACAAGTACATTTTCCATACCTACTGGGCTCTCTAGCCATGCAGAACTCCTGATGTCTTTAAGCAGCATGCTTTCAAGCTCAGAGCAGGCTTTCTGGCACGCAAGTTAATATGGCTCAAACTTGGCTCTAAAAATACAGCTACGTAAAATAAACTTTTACAAGAGCTGGAGGGAAGCGGGCAATTGTTTAATCTGATGGAGTTTTCGAATCAATGAGCATGCCACGTTCTTTCCAACTAGCAGCGGCTTAACGCAGAAGGGAAAGCGGAGCCCAAAGAAGGGAACCGGGCCAGTCAGGAGAGCAGGAGCGCTCGGCGAGGCGAGCGCGGAGCCGCGGGGGCCGCAGGTGCTGC
>NW_020447289.1:100749-101799 GCF_003343035.1 Apteryx rowi | reverse complement strand
GAGCGGCGCGCCTCCCCCCCGCTCCTGGGTGGCCCCACGGCACCGGCCCGCGAGCCGCCGCCACCCCGAGCCGCCCCGCGGGGCTGGTGGGAGAGGGCGGACAGACACACGGCTATGATACACGCATGTAAACACACACGGCGCGATCGCCCTTGGGAGGTCGTCGCTTCGCAACGCGTCGCGAAAAGCGTTTCTCCCCATCGCGGTGCCCGGCGGCGCGGCGGACAGCTCCGTTCCCGGGGCGCAGCCCCCCGGCCCGGCCCGGCCGCCCCCGCCCATCGCCGCAGCCCCCTCGCTCCCACGCGCCAAACCTACACGGCTTGGGGGATCCCGAAGGCGTCAGGCTCTGCCCCGGCCCGGGCGCCGCTCCGGCCGAAGGGAAGGCGAGCCGGAGCCGCTCGCTCGCCCCCTCCCGGGGCTCAGCCCCGGCAGCCCGCCCGGCGTGGGAGCCCAGCGGCGCCGGGGCAGCCTGGCTCCCCGCACCGCATCACACCGGCTTATCGCAGCCCCCCCCGGAGCCAGCAAGTTGCTGGGCGGGCAGCGCTGCGCGCCGGCGAGGCTGTGCCGAACGGACCGCACCGCCCGGCTCCCGCCGCTCGCCCGGCCACCGGCAGGCACCGGCGGCTACCGCCCGCCCGGAGCCCACTGCCCCGCTCCCGAGCTGCTGCTGGCTGGGGACCACGCAACGTTTATACGCAAATCCCGGCGGCGGCTGCCTGGCCGCAGGCACGGAGCGGCTCCGCGCTCCCGCCGCTCAGCCCCTGCGCGGAGCCGTCCCCCTGTCCGCGGCTCAGCGCGGACCAGACGCTCCATGCAACGCGCAACGGCAAGGAGGGAAGAGGGGTCCTCGGGGGCTCCTACCGGGAGAGGCGTTACTGGAGCACTGCGGAGCGCCTGAGCCCCGCAGCTCGCTCGCTCCCTTCCTTCCTTCCCCCCGCTCTCCTGGCGCCCGCTCCCGCCTGCTCCGCCGCCGCCCGCAGCTGCCGCCGCCGCCGCGGACGCCAGGCGCAGACCCCCGCCGGGGAGGGCAGGAAGCGCGTCATCACTCCG
>NW_020447289.1:66007-100544 GCF_003343035.1 Apteryx rowi | reverse complement strand
GAACACGGGGCCGCGGGGACACCGCGAGCTGCGGAGAGCGCCGCTCCCGCCCGGCCGCGCCGGACCGTCAACGACCGTTAAAAGGCCGCTGCGGGGGCGCGAGGCGCCCGGCCCCCCGGCGGCGCGCGCGGGGGCGGCGACGCGTCTCCTCAGCGCAGCTCTCGGGCCTCCTGCCGGCCCCCAGCACGTAACTCTGTTTCCATCCTAAACCTGAACGATGACAGCAAAAAATCAAAGTTTTGCGCTCGCAGGTGGAGCCACTTAGGGCAAATCGTGGCTCACCAGCCACACCTGCGCCTGGGCTGGTGAGGTTTTCCCTTCCCAACACCCGTGAAGCAGCGATTTCGAAACCCCTCAGCTCCCACCCGGGCCGCTGCTGCTATCCAGCAACTTGCACCTCCTGTGCATTGATTGGAGACTTCGGACAAAACTCTGGATGCAGAGATGGTTTCAGAGTACCAAAAAATATGAAAATATGGTCAATGCACTTTGAACAAACAGTCCAACTGAAACTGCGTTTGGATTTTGTTATGTTAAGCATTTAGAAGCAAAGCCAGCAACAAATTTGCTGCTGTAGTAGCAAAGGAAACTCAGGACTTTCCATACATAGACGGTACCATTTTGACTATTCCAGTACCATGACAGCTGTACAAATGGTTTCCATATCAACATGAGAAAGGGAATACATAGGCAAGCTTAAGTCTCTTATGTAAATTAATTTCATATATACTAGGGCATCAGTGAAACTGCTACAGTTGAAAAAAATCATACAATCAAAATAATTGAATCTGATCTAGCTGAAGCACAGCCACAGGTAAAGGTTTTGGCTTGTAACCGGATTAAAGACCTGCATGGCACAACAGCCATTCTTTCCTTCAAGGGTAATTTTGCTCAATCAAACTAACCCTAAGACACTGGACTCAAATACAATGGTGCTGTACAGTGATATGATCCAATGTAGGTACCATTGGATCAACTCACATGTTGGTACTCATGTTTAAGTCAGTCTGTAGTTACAAAAACTAAGCCCAGTTATCTTGCACACCCACACTACAGAATTAAAAGCATCATGATATTAACATCTGTAATAGTCTGAGCTGTGTCAACATTAGCAAAGGAACAAAAAGTATCCTCTTAATTAAAAGAGAGACCCTGCAGGGTTTGCTTTATAACTTGCAAATACTTGACAATGTACTAATTTAACAAAATGATCGTCATATCCATTATTAAAATAAGAGATAAGTATTTCTTGCACTTTAGATGTAATTTTGCAGATGTAAGTTGTCTGTAAACAGCCATAACATTTTGCATAAAGACAGCTTTTTATGGCCTTTAACTCACCATAATGATAAGCTTCTGATGATATGGCCTTCTGCATTCATCATACAACTTAAACTGTCCTCCAGACTCTTACAGCATATATATTGACCACCTCATTCTCTCTCTACGGTATTATCTTATTTTCCAATTGCAATACTGTTTCGAAAGCAACTTCCTCTACTCCATTGCTTTTCTTCCTCGCTTTGGCTATTTCTGCCTTACAAGCTTCACTTTTTAGGCTTTTCCTAGTCCCTGTGTTCCCTTATGTGATAACATGCCAGGCCACACTTCCAGTCTCCATTGCTTATGTCCGTTCGGGTGAGGGTATTCCTGTGTGCTCCCGTTTCCTCTCAGAGCTTACAGGGAGGCCGCAGGATCCTCTGTGCCGCGCTGTGCTCCCAACCTCTTCTTTGGGATCTCTTTACTGTGATGCCAACAGAAACCCACCGAAATTCCAGACAGCTAAATGCGGCTATAAAATGCCGCACAGTGATGCGACCAGGGGCTATCCGGCTACCCTGTATCGTTTCTGTGTCTTTCTGCTCCCAGTCTGTCTGCCTTTCTGGACCCGTCTATTGTTTCCCTTTGTACCCAGCTACCGACTTGCTTTGGGGCACAGACCAGCTTTTTTGCTCTGTTTTCATAGCATGCAGTACAATGGGATCTGGGCCCATGGCTGAGTTCTGCAGTAGCAATCTGTGATAATAGTATTATAATAATGAATGAGGTCTCCTATCAATCTGTTATTCGAGGATCCAGCTTTTGTTGTCTCAGTAATGAAAAATAACTCTAATTTTTGCTGTATCTCAGTGGATGTAGAGATCATAAATATAGCTTCCTGGTTAGTTTACATTATTTCCACTTACTAAAATTTGCAGATAGGTGTATTGCTGTTGAAAAAAATTAATTGCAGTATAGATGAACCTGAAAGTGCTTACATCAATGTACTGGAATAATGCAAATTTCCTTTCGCATTTCTACAAAACTTTTGACCTTTCATTTCTTTTCTATTCAGTGTGTCACTCATTTCCCAGAGTATCATTAAACTGATTTTGCCAGTGGTAACTGCAGAGTTTGAAATCAGTCCGACTACCTGCATGACATAATAATCTCCTGAGATCAAATCAGATTCCAGTCACAATTACCAGCTGTGACAGGTAATGCTCATGATTTGTTATGATAGAGTGGTAATATATTTTTAAAGAATATAACATTTCTAGGCTTTATATGTATTCAGAGAACATTTAAAAATGAAGGCATTGTATCAGGCATCTGACTTTACTTCTGAGGTTACATTTGCCTTCCATCCCAGCTGTTCTAGTACTTTTCCTTTCCATCTCCCTAATTACCAAGCCCCAGAGCCTTAAGGGCAAATGTGCTTTGTCAGAGCAAGAAGTACAACAGTCATATCTGCTTCTGTGAAACAAAATGGGATTGGCATGTGAATGTCAGGAATACTCTTGCATTTCACCAGGTGGGACAGAAAGGCTGGGGACATCTTTTTTTCAGCTTGAGAGGCAGATGCTAAGTGATCTCAAAAAACTCAGAGAGGAGTGAAACATTACACAAAGTATCCATAAATGCCATTTACTTGTTTATGGCCCTGTGTTAATCTTTGTATTGAAAATATTCTACTACTCTGATACTTAAACTAACCTATGGGAGCACCATTTCAAATGACAGCAATTCTGGCATCTTTGGTGATGTTTCAGGTGAAGTAAAGCTTAGTCAAGTGTGTGTGCAGGGGGCCTTCAACTGCTATAAACTGTTTTCTAATCTGTCATTTCAAATACATTTCAAATTCATTCAAATACATTTTAAATCACTGTCTCAGAACAGGTCCATTTAAATGCAGCATAAATCAAATCTAGGCATGTAAATTAGATGGGGTGTGTGTGTGTATGGGCATGCACATGTGAATGAGCATATGCATTTTCCACTGTGGTATGGCAGACTGAGAAAATTGACAGTGATAAAATAATCTTCTTCCATTTTATAAATGATACTATGAATGCTCTGCCAGAGCCAGTATCAAAATACTTCAAAAATGCCTCAGTGGAATGTATGCCACTTACAAGGCTCAGGAAACTCAAGCACAATAAACTGATTAACCCACCACCACCACCTGCTACAAGAGGTTGTGGCTAAAATGTGACCAGACTACTTTGATAACTACTTTAGAAGGTTTGGAAAGACAAATTTAAGAGACATAGTTATAAAAATGGCATTTACTATGAGTCAAACTAATCTTTGGTGAGTAATGTTAGTCAAAAATCATCACTGTCATTATTACTTTAGCATTGGAAGAGAATGATTAGGGCCCTAATGACACTAATAGGCCCTAATTGCCCTGATCAGCCTCACCTGGGGCTGTGACCCACACCCTCTGGCCCAAGGGCTCCATTTAAGCTCAGGCCTGGGCCTTTACTCCCTGTTTGAGGTCAGTTATAGGACTGTTAGTGTTTGGTTTAGTTATAGTTTTGTGTGTGCTTGGCCATGGGTCCTGTTGATGTGGCCTTTGATTGATGTTTTAGCTTGATCTCAGACCTGTCTTGTTGCTGTGGTCCTCCTTGGTGATAACTGGGCTGTGTCTGATCCTGGTTGCCCTCTCCAGATCTGTTGTTGACCTATGGATTGACTTCCTGGCTTGACCTGGTATCTTCCTCATTGCTCTGATCTTAGCTTGTGATCTGAACTCTGGTTGCCTCTGGCCACCTTCTCTGGGCCTGCCTTGCTCAGGTACTGTGGGATGGGGCCTTGGCTGGGGAGGCCCCTGTTCTGTTGGCTGTGTTCTTGTGCTTGACTCCTGGCTCCCTGTCTCTTACGAAGCAGCTGACCACTGCTGCTCTCTAACTGACCTTAAACAAGGTATAAGCTGATTCTTCAAACTGTTACAGTACTTATGAAACCCTTATTATTTTAATATTCCTATTATTGCTTTTGTTATCCTTGTGGAAGGAGATCCTATTTGGTTAGGCACTAAACAAATATAGAATGAAAAAGCAGTCCTTACCCTAAAGAGCTTACCAGCTAACTATAAAATGAGAGACAGCAGATGGGTTCAGGCAGATGGGGAATATAAGTAAGGCATTAGTAGTCAGCACAACATACATTGATTTCTGCATGTTGGCAGCCTGAACCATTGTCAATTATTTTCAAGCACTGGGGTAAAGGAAAGTTTGAGAGGGAGGTATGAAGGAGACTAAGGAGATGCCTTTGGGGATATGTCTGAAGTGTTTATTATAACATGCAAGATAGCAATGAATCATACAGTTATAAAAATGTAGGGCTGAGAGAAAGCACAAAAAATAAACCTTCACATACAACAGTGAGATTAGTAGGTCACCCAGGACTGCTGTTTACTTAACCTCTTTGTTAAAATCCTCAGAGCAGGAGATGCGGTAGCATCTCTATGTAGCCACTCCAGTGTTCCACCATCCTCACTAGAAAGTTTCTCTGAGGACCCAGTCCAGCTCTGTAGTGCTAATTCAGCTAATCTCTTACTGTATTTCTCTCGTTAGTCATGGTTAACAAATGGATTGTGGCTTTTTACTTTATAGTTATTGAAGTAATAACTTTATAATTATTGAAAGAATCAACAACTTTTTCACTTCTCTTTCTCTTCTTTACTAGACTAGAAGTCTCTTTAGCTGTTTCTCACAGGGTTTCTAATCTCCTTATCATTCTTATCACTCTCCTCTGGATCACTGCTATTTTACTTATGTCTCTTTCAAAATCTGGACAGAGCCCTCCATGTTCTTTTTAGCTTTGATTTGTGATCTAAACTAGCCCTCTAGATCATTTCTGCCTTTTTGGTACTGGACTTGTTATTTTGTTTGGTATTTGCACGTGTTTTCCTTCCACTTTGAACACTTCTGTAATTCAGTTTCTTGATAGTAGGACATTTTTCTAGTTTTAGATCATCTTGAATTCTTAAGCCTCTCCTCCCATTCATCTACTACTTTAGTGTTCCTACTGTAGTTCCTGCTGCAGTGTCGCAGCATTGAGTATGCATTTACAAATAAAGAAAGCAAGGCACAGAGAAGTAACATGACTTCCACCAAACGACATACATTGGTGTGAGAGTCAGGATGGATCTGAATGCCATGGACCATGCATTTTCTGACATAAGTAGCCAGTCTTTGGAAAAAAGTTAAGACGCAAATTGCCAAATAGCTTTAAGTAAGCAGTTGCCTTTGGGACTTTGAATGAGTAAGTCTCATAGAAAAGAGCAAATAATGATGCAAATGAATATATACCCTAGAGAACACTTACAAAAACTGCTTGTTTTCTTAATTTATAGTTAATAGAAGGCTTTAGGTTATTTTGAACAATTAAAATAATCAGGGGAAGTCTATTGTCCAAATCTGTCCTCTGAAGGTAGTTTACAGGTTATGCTGCTGTTTGACTTCAGCAGTCCCCATGTTCTCCCTGCCATGCTGAGCTGAGAGGTACTGGCAGCAAATGGCCCTTATGCTGCAGCTGCAAGAGGGACAGAGCAAGGGGGTTCTTTTGGCTTTCCTCCCCATTAGTCACCCCCATGTGTGGATGTGAGACTCCTCCTAGTGAGAGTGAGAAATGTGCCATAGGTTGTTAGATGGGTTCAGTGAAAATCTGAGGTGTGTGAGGGAAAGTGGCATTTTGGGTAATAATTTTACTCTTTGCCTTGTGTAAATGCTGCTGCAGTGTTTTGTTTCAGCTACATCTGCCTGCCGTATTCCAGATCACTGCATCATGCACAAAGCACAGCATTACTGTGTTGCAACAGTTCCTTATTTTGCATCAACTTCTTCATTCTGGTAATAATAGGATCCTCCAGGTTTTCCAATAAACTTATCAGTCCCACTTAACTTAATGAGATTCAATTTTGTAAGGTGATAAGAGTTATTCTAATAAGGCATTATAGCATTGCTGAATCTTACTCTTCAGATTTGCACAGAAACTTCCAGAAGTTCATTCGGGGGGGGGGGGGAGGGCAGAATCTCTTTATAAACTACTATGCTTAGCAATGAAACTGAGTAACTGAAGGGATCATCTCTCCCAGCCCCATCTTACACTAGCAGGTTTTCAGTATTCGAAGTGAAGCTCAGAGTTGTAGCAATCATGCCATGACATTACTAATTCTTCCCAGCTCTGCTGATTTTGGTTATGATTTAAAAAATATATATCAAATGATGTCTGTCAAGGTTGGATCAGCTGATCTTATCAAATTCTTTTAGCTCTGTAGTTACATTGGTCTAAATACAAGCTCAAAAAGAAGTTATATTTTCTCTTGTGTGATAGTTGCTGTATCTGCAGAAAATCACTCAGTTATTTCTAAGCTAGAGAATGACTTTACAGAGTTAACCTTTTTGGTAAGGAATACTCAAGACCCAGGAATGCAGCAAATGAAGACATGTTCCAATACCTAATCTTAAGGGGAATAACAGTTTCAAGGGCTCAGAAAGCATGAAGAATAGGATTGTAATTCAGCTCTAGTTCCCACATAAAATATCAGTCCCAACAAAGTTAATGGGACACAGATTTGGTGATGTGTGAGGTAGAAGACTAACAACAAAAATAGCATCCCTTGGAGTTGTATCCCTTGCACTATTCAGAGTGGAAGGGCCATAAGCTGATCCTCCAGTCAATCAGCCTGGCTGCCCTTGTGCACAGTATTAGCATCATCAGAGAAATTCTAACACTTGAAAAGCAGTAGTTCCTGTAATAGTACTGTCTCTCAGAAAGCAATTCGTGTTGCCTTTGATTAGAAGCCCCCTGTGGTTTCTACCAAGCATCTTAACATTGCTGTTTGCAGCTGAACTACTTTCTGATCTGATGAACATTTCCAGGTTTTCAAAACTGCTGTGGGAAGAATTGGAAAGTAAACATCAGGCTTGCTGTCCACAAACCCATATGCCTTTAGCTAAGTGATAATTCTCAATGTGAACAATAAATAATACAGTCTGAGTTCTCTATGCTCTAGAGTATAGAGATACACACCTTCCTGGGTCATTTTTAAAAGCAGCTACTAAACAAGCAGGTTTTAAAATCTGGCCCTTTATTTAGTTTTCTTCATATTCAAAGACAGAAAATACAAATCTGCTGCATGAAGTATACAGGGAAATTAAGTATTACAGTTTTGAAAATAGGATTTAGTCTCCTAAAATGCTTAGGTTTAAATTACACACAGAAATCTGAATCAAATGTGACTTATACAGAGCCATGCTGAATGTTTGCTTTATCTGAAATTCCTGTGCAGCAATAATGATATTTTTCAAAAGCCTGTATTCTAAGGATGCTGATAAAGCACTGAAACAGCAATGTATTTCCTAAAATACATGACATTGCTCTCCTGGCTCCACAGATGTTACAACACATTAAGTTTGTTGCTGTAATAAAGACTTTTTGCTGTATTTCTTTAAATATGGCAATTCAGTGTTATGGAAAAATCTTCACCTTTAAAATGAGATGTTGTTAGCACCCTGTCTTCAAACAAATCATTCAAATAACAAGCACTATAATATACATAACTGTTTCCTCTTTCTTTTACAATCTCCTTCAATGATTGGCAACATCTGCACCTCACTTTTATCCTGTGGTTTTATTGTTCAGAATTGCCGATTATTTGTTATGATTTATGACAGCACAATTCTTTGATGCTTTAAAACAATGAAACACAGACTTGGACATATTTAAATGAATCCAACAGATGCATTGTCTGAATCTATGTGATACCAAAGGAAAGAGCTACAGTTGACACAAGAATATTTCCTGCTGGAGACTTGCCAAAGAAAAACTGGCAGCAGTCACAATATTCTTTATTGCAAGTATCCTCTAATTTGTATGTTTAATAAAGCACTAACACCTGGGCCTATAGGGTAAACTTTGCGTACAAACACTATAACTTTTTTCAAAAATACTATTTATTTGCAGAGTTTTCAGTCAAGAGGAAAACAACGCAGGGTGTCAGCTTCACGGCCACATGCTGCTTTAGCTCTACTTTGGTTTTGTGTGGAACTGAAGTGTTAGATAAACTTTGTTCCTTCCTGTGACTCCCATTCAGTTGCTGTGTTCTCTTTATAGTTACCCAGGGATTTCCATGGCACGGCCCCAGGCTTCTGCAGGCAGCCAGCATTGCTGCAGTTATTGACTTCCACCAGAGAGCCAAAGAATGAAATCACAGGAAAACAAAACTGTCTTGGGATGGTTACCTCTAAGGTAAGGCACATGGTAGGACAGAGCACAGGAAGATATTAGTCATCTTGACTGTCAGAAAGCCACCTACATTCATTCCTCTGTCTATTTGTCCTTTTCCTGTTTCCGTTCCTTATCCTCATCCCTTATTTGATATATAGCTGTTTGAGTGGGTGGCTGATGCATGGAGCTGTAAGTACGGGCAGGTGGACTGGTATGTTCTGCAAAGGCTTCTGATTCTAGCTTCTTCCATAGCAAGAGGGAAGCCCTGCTGAGTGCTTATCTTTACTGTACCGGGCTGTAGGCCTTTAAAATAGCTCTTTCCAAACCCTGGCAGAATCTGGCTGGACTTCCCCCTAGATCTCTGTAGATTCTTGTTGTCTTTTTTTTTTTTTCCATATGTGAACCAAATCCTGAGGTTTTCCTACATGGTAGGAAAGTTCTTTTTTAGGGGGTTCTCCTCATCCGTGGTTTCAAATATAAGTTATTGGATGCTAGAAATAGTAAAGTGCTGGTTTACTAGAGAACTTGCTCAACAGCATCCTCCTCTATTGCTGGCAAAGAATATTCACCTAATGCCCAAGAAACGAGGGAGCAGAAGTTTAGGGAAATTGTTCATCATTGCTTCTGCTGATACTTTGAATAAGCTGAGAAGCTCTGAAAAAGGTACCACAAAGTGGTTGCATAAAAATAGGCTTTCATAACTAAGAGGGACAAAGGAGTTACTAAAAAGAGGGCAGTAGTTTCTTTGTAATCTGTTTTCTACAATGATGTCTAAAGTCAGTTTATTCAGCTCCACCCAAATGGGTGAAGGATGCAGTGGTATAAAAACTGAAGTGGATTAACTTTTGCAAGGATCATACAGGAAAGAAGAGTCACTCCTGACATTAAGTGGAAGAATATAATTACATATAACTTTTGCAAAACATGTCTCTTAAGGGTAAATGTGCAGGTGGAGTCCTTTTCTATTGGTGCTGAGCAAGCAACCTCTACACGTGTGTACTCTTTGTGCATATCAGGATGACTGGTATTTAACTTCTTAAATGGTGTCCAGATCTTCTGATTTTCTTCTCCTTTTCTGCAGATGCGTCTTATAGGTACTTGTGCTAGTGCAGTTCTTCCTGCTTGCTCCTTTAATTTGAGCATATCTTCTCTTGTTTGTGCATACCCAACCAGGTTTATAAGACTAACATTCTCAACCAAGTAATTAATCATTTCTGAATATCAAATTCATACATAATCAGCTTTTCACCCATGGGAATAGCAGATTAGATCTTCCCTCAGCAAAATGAAAAATTCACACTCTTCACAAGAAGTCACTGACAGCACATTATTATAAAAGTATAAATTACATGAGAATATTTTTTTTAAAAATAGTACAGGACATCATTTGTTTCCTGTGTATCCTTCTCTTAGGTTGCTTCTTCGTAAGTAAGCTGCCTTTTCTGTGATTTCATTGAAAAATCTTAACATATCAACAAGAGACCCCAACAATTAAGTCAGTAATGATTTAATAGCCATTTTTTAATGATAACAGCAGTTATTAATGAGAACTGTACTTCTCCTGGCATGCCTGAGGTCTGGAGGGAACGTAAATGTAACAGCCCTGACTCTCTGTTAATTTTATGTTCAACTGTAAGATGCTTCTGTGCTTTCTGTTTTCTCAGGACACTTTAGTGTTTGGGACTGGCCTCATTTATGCTCAAATTGCCATAGCTCCTACTGTGTGATGGGAAACCAAGGATAGCTGACACTGCTGCCTCTCCCACCCTCCCCGTTTCAAGCATGCCCCTTGTGTTCCTGCATGAAGCCACTCTGCCAGCCCTGTGTCAGCCATGAAATCTCTCCTCTGGAGAGTTGTCCCTGAAGGAGGGACCATTTCTAACTCTTCTGCTGCCTGTGTAATGCAAATGAAGTGGGGTGCCATGGGGCATTTAATGTATGTGGACATAATCGTGCATTAGAACAAGGCTAGATTTTTCTCTAATCTTTTTTCTCCATTTTAAACATCTCATAGCAGAAAAGTCTATTAAATCTACTAATTGTAATCAGGACTTTGTGGATTTGGCAGTTTTCCCTAACTCCCTAATCAGCTTTACTATTTCTGCCAAGCCACCCCTTCCTTTCCAGAGCTGACCCAGCACTTTGTAAAGTTGGACCTGAGACAGCTTGTTCCAACTGTTGAAAACAGGCCCATGATTTCTTTCCATAGTTGTAATGAATTCTGCAATACAGTTCTTTAATCTTATTCATCACCTCTAGGGCAAAACTCAGTGTTTCAGCATAGACTTAAACTTTCGATAGTGGGTTTGTCTCTATTGTGTTATGTGCTCCCCTTCCTCATCTTGGAGGAAAGAGGAACAAGAGTACAGCAAAAGCATAAGCTCTATTACTTTTGTTTGGAGAAATCTCTGATGCTTTCCTTGCTGGAATCTATTGCATATGAATGTGAACTATTTCTCATTTGATGTTTGGTTGCTAAGAATGAGAGGTATCGCAGAGCAGAGGAGCAGTCCAAAGCATTTTATGTCATTCCAGTTGCATGCTCAGAGTGTAAGTGTGTTGTGGTGTCTTAAACTATAGTAAACCTTTCTTAATCATAAAGCATGAGCTTAGACTTCACTGGGACACATAACCTAATGGGAGCTTGTTGCAAACTTAGGCCCTTACATACCATTTTACACCCTTCACTGCACATATCTGGCTTTGTAGTTTGTGTTTTTACAAGTGCCCTTGCCACAATTTGATCATTGAAATAAAGCACAGAACAAGCACATTCCCTTTTGGAAGAAATAAGCGTTTGTGCAAGCACATGTGTACATGTACATGCCTGCTTACTTTATTTACTAGAGGTAAGCAATTGGGTGTGACCTTGGCAACCTGGGTAGAATCTTTCTTAGAAGACCTTAGAAGTCCATAGAAGACTGTAGGTGTCAGTAAGAGTTAAAATCCTGCCAGGATGGAAGCTGGCACATACCATGTATAAAGATGCATGGAATTCTCTATTTCGGACTTGCATACAAGGTTGTTATTACCATTTCTAGTGAGATAAAGATACAGACACAAGAGGAGAGCATACACAAAGCTGAGGTTGGGCTTTTTTTTTTTTTTTAAACACGGGGCTAATCTTTTGGTGCTTGGCAGGGCCAGCTCTAGGCACAGGCAAAGGAGGCAGCTATAGTGATGGTGGAATGGGCCGTAGCAGAGCCCTGAAAGCCAGGCTGGCAGCTGCCTCTGCTGCCAGGAGAGAGGATGAGAACGTGTGAAACAGCTACTTGGGGAAAATGAGGCACATGGGCCTCTTCTGGATCCTATTTACTTTTTTGTGGCAGAAGCAGCCAGCTCTGGGTGTAACCCATACTTTGTCCTCAGGGCAGCAAAACTTAATTTGTTTATGGTGATGAGGATCATTGAGCCAGCTCTGGTGATTGGCTTGCATTCACTGTGTCTTCAAAATAAAATGTGTACAGTCATTCATTAACAATCTTACACAAATCAAACAGTATCTGTTAAAACTTCAAACTAACCATTTTGAGTGGTGGTGGATATATTTACAGATAGAACAGATATTTACAGTTGCATGGAATTAAATACAAAAGATCAGCAGAACAATTGAGGAAAATCTCGATTGTGCCAGCAGAGCAGCAAGCTGTGAACTCTTATGAGGTCTGAAGACAGATGGAGAAGTGACGAGGTGGAGAAATACAGGAGGGTTGTTCCAGATGTCAGAGTTGCAGAGAAGACTCTCACATCTGTTGTTGTGATGCTTTGTGAAGGGACCTGGAAGCAGCCAATTCTGAATGGGTGGAGGAAGTGAGGGATAAAGAAAATCTATGAATAATCTCATTAATAGTGTTGCTTTTACTTTTCCACAATTCCATCCAGAAAGGACTGCAACAATGTCTCCAATTGTTGCTAAGTCCAATGAATAATTTTCTCCAATGGCATATGTCCAACTATTTCCGTCTTCCGGGCTTTACGTGATGGAATACTCTTTCCTTGCCCAGAGACGTGTGATCTCTTTTGTGGCCGCTACGCTGACTGTAGATCTGAATTTCTGTGTCTAAATAAATACAACAAAGGTTCACAGATCAAATGTATTTGCACAATTGTAGATGCAGCCCCCTCTAGGTGAGACACATATTGATGGATCTGGCTGGTATATTGCCATGCTATAGGAAAAAATGAGTTCCTCTTGCATTTGAGGAATGACACTGAAGCGCCACGATATGCGGCACTCCCAATGTCTGGAGATAACTAATTCATGCAGTTGTAATGAATTGATCTACATGTTACACTACTTAAAAAAAAAAAAAAAAAAGCGCCCCCCCCCCCCCCGCTCCGCCCCAACCCTTTGTCATTAAATATGTTTCTACCAGAGTTTCATTAACTACTGGCACCTTTAGATCCCTTTCCTGCATATTGCACCTTCTTGCATTGCTGCCTTCTGCCACTCAGGTGAACACTATGTGGTTTTGATTCTTTTTCTATGCCCAGATTCATCAATTAGCATCACTTCCAAAGCTGCCTGTGTAAGTTCAGCATAGTCAGGATTGAATGGCATCATAGCCAAAAGTTCAGTGTGGCAATAATGAAAAGGAAAATTCAGACAGGCCTATATTATATAATGACATCTTTTTCCTTGGAGAAAGTCCAGTTCAACATGCAAGGTTCACTTTTCTAAAGGTGCACCTAAAGATGCAGATACTTGTTGCAGTTTTGAAAATCACCTTAGCACAAGCCCTGCTAATTGCTGATCCGCATCCTTCGTGTCTGTGAAAAATCTGTCCTTTACAGCTTGATCATGCACCTGGTGAAGCTGATGGCACAAGTCCTGCTGAATTCTGTGAGGCAGGGTTAGGCCATCCCACACCTTACCTATGGGCATCTGCGCCATTGCTTCACTAAAAAGGAGAAAGCACGTGGTGAAGTGATGACTCAGAGCCCGGTTTTGCTGGCTAAGCAGGTATACAAAGGTGTTGTGGAGTTAAGGCCATAATACATGATATTATCTGGCGCCTGGCCTGACAGACCTCAGCTCTCTCCCTGTGCAAGTGTTTATGGAATCTTAAAAATGGATGACATGGTGCCGAAGCAATAGCTACCTCATGGGATTAATTGCTCTATCAGGTATTTTTAGAGAGCCAGGGGCTGCAATGTACATGGCAGAAAGTGCTAGGCTTTTTCATTCACTGCTGCTGAGGCTGCCAGGATCATTTTGTAGAATCAGGCAGTTGCAGTATTACAGCAAGTGATATTAGATGATACTATTATGTGTAACTGTTCTGCCTTAGGGATGACTTCATTCCTTCAGTGCCAAACTAGAGGTATCATACAAATCAGAAACACAGCTTGCCCAGAAATGTTTTGTAACCCTTAAATATTTAATTCGGCTTAATCCTACTATGGATTTACCCTAACAGTTCTACTTGAATTTTACTTAGTTTATACTCATAACATTAAAATGCTTGAATATTTCTTAAACTCCACTGCAGCAATACAGCAGGCTCTGTAGTGTGCTTTCCACTGGCAGTATCAGCCTTTGGTCTTAGAGGCTGGCACGGAAGCTTTGCAGATACTGCAGTCTCTCCCTAAGATGCAGGACTTCATGCATGTTTGGGGGTAGAGAGTTAGTGGAAAGGAAAAACAGGTATTTTCCTCAAGTCCATTACTGAAGGTAGTGAGTGATTCACTGAAACTTTAAGTCATGGCTTCTTACCAGCCCTAACTATAATTGTGTTTTTATCATCTACTGCAGCCCAAGAGTAACAGATGTGGAAAAGCATTTGTAACTGCACTTCATCTAAATATTGAGGAACCTCAGGATCCATCTTGTAAATATTTTGATATTGTAGTTAAATTCCATTGTTTTGTTTGATAATGCAGTCTAGCCTGATACCCTTCTGTTACATGGACTGATCTGATACAGGGAATTGGAGGGGGGAAGGGCTTTGCAGCCACAGTGTGGAATCATGTGTGTTTAGTGGCTGGTGATAACTACAGATCATTCACCTCTCTACCCCTTGCCTGGGAGACAGCAAAAGGAACATCGCTGACACCCTGTAGATCGGACATGGGTGTACAACATCTGTTGCCTATGTTTGCGATGATTATATCTCCTTTTTGTGGGTAGATATTGACCTCTGAGGACTTGCCAAAGAAAGAAAATAAAATTTGATATTTGCTCTACCAGTTCATCTGAGAAGTGAGAGGAATAAGCTGACATGACCAAATTCTCTTTTTAGAACCCAGTTTCTTCAAGTAATTGAACATGTTAGCTGTAAGCAGGAGCAATCTTTTTGTGTTAAGATTTACTACCTGAAATCAGATCACATTTCATTTTCAGCACTTTTTCCCTTCTCTTTATGCATTGCATTTTGGTAATGCAGATTTCCATTTGCTCAGCTGAAAGCTCTCCAAAGCTGAGACTGCAATCTGTTGTTAGCTAATAAGAGCCACACTGAAGCAAACAGGGAATGTAGGATACAGAAGACCAGGGTTTTGTATAATCACAGTGCCTTTGTGTCTAGGAACTGCTGGATAGAGGGAAAAGAGTTCCAAAGTACTGACATAACATTCTTGGAGAGCAGGGACATGTGCATAGTCTTCAGCTGAATGTTTTAATGAGTGTTAGAAAATTAAGACTGACGTGCAGCAAGGGGTCAACACAAGATGTAGCCTGCCTCATGAAACGAGCAGGGATCTTGCTGTTGTGCTGTAAGGTGGGTAGTGTGCCTTAACGCAGTCATCTTAAATGGTGTACTGCTTCATTCCCCATCCTAGAGACCCAAACTGCACATCAGGCCTTCGATGTGACTTGCTTCCCAGTTATCTGAGGTGGATAAAGCAAGATCTCCAGAGCAAAAATAAAGTGCTGGTAAGCCATGAATCAGACGGATTTCAAGCTTAAAACCAAATGGAAAAAAATCCTTCTTCCAGAGAGAAGGGGGAAATGAAGGCCAAATGACAATGCTGCAGTGACTTTGTAAGTGCTTGAAGAAGATCAGATATGTGAAGGACTAGCATTAATGGGGAAACTGGATTCCAAGATGCCATTCTGTTGCACTACATTAGAACTAATGCAAATTGAAACAATTAACACATTGCTTAGTCTCGATCAATAGAATAATTTGTTATTATTCACCCCAAAGTTCAATTTTAGTTCAGCTGTGTGATGATCCATGTCAATAACTTTTTCTCACTGCAATTTAAGGAAAAAAAAAAACTGTAACACTTATCATTTTAGTGGCAGAGCAGAAGGTTTCAATTGAGATTGCGCATTTAGATCTCTTCTTGAGTCGCCAGAGTCTACGCATGCGAACATGCAGCTGAATGATGAGACCTCAAAGGTTATGCTGCGGGTCTACCGAAGGGGACAAGGGCTAGCTCCTGAGGATTTTGTGGCTTTCCATACTTTCTAGTCAATGGCTAGAGTTGGCAGTAGCTTATGTGGGCCATTGGTGTCACTTCAGTGTGCAGTGATGTTCCTATTATAAGATTCAGAGCTAGAGGAGGTTGTGAGGTGCATCCCTGTCTAGAAGCCAGGGAGAGGGATTTGAGGTAATTGTCTTTAAAATCACATTAGAAAGCCTCTATCAGGTGTCTATCTACATCACTGAGTGCCTAAAAACATTCACAACTTTGTCACTACGTGCTTAGTTTCTTCCTCAAAAGTAATCACAAGCACTTTTCATTAAGCTGCATAGCTTAAATCCTACTGAAACAGAACAGAAACCCCATTCAGCTTGGAGTTTGCTCAGGTGACAAAACCCTGACCCTGTTCCAGCCAGGTTGTCCCACTTCAGGGAAAAGGCTCCAGGTAGAGTCAAGCCCATCATGAGGCACTCTCTCTCATGGAAATGCTTTGTGAATTCATATGGGACTGGAGATGTGCAACAGCAGTGCTGGGAAAAATAGCTGCAAACTGGTTATAGTTTGAAATAGCAAAGATATTAGATAAGGGAAAAGGAGGAAAGGGAGAGCATGACATTACGTATTTTGTGCATTAGTGACTGTGGAGAGAGTCAGTTACAACTTTAACTTTGCTATGAAATTTATAGTGCTTCAGAAAACTTGGCTGCAGGGCAACTGTGCCCACCAGTCTTTCAGCTCTAAATCCCTTTCTGGCTCTTGGATAGTTGTACAGATGTTTTTATATGCTTAGACGCTACTTCTACCCAGCAATTCAGTGAGGGAATAGTAAGTATTCTTCTACCCAACACTGAAAATATAGTCATGTCTAATAGGAGAGCTATGCTTACCACCAACTCTGATCTGTTTTTAAATGCAGAATATTTAAGGGAAAAACAATCACCAAAAAAAAAAAAATCCAACCAAGTAAGATACTTTTTGTTTATACTTAGTAGCTGGAACTGTATGAATACTGAACAGCTCTTGAGTTTTTGCAGAAATTTTAATATTGTGATGCAGACCAGATTCCTCTACATATCCTGGCCCATATACTTCAAGTAATCCTATTTATTTCAGTGTGTCTCCCCAAGGAGAAAGATCCATTACCTTAGTAAGTATGGTCAGCTCTGGACTTTTGTAACAGCATGTTTCATTTCCCCTTGAATAACTCGGAACTGTTTGTCACAATACCAGTGTAATAGGATGTTAGGACTGTTATCTGCATTTTACAGTTGACTTCATGAAAGACATTGAAATTAAGTTGATACATATCAATGCCTTTGAGATAATTATGCAATATTATTGGTAAGTTCAAGGATTGACTTATGGGTCAGTGATTTGAAAAACATGGAAACGTTACACTATGCATCTCTTTGTCTCCCTCACTCTTAAATGAGGTATTCAAGATAGAGCAATGAGATTTTTCATCTCACCTTTTGGCAGGTTTTGATGCATCGATTGCTTGAAACATTTTATGTCCTATGTGTTGCTTTTTAAAGCTCTCAGTTTTTTGATGGACTTTGAATGTGTATGTTGCAAAGTGCTAAGTATTTTCAAAAAAGAACCAGTGACAAAGATGTGATTGTGAGCCTATATCATTTTGGAGACTCCTTTGGTAAATTCCTTAATGTCTGCTGTTTGATGGAATTTCTTATAGGTTCTTAAAACTTTTGAGTTTGTTGCATGCCCTGACGCTCTGTGGAAGAATTAATGCATCTGCAAAAAAAAAAAAAAAAAAAAAAAAATCAATTCCCTCCTTTCATTCACTCTGAATTTGCAAAAACTGAGACCAACAGCTGTTCCAGAGCCAATAAGAAAAAAAAAAAAGTAGCAGGTGGTACCATATATGTATGTCTAATTGCAGTCCAGCAATCTGCTATCCAGTTACCAAATGGTGAGGAATTTGAGCATGATTCAGGCAGAGAAGGGGATTGTAGAGAGAGGGAAAGCGAGAGAAAAAGTTTTGGCTCAGGAAATTAGCATCTTTATAGAGGAGAATAATTAATGTAACTAGGAGTGGTGACACATACAGTTCTTTTCTTTTTTGAAATATTCTCCTTTTTGACTAGTCACTATCTAGAAAAATTGGCTATAGCTGCCAAGAATACCAATGAAATGATAGGGTGTCCAGTGTAGAGCTCCCAGGTAAGGATAGGGCCAGTCTCCTGCCAGAGGAGACTGAAAGAGCATGATGTTCACCTGCAGAAAGGCAGAAAAAAGTTCTCTCTATAGTGCAACAGAGGGTGAACGCTGGTGGCAGTGAAGGAGAAAAAAATTGTGTAAAGTTCAGGAAGATGTTGGCGTACAGACAAATGAGTCTGGACTAGTCATGAATAAAATTCAGTCTGGAAGGATGATGACAGCAATCAGGGTCTGGAGCAGCTTTCCTCTGGGAGAAGTAGTGCTGCAACCTGACTTTGTTTTGTGATGCAGCGTGATAAGATTGTGATTGGGAACTGTATAATGCAATACATGCAATAGCAAGAGATCATGTTCAGAGAGCTAGGAGGCCTCTTCCAGCCCTGCATTCCTTGTCCAAAAATGGCATAATCTGCAGATTTTCCATATATAAGAAGTCTGGGCTTCAGAGAGAAACTCTAATAGCAGCAGCAGAGTTGCTGATAAAAGGAGAGGGATCTCTAGATCAGTCATACACAGCCAAAGCCTGATCTTGATTTGGCTGTTCTGCTTCAGATGTCTGCAGGACTTGTAAGACTGGATTTAGAAAATGGATTTGATACATTATGACAAGCTGGATTTGGAGATGATAGAAATCTGACAGGGACTTGACTTCCATGAAAGGAAGAAATTCTAAAGTGTAATCTACATTTGGAGAAATGATAAGAGATGAGGAAAAGGAAACAAATTGGAATGAGGTAGTGTTATGTACCAACATTTTTAATAATATTTTATGAGATGAAATGTTCCAAGTCTATTAGATTAGCTTTCTTTAGTCAATATGTTTATGTTGTTTCAGTTTCATTGAAATGGGAGTAAAAAGAACTACAATAAATGGATTTATAAATTAGCACCAGTATATATTGAGAAGTAAAAGGGCTGCATGGGGATTGTGTCTATAAAAGGATGGGTGTTTAAAAAAAAATAGTAAAAATGATAGACATTTACAAAATCTACTTTGGGAACTCTGAAAAAAGGAAATTGCTACTGTTCTTGATGTTACAGATTTTGGGAGATGCTCATTCAAAAGAAACATATTAAAATTAACAAGAATATACGAACAGTTCCCTTATAGAAGTAGAAAACCCTTTCTGAAAGCATTTTATGTTTTGTGTAGAGGTCAAGTGCTTCAGTGAAAAGGATGGTCCAGAAGGGTAGGGGCACTAAAGTTGGAACCTCTGAGCTGGAGTCACCACTCCAAAGTTTGGGCAGAGCTAGCATGGTGTATATTTGGCATGTGCATCTCTTCCCACTTGAGCAGTGAAAGCCTGAAGTCAGCAGGATTACACAGGGGTAAAGCTAGCAGGACTGAGAGGAGAAGTGAACCATTCACAGCTGCTCTATCTCCAGGTTCTGATGGTGATTTATTTTAATCACATAAACTGTCAGTTTCTGCTGAGCTTTTCAGTAACCCCCTAAAGGTATAATTTGTTTGCATTTCCTGTGCTGATCAAATCAATCTTTCATCTTATTGTCAGTCATTCACTGATAGCAATCCTCCGTTAATTCTTTCTTTTAATGGTGTCTTACCATGTAGATAAACCATAAAGCATCTCTTTGCCTGGAGGATGTGAAATGCTGCTAATTTAAATTGATTTATGAAATGATTTTTCAGAGTTGCACTGGGCAGCACACTGAAGACACTTTCCAAAAATATTTAAAATCAAGGCAATCAGTTTAATAGCACAAGTGCAAGAGTGCTCTTTTCCCTTGCTCACCACTATTTTCAGGTCAGGTGAAATGTGCTCCTGTGTAGGCACAATAGCATTGGATACCACTGAAACCGTCCTTGAAGGGCTTTGCGTCGTTATAGCTGTTAGAACAGCTCCCTGTTCTGCAAGGTTTCTTCCAGTGCAATGCTGTTTAAAAAAGGGTGAGGGGGAAATCGGTGGAATGGAGGAGCAGAGATAACAAGACATCTGCAGACCCATACTTCATTTTGCCGGTTTCCTTTAGAAAATTGATCCAAGCCTCTCTGAGCCAGTACAGTTCTCTATATGATTTCCAACTAGCTTTGACTCAGGTCTAACTCTGAAAGCAGAAAAGATTTGAATTATATTCTTAGAGCCTAAGTGGGTTGTTGTGAAGAGGATTTGACAAATGAAGGGGGGGTCAAATTGTTGACAGGTGAATTGGAGCAGCTGTTAATGACTTCAGACTGCCCAAAACAGCTGATCTTTGGGCAATGTGGGTCAAGTATTTGGGGGCTGAAGCTCTTCTGGTATGACTGCCACTTGGTTATTTGCTGTGGATCGCTTTATTGCTTTAGGGAAACAAACTGATGCTGAGCAAGAAATCAGCGAGTTTACTATTTTAATTACTTAAGATTAGTTGTTCTTCCCAGCTTTGGATGAATGCACTTAATAACAGAGGCAAATAGCACACAGAGTGAGGGGGGTGCTGCTATGAAACTTGATATTAGAAATATCAGATGCTGAAGCGCTGCGCTTATTAGTGCCTGTGCTGTTTGCTAGCCTTCTGTGCTGATGAATTCTGCTTAATTGAAAGCAGCAGGAAAAAGTCAATGGCTTTGTGATCTTGGCTGTGCTGGTGCAGGAGTGCTGGAGAGGCAGACATGCTGCTCTGGTGCAGAAGTGAAAAGCAATCGCTGTCCTGGAGCCCAGAGATGGGATTTTCTCTGTGGAAATGAAACAGCAGCTTCCAGGTGTTTTCAACCCCAGAGACCCTAGGGAGCGGCTGGCCCCTGCTCTCCTTGCATTTATACACACAGACCCAGTAGTGAGCATCTGCATACAAAGAAATGAGGGATAGAACAAAGCTGCAGCCCAGGAAGTTTCTTTTATCACTTAATCAGGTGGGAGGAAAATATAAAACTTGCTGGATCACCTGGCTGGTTTCACACTGGGCTCTGAGAAAGATGCTGCTGATCACAAAAGAAGAGCTATGCCTCCCATGTCTATGGCCTGGAAAAGGCATTCCCTGATATGTCTTGTTTCTGGTCAATGGCCCTCTCCATACAGCTCCTTACAAAACTTGTGCTGGGAGAAGCATTTTTCAGAGCTTTCATTGCACTGATTGTTTAAATTGAGAGACAAAAAGTGGGAAAAGATATTTGTAAGTTCTAGAAAACAGAGGAAAACATCTTTTACTTTACATGCATGGAGAGCAAGAAATGTCTCCCAGCAGCTGAAGTATTTGGTTCTGCCATGCTTTTGGATAGTGTGAGGCCTCAAGCATAACATGCATCGTGAGCAAGTTGCTGCCTGTTTTCTCTTAAGCATTTGGGGTGGAAATGGTTCCCAGCACACAAGTGCCATGTGTTGCACATTGCGGCGTTCCAGCGGGGGAGGCTGCTGGCACAGGGGAGGAGGCTCAGGACTCCATTCAAACCTAAAGCTCGCTGCAGGAAAAAAAAAAAGGGATGAGACAGCTAAACAATAAAGGTTTTAATTTCTTCCTCACTGCTTAAGGGAAGCCCCTCACCATAAAACAATTTTTATGAAGTGCCAGAGAATCTGTTATGGTCACATGAGCTTATTTCTACTTTTCCCAGTGGGAAAATGTGTGTGACAGCAATAAAAATATAAACTGCAAATTGTTTTTCTTTATATAGTAATATCTGGCCATATGTTTAAACTCTTTGTGTTTGGGAGCAGTAGTTAAGCTGTTTGTTTTCTCATGCCTTTGGATTCCCTGACTTAGAAGGATTTTTTTTTTAAGAAAATCCTTGCCTTTCTCACATCCTTCCTGTTCACTGCTGTGCTAGGGCTGTCCTCCAAGCACTTTTGACTGAGTTTGCTACACTTAGGTGGTTGTAAACTATTAATGGCAGGTATTTAACTCTGAGGGAATCCCTCTCCCCCCTCAAATCCTCCAAAACTGCTTCTTTATCCTGGGTATAATTATAACATCCTATGACTTGACTTCTAATTTTATTTTAAATGAAGTTTCTGACATTCAATTTCCTCCTGATAACAAAACCATCATGGTCTGTTTTCTTTCAACCTTCCTTCCTTTCTGCTCCCCAAGACCAACAGCAGCACCTCTGTAAGATCTTGGGCCCTCTCCCAAAGTATTTTGAAGTCTATAGATCTCTTCACATGGACTTCACGGGTGCTTTGAATCAGATTTTTCTTACTCGTTTCAGTTTCAATAATGAATTTTCTTTTCCACCTCTGATATTCAAAATGACTTTTGTTCTCCAAATATTCTGTGGGCATAAGGAACTCTGAGATGAGGGAGATAACCACATATCTGCGTGAAGGTTTACAGGGTCAGTGCCATAGCAAGTGCTGTTTTTTTGAATGGAAAGTAAAAATGTGGAAGATATTTTCTTTTTAGAAAATATTTCTACAGAAACACAGCAACTTAGTGGACAGAAAACTACAACTCAGCTGCTGAGCTGAAACTGGTCTTTCCTATATAAAGTTTAGAAAGAACTCTCCTGCCTCTGTATATGAAAATGCTGAGGACAGAGTCTAAGGATGGAGGGTCTTGTCTGGGGGTCCAGTTATGTGTAGTCTCCAAGAAAGCAAGGAATCTATTGATGAGAACTGAAGTGTAAATCAAAAATCTATGGAAAAATTCAATTTTTAAAGAAGTTGTCTGAACAAGGCATTGTTTTTGGCAGCAGTTGCCAATTTTCCAGCTTTCTTAAGGTAAAAATGCTCAGTTCATTCAGAGGGCACAAACCTTGCTACGGGATGCAAAAATGTTAAGGAAAAAAAACCCTGATCTGGTAGAATGATAATAACATTGCTAAGAGCAGGACTGTTATATCTGTGTTATTTTCCTTTTTACAAACTATTTTCAGCAATTAACATATGGGGCCAGGCTCTGTCTGGCTCGCTGACTGCTTGCATGGAGAGGCAGGAAAGAAAGCGGTTGTAAAGGGAAGTACCTGCGGACAAAGGAGGGTAGTGCTCTGATCTATGCTCTAGTCACCTACCAACTGGAAAAATATTAGGCAGCTCAGACCTCGGTGGGACCCAAACTTCAGACTATGGCATACAGCTGCTCTAAAGGCTGAGGCCACAAATTAGATAAAAGGTTTAAGCCAATCAGTTTTTCTACACTCGTGTTGAAGTCTGTGGAGTCACACAGGCATATTGGAGAGTAAAATGCAATTTAGAAGCTTGTAACATACTTATTTGTTATGTCAGGTTTGAAGCACTATTGCATGGGCAATTTTCTCATCTCCTGGCAGATTCCAGCTCATTAAAATACATATCTATTTACTCTTTTGGCACTTTTGCCATAAGAGGATGTTTATTCTGTAACCCTTGCATGAAAGGAAAACCAAAGGGTCTGCAGTAACACAGATCCTGAAGCAGAAAGGACTTTTCATCAGGCACTCTATGGCAAGGAAGTATTACCTTTTTGCTCCTTCTCCTCTAGGATTAAGGGTATTCTGAAGACAAATAGGCTACTGCAAGAAGTACGGAGTTAGCAAAGAACAGCATAGTCTGGATTTGAAGGGTCTAATGCCACAGGTCTGGGGAAATAGTTACATTCCTTGTTGCACTGGGTGCCCATCAGTTTGGGAAGAAATTGAGGAATAAACTCATTTAATTATTTTTCAGCCCTCAGCATCTACTGGGCATTCTCCCCTGGGAGAGGCCAGTCAGGTCTGGGTGTAGGAAGCTGATTAAAAACAACAACAAAAAACTGTTGCTAGCACCAAATGCAAGAGCTAGGAATAGCTGGCTCTTTTCAAATGTTCTTTGAAGCAAAGCTTTGCAGTGCACCAAAAGCAACATCTGTTTCTTAATTAGATGCTGCTGATTAGCAATGCCACTCTGAAATGTATTCCACTTGAAGATGTAACTCTCCTGATTACATTTCCTACCCATCAAGATATTGAGGCTAATCCCATTAATGTGCCACCTTCTTTATATAGAAGAAATGTTCAACTAAATTTTACTGTTCAGAATATTCTTTTGTGATTAATGACTTTTTTTTTACATTTAATCTGCAAAGTCTAGGTGAAGCTACTTGGACTGGCTGTCTGCTTATCTTGCTGCAAAGCAAGAATATCTCCAAGTCAAATCTTAAGTCACATATGTCTAGGTTAAAGCTGGATATAAACAACTAGAGATTCACCACACACAATCTGCAGAAGAGGAAGTCATCTCTGCCTTGTAAAATTTCTCTTATTTCTTCAGACATTCCTCCCAGGTCTTAAATAGTGTGTCTTTAACTCACTCTTTGTCCCTGAGAAATACCTTTGATGCAGCAGAACCAAAATGTGCATAATATAGATGCTATCAGTATTTGTCAGCAAAAATGGCTTTTGTGCTACCAGACTCCAAAATGTATGTTTTCATGTGCCCCTGGAGGTTGCTGCTGTTATGTGATCCACGCACCCCCTACATGTGCACCACAAGAGTCCTCTACCTGACAACTCCCACAGCAGAATTCCTCACCTGAAGCTGGAGCACTGGCTCTTGGATATTTCCCATTGCAGTGTCTGGCCTAGGGATATGAGCTGGCTGAGGTGAGGGGGAGGAACTCCTGGAGCACATCTGCATCCTCACTCCTTTCAGCTGCATTCACGGACTCCCACAATTCATTGCAGTTAAGTCAGAGGTGCCCTGCAGGCAACTGCATTTGATGCTTTCATGTCTGAACCTAGAAAATCTCCCCATTTGGTGACACCAGCAGTCTTTATAGTTCATGGCATGGCGAATACAGGAAAGTGGTGTCTGCCAGCTCACCTATTCTTAGTGTTACACACGCTGAATCAAGACCTAGAATGTTTTGACAAGGTAAATTATCCTTTTTGAAATGTCCTTGGCTTTCTGCCTCATTCATTCTCATGAGCTTTTTTTGTTTGTACTAGCAGGTTGCTTCTTCAACACAGCAATGTCATTTAGTGCATTTAAGCTTCATACGTACTGTACCTGCGGGACATGCTGCATCCAGCCAGGAAGCCTCAAGAACATGCGTTTCAGGTGCAGTAGAGAACTAATCTTTCCTCTCTTTCCAGTGTAAGGTTATTTCTGATCTGTGCTCTTTGGGGGAGGATTGCGAGAATATAAAGGTTATTTAGAGGCTACTCATTTAATGAAACCTGCCAGTAGGTGTTTTACAGTGCATATTTCAACCCCTCCATATTTTGGGGCTCAAAATCACCCTCTTAAAGGTTTCTGTGTGACTATCATAGTGTGGTATGGCACAGTCATAGAGGAAACCCAAGGTAGCTATTTGTGCAAATCATGGTCCACCAGGTATGGTATCTACCAGTTTTAGCCTTGTGTCTTGAATGAAGAAGACAAGCAGACAAATCCTAACACCTTATCTCCTAAAGAATGACTAGTGACATTATAATGCCTGGTTTAGATAGCAGTTAAAGAAGTTAATTATTTATTTGCTGACTCTTACAGGCTTTTTTTTGAAGAATAAAACAATGTATACAATTACCATAAAGCAGCACATAATCCATAGCTTTTCTGAAATTTGACATTTTCAGTAGACGTTTTCCTCTCAGATGGATGTCAACATATCTTATCAATGGCATAAATTCATCTCTGCTATGGATAAGCACAGTGCCAGGGCTGTGTAGTAGGGAACTAACTCCCCACATGTGCGCTCTCGCTCACTCTCGCTCTCTCTCTGGATAGAAGTGACCCTTACTAAATTTAGGTTTTGTGGAAGCTTGTTTGCTTTACAAAGCCTCATTTTTATTTGAAAATAAATCTGATGTCTATTCTTAAAATCTTTCCTATTTAATTTACTTAGAGTAAATTTACCTAGAGGGTACAGAGAAGAGCTTTTGTGAATATGTATAAGTGTTATTCCCCTTACAGGTGTCAATATACCCTCTATATGCAATAAACTCCTCATCATTTAGAGTACATGAGAATTACCATGAAATAAGACTAAATAAAGCTTGGCAGCAAAGTGCAGAAAATGTTCTTTTATCAAGGCTACCAGAATGGAGATCATTGCCTAATGTGCTTGGATATTGCATGCTTCTGTTTCTAAGCATGGAATCTGAAATGAACAATTCTTTTCAGATAAAGTTGCACTGCCTGATTTTATTTTATTTTTACCATGAGGAAAATATCAGCTATAACTCTCAGATTTCATTAACTGTGGTATATCCTGCTACAAGCCATAGCATGGTAATGCTACAAAGCCATGAGATGAATGGTAGTCATTACTGCTGTACACAGCACATGCCTCTGAAAAGAGCTGATCAACTGGGTGGACTTTCAGTCAGGAAATCACCATTTCAGTCAGGCATTTACCTGGCCTAGGGGAGAGAGAAGCCCTCTCTGAAATCAGGCTAGATGTATGTATTGAGAGAACAAGCAACCCAAACTTGAAGTCAGTGCAAGACAAGGAATCCACGTTTCAGGAAGGAAAGCTCTTTTATCACACTTAGAGATGCTGATCACCTTGCAGTCATTTAAATCTACAACATGCCAAATGGGGTGGCCTACAGGATGAGCTCTCCCATCCATACCAGATCTCTATGGCTAGCAATCATGACATGTTCATGTCTGTCTTAGCCTGTGGATTTTTTTGATAGAAACCCCAAGCAGTTTGCCAAATAGTCATAATCTTCTACAACAGAAAAGTGACTGGAACACATCAGTCTGGTAGCTCCGGGTCTGGTTTCACCACATTCTAGAGTTCTTGGAAGAAACTCAGTGGCTACAATACAGAGCTGCGAGTTCATGGGAAACATCATGGGAATTTGGGGGATTTTGGCCATGTTCAACCCTATAAAACCTCTGTGAAACATCTAACGAGAGTTTATACAGCAGTCCCTTGGATTTGTGTTACTTTTGTCTTGCTACAAGATGTATTCCTACCTGCTCAGATTTGGGGAGAAGTTGTTAGGCTTTTTTCCATTTTCAAGATGAGATGTACTTATCCTGTAAGGAAAGCTTTTAAAAATTCTTTTCACCATTGTATTCATTTAAGGGCAAATCACCATCTTTTCCCCTTTCTTCTCCAGTTCTGCAGTTGTGTGTTGACAGAATATGCCAGAGGGACGTTTAAAAGGTGGTAGAAGCTGTGAAGATTCTTTGTAAAATCAGCAGTACCCTGAACCCTACAAGACAAGATAGAAAAGGGTTTCACGTAAGATGATAGCAGCAATAGTTTAGCTGGTCCTTTCTTAAGTTGACTCATTAGGTGACAGGAAACATGTAGCACATTTTTAGCCTAAAATTGAGGAAAGACAACACCTTACTCCAAGAATATTTTCTAAGGCTATAAAAACTACTTGTAAATTCTTGAAAAACTTTGAGCAGAGAAAATTCTGTTATGAGGCATGTATTATTTTACCTTAATTGTTTCAGGGAACATAACAGAGGAAGGCTTTTGCTGTATGAGATGACTTGAGAGCGTTAAGGCATAGATTTTGCTATGTTGTCTTTCAGAAATGAGAAATGCTGCTGGTGTGAGGACAGCTGAGAAGCTCAGTGATGAACGGCTACCGTGTCAATCCAGATCATACACAGAAGAGATTTAAGTCTCTGCCTGTTGAACTGAATGTTGCTTTTAGGGTTGCCTCTCAACCTCAGTGTTGCCTCAACACAGCTTCTTAAGGTAAACCTCTCCATCCTAAACCACTGCAACTCAGTGTGACTTATCTGTGCTGAGTAATTCCAGCTACTGATGTTAAACTACACTGCAAGAAACTGTGCGTTAGCGTATCTCCGAATGCTCCATCTGTCTCTTCTGACAACCCATTGCCTTCTTCTGCTGGCCATTCATCAATGGCTTTGGCATTCCAGGGTCTGACAGTCTGAATGCATGGCCAACCACACAGCTGTACTACAGTGATCATGGCTTCAAGAATGTAGATTGAGGGCATTTACAGAGTAATCTATGGAATGTAAATCTTTTGTTTAGAGCAAATTCAGTTTCTAGTCCTTGTGGTTGTGCCTGGATGACCTGGTTGTGACCTTATGACTGGGCTGTTGGAGTGAGTCTGTTTGTCCATAGGAAAAAAAGAATGTGAAAATCTCTTTCCAGTAAGATGTACCTTAACCACACTGATGACAATAATTCATTGGGGGAAATATCGGACTCTGTCTCTTGTCACTCTTCAGAACAGTGCCCTCACAGACACAGGGGCACTAACAGTCTCCTTTTGAGTCCCACAGTCCTGTCCCCTTTTGAGGTTTAAGATTTCATCACCGCATGTCACCAATGGGGCAGCCATTTGCCAGGCATGAGGAAGTCGCATACTCCTCTTATTTCCAAGGTCGAGCAGTGGAAGACAGCACAAAATCCCACTTCTTTCTAAAGGCAAGCGGAACAGGCAGAGTCATTCTGCCCATCCTACTATTTCCAATTAAATGTTTTCTTTCTTCTGTTTTCTTCCTGTCTTAAGCCAGCTGCAGCATTTTTAGGACCCTTTCACCAGATTACCTAAACTTCTCAGGCAGACTGGGTGCCTGTTAAGCCATCTGATGGTGCTGGGAAATCTCTGCTCTGATATTGAATTATTTCCTGGTCATCTGCGCACAGAAGCTTGCTTTTCCTGGTAATCAGCTGAATGAGGCAGGGGATCACATTTCACTACAGCTGTGAGAAGCGTGGATAATGAAATGCCTGTTGTGTGATATATTTTCACTATCTTGATAGCCTTTAAAATATTTTTCCAGGTCCATTCTTTCCTACTGTGTTATAAGTCTACCTGATGAAGTTATTGGCAATCTTGGGTGCTTTATATGGCACTATTGGGAAAGATGTGTCTGTTTTCCCATTAATGTCCTAAGTGATCTTTGTATGTAACATTAGTTCTCTAGTCCATTGTGTTGCTGCTTATGAGTCAGCCACAGCTTTGTAACTACTACTACTGAGCAGTCAGCAGAGGAAAATCCTATCAAAAATCCTATCCAAATTTAAATGTTATAATTAAAACAACAAAAAATGATAACTAATGTTACTTATTAGAGACCTGGACAATACATATTCATTTAAATCAAGGTAATTCCGTAGATCCCCAAATTAGTAGCTGTAGCATTATATTCCAGAAACAAATTTTGAAGCTTTTTCTCTGTAATATTGGTGAAATCAGGCAAAGTTTCCAGTTTATGAGAGTTTTACTAGGATATTAGATGCTTCCAGTTTTCACCAAGAACATCTCATACAGCTTTTCCCAGGATGCATAATTTCTTACTTTCACTGGACAGAAGACAAGACCAATAACCTGCTATATTACATAAGCATGTTGTTCCAGTTGATTGAATAGTTGGCATTAAATTTTGATATGTTCCTAAAATCCATAAAGCTGCTATATATTTATAATGCTTTCTATTATGTGTGTGCTGTCTGTAACACTAAAACCATCTCTTTCTTTGTGTTTCACCTGGATTCAGCTGACATAACTCACTCAAGTGTTGTAATAGGTATACAACCAACTCCTAGAAGGCAATATGTGTATTCAGAATGTGCTCATCCTTTTGATCTATCAGACTATATCTGTAGATATACTGGGAATACTGAAAAGCCTATTTACCCTCAAAAATTACCTGCTTCCCAGGCTTTGTTGACTGTAGATGCTTTAATTGGTGATATATCGTTTAAATCAAAACTTCCAAATCTTTTCCAAGGGGAAGGGTGATGATAAGCCAGAGTTATTTTTCTCATCTGTCTATGTTTCTTTCAGGTCAGTGTAATCAAAGCTAGTGATTTGCCTTTCTTTGTGACCAGCTCTTTTGCAATAGAACTTGCTTTATGATGTTAGTAATGGTTGTAGAAACTAATTTTCCACAGTAAAATAGTATATTGTTTTCTGTGGTTCACAAGTAGAATAGAATCTAGGCCAAATGTTTCAGATGAATTTTTAGAATCATAACTGTTAATAACTGTAGTAAACATGTTTTAGGGTTTTTTGAAAATCAGTACTAAATACTCTCTCCTACATTAGCAACAATGCAATCAAAGAATCTGAATGGGTAGGAAAGCAGGAATTAGGCTAATCGGAAATCTGTCTTACTTACCGGCAAATGTTTAAAGACAAACTCTTACCTTGTGATTGGGAGAACAGAATAAAATGTTTCCCATATGTTGCCGTTCAAGCTTTAAAGGACACAAGCAATTTTAGAAAAGACATTAGTCATTACTGGTAGGTTGCTTGAACATGGAAAATGCAAGATAGACTTAATTCCCCTTTTCATTTGATCTCTTTCCTTTTTCTCTCAGCTTTATACATATTCATGCCTGCTTTGAGGGTTCCTTTACATAGCTGAGCATGGGAATTGCTGTTAGTGAAAGACCTCTCCCCTCATGTTAAAATGTGTCACAGAGAGAATGGACTAGAGCAGCTCATCTGGTTTTGAGCACTAAATATTAATTGTTGCAGAGGAAAATATTTTTTTAACCCATTAAAATGCCATATTGGCTTTTCCATAAATAGCATCCAAATTTTGGTGTCCTTGGACACAGTGCCCTATCTGAAGTCTGTTTCATGCTGGAAGTTGATTTTTATGTTATGGGGTGTTAAAGCCTGGAAAGTGTGCAGGGAGAAGAAATTTAACATCAGTATACAAGATACTAAAAATATATTTTCAGGTTGGAAATACTCATGAAGTAGATACTGCCTGGAAGGAGTGTATTTCCATTGTAAACATGGAAAGTCATTTAAAGCTAACTATGGATAGATACCTATACAGTCCCATACTTCAGAGTCAGAACAGATTTTTTGACTCTGGTAGTGGAATTATGGCTTAACCTTGGATTTTGCATGGCAAATGTCAGCTTCTCATCACAGGACCTCATAATATGCTACAAAGAAAGAATTCTTCATTTCTGTGCCATATAGATTTTTATAATTCATACTACTGAGGCACAAGGCACTTTCAGATACTTTGCAGAAAAACTCAGTGTGTCTGAAGGGCCCTGCCAGTCCTGTGCTCTTACTGCCAGGCAGCAGTTGGTCATCTGTTCTTTTTTTCTTTCATTCAAAAGAGCATGAATGCTTCTACTAAAGTTACAAGAAAATTTGCCATTATTGATGAGGTAAAATATGAGCTACTATATGAAATAACAGAAGAAAGACGAAGTTTTCAGATCAAATTTGCTGAACCTCTTTGACTTTGTATTACTATACAAGCTATGCAAATTGACTTGATTTAGGCAGGAAGTGGTGAGCAGGAAGTTAATAAATACCTTAGGACTATGTCAAAATGACAGGAGTGACTCCATGTGCTAAATATTTCCTGACAACATCAATCTCTCTTTAAGGAGAAAAGTGTAAATGCCTCTGTCTGTTGAAGGCTTTTTCAAGGAACCACAGCTTGAATTACCATTGTCATCTTTTGGAAATTAAAACCTAGCGGGGTTATTTATTCTCATAAGTCTATAGAAATTTTGTATATTGCTTTATAGCAATATATATAATATACAAAGGCTGAGCAATGAGCCAGCTAGCATTTCCACAGGATCTCGCACCTATTGTGGAGGCTTCTCCAGGGATGGGTCCTTGGACCTGTGGCTGGGACTGCCAGGCTGTGCTGGGGGCAGCGTGGCCTGGGCATGGCGCGAGGAGGGCTCCACCTCCCTCGGCGCACATCGTCCAGAGCCGGTGGGCCCCAAAGACCACCTGTCCCTGCCACAGTAAACCACTGACCTCAGGGTGAGAGGTTCCCTCTCACACTTCCAGGCCCCTGAACCAGTCAGTGCCATCCATGAAGACCTGGAAAATACTTCTGAATGTGTAATTATTTTAGCAAGAGCTGTCTTTTACCAAAATAGCTGCAGCGGACAAGCCCTGGTTAGAATGCAGTTGTACAAGATAATGATATCTCAGATAATTTCCTTCCTTTACAGCAATGAGATACGGTTGTGCGTGTGCGTGCACACCAGTATGACCGTCTCTTTGCTAAGGAGCTTGTTGAACTACCATCACTGGTATCTTCTGTAAAGAACCAGGACATTGATGTTGTTTGCAGGAGAATGAAATCATTTGTAAACTAAATGCTGAATCAAAACCTTAAATAAGCTCGGTTCCCCACGAATGGAAAGCTCTCGTATCTAGGCGTCTGGCAGGTCAGAGAAGAGCAGGAAGCAGCTGAATCATTTTTGAAAGAATGGAGCTAATCTTATTCTAACACCTGCAGTCAACAAGGTACATGACAATACCTAAGCTGTAGTAACGCTACTAGGTTTTGGCGATGTTTTGGCTAAAACACAGTCGTTGACCTAACGCAGGTCGGTGCCTTAGGTGAGGCGGCGGCGGCGCGGCCAGCGGGGGGCGCCCGGCGCCGCGGCGGGAGGTGGAATCGGTGCGACACCGGCAGGAAAAATCCAGGCTTCCTCCCGTGTTGCGCAGCTGGGCGACTTCCTTCTGCCCCGGCTCCTCCAGCCCCTGGCCGGATCCAAGGGTTTCACCTGCTCGTGGTACAGCAGAAACAAAGAGCTGTGATGAAGCCGTGTTACAAATCTCATACCTTCCGGTTCGAAAGTCGTTTATTGCAGAAACATTTTTTATAGCAACAGGAAGCCTTGTTGGCAGCGTCTTTTAATTATGCTCTGAAACTAATCAAGGAAAAGAGAAACTGTTTTGAACACAGGAAGCTAAACAGCTAATCATACATTTGAGTGCCTATTTCCATGGGGGATGTACAAGTACTTAAGTGTTGCTGAACTCTGAACGCATCAGCAATCTGTTAAATGGGTATAAAATGCAGCATTATTACACAGGGGAAGGGGGGGATTCTTACCCCCCTGTGTTAGGCACCTGCCCTCCGTCACCAAAGGGAGTGAGAGGTGACCAAGAGCAGGGGCTCTGGAAAACTCTGCCTCTTTTCATTAATTATAGAGGAAACCTAAAGAGACTAGACAGAAATTAGGCACTTAAAACAGAATGGTGTGAATACGCTGCTTTATTTTATTACTGCCTGATGCTAATTGCCATGATTGTCATAGCTGAACAGCTTTGGAGAGCTGTTACTAGACGTAATAAGGTTCACACTGAAAAGCTCTTCATTCATTCATTTTTCTCCATTTTTAGGGTCAAATCTTTCCTTGGTGTTAAAAGCAGAGGTATATGAATTGGAACAAAGCTCACCTTCTCCTTTGAAACCACATGGTATGTAATACATGATGCAGAGTACTGCATTGCCCGTAACAGTGTATGCCATATAGCCCTGCTTCCCAAAGGGAGCATCCCAGTGTCTCCAAGAGCTTCTCTTGCCCTGCTGCTGAAAAGCGTCTCATCAGCTGTGGAAAGCTCAAACTGTCTCTCTCCAAAGCTCTAAATTAGATCGGAGATGACTTGAACCGCACGCATAGCAAGCGAAGTCCGATAAGTAACCTACAAAAGCACTAATAACTGAAATGTTATAAGGACATTTAGGGTGTTCTGCACCTCTTTACAAAGCATGGACGGCAGAAATAATTTTTTTTCTCTCTCATAAACCCTTAGAGGAATATTATGAAAGTGAAGCTAACCTGCTGTAAAACAAGCAGGAGTGAGGAAGGCTCAGACTCAGACCACGTGTGTTCCTAGCTAAGTCTTTCAGCAGGTTCAAAATGTTCCCTGACCCTGTAACCCGCTTGATTTGTTTTTTGCTGAGCACAGCCAGTCTATTCCAGGCACTTCACAAACATGAACTTTAGCTCTTCAGGGAGAAAAAGGCAGAAAATTATTTGTCTAGTATCACTGTCTTATAGGCATACAGCTTCGACTGGATATCTAGCTGACTGCTTTGGCAGGCCTTCCTGCCTTGGCAGTGAAGGTTTCTATTGGCAGCTCACACAGTAATTTACAGAGTTTACTGTAGAGTCCCGTTAATGTTCTGCCGCATCACAGAACCGTTGTGGGAAAGTTCATGGGTCCCACCCGGCTCTGTGCAGTGCCTGCTAAGGGTCACGCACGCCCGTGCTCCTGAGATACTCCTTTCCAAGGTGACTTGCCAAAGCGGTCTTTTGCCTTGTCTTGCATCTGCACTCACATTTCTGCTATTGGCAGTGTCAGTGGGAGGACGCTGGGTCAGGGTTTGGGTGTCTCACGTTCTTTGTGGATAAAGAGCGGAGGGGGAGACGTGCATCCGGACACAGAAAAGCAGCAAAGTTCTTTTCAAATGACGGTGAAAAAATCGCAGCCCACAGTACCTGCTGCTGTAATGCAGGAAGCCTGCCAGGCTCTGAAGGAAGAGCGGCGCAGAGACAGTCCCGCCGTTGTTCTGGTTATGTTCTGGTTATCTCGAAATGTTCTGGTTCCGTATGTTCTGGTTATCTCGAAACACCTTAGGATGCCTCTGTAAGCAGATGTTGGTGATGCAGCAACGGGAAGCCGGGGAGGCACGGGGGCTCCGGCCGCAGGGCTTCGGCGGCAGGGCCGGAGGGCGCCCCCGCGGGTGCGGAGCGGAGGGGCGCGGGCGGGCGCGTAAGGCGTGAGCAGCACAGCGCCGCGCCCGATCGCTTTCGCGCGAGGGCTCGTTGTGCCCCTCTCCGCCGCCCCCGGCCGCGCGCACGGCTGCGGAGCGCGGGGGCCGGGCGGGAGACGGGCGGGAGACGGGGG
>NW_020447289.1:30051-65733 GCF_003343035.1 Apteryx rowi | reverse complement strand
GGGCCGGCTCGGCGGCGGGGCGCGGGGTGCCCGCCCGGAGCCGCCCAGCGTGCCCGGCTGGTGGCGAGCAAGTCCAGGCTGCTGGGAGGCTCGAGTGGCTTGCGCTTGATCAAGGTAGGTCCTTTGCTAAAGGAAAAAGATGGTGGGGTTTATCGAAGACAGGCATTTTTCCACTGGTGGTGACTAGATACCCTTTAATCTCTTTAGTGACTTAGTTTTGTCCTTGTGGCAAAATCTGTTAGGCTTCGGCAGAGGTAGCGTGCTGGGCAGAGGCTGTTCTGAACCTACAGACTGGGTTTGTGTCAGTCCTGCTTCTAACAGCGTCCTTAATGCCTTGCTTTGCTGTAGTGTGTCCAAGAAGGATGTTCATGTGCTCCTGATCTGTGTGTTTGCAGGTCGATTTGTACTTCAAGCTCTTCCCCTTTGAGGATCTCCTAACCAGCTATAGTGATGTGGTTCTTGGAAAAGATCAGAGCATCACATGAAAGTGGAAACCTCCCCAGCTCCTCCTTCCTGGGACTGCCATCTGGCCAAAACCTGCCAGAAAAAGCCCGACTGGGGGCTGCTGCTTTTCCCAATGTGCTAACCCCAGACACAATACCCGAATTCTGCATTCCTCCCAGACTGAGCAGTTCTATTGCTATTAAGGACCCTGGCTCCCGCCAGAACCACAATTTGGAGGATGCAGATCTTGATTCCTCTGACTGCAGCCCCAGCCCTTCTCTACCACATCTCATCCAGGTGGAAAGCGCTGAAGAGATCCCAGCCCTGGAGGAAGAAAGCACCAACTCAGACCCACAGTCCCAAGCAGCGCTCTCCCTGCCTCACTTTCCCCGGGCCCCCACTTCCTATGGCTTCTGCACTTTGCTGGAGAGTCCCCACACCAGGAGGAAGGAGTCCATCTTCCATGGTGATGCATGTGGCTCTCTGCCCAGCCTGATGTTACCCCGATCCAGAGCTAACACATTCAGTGGCAAAGGGAATATGTCTAATCCCATTGCTATAAGCTTTGCTTCTGTGAGGCTGCCTCCCAAGCACCTGTCTCTGCACAGGCAAGGCACCTGCGACAGTGATACTGCCTCCTCTAGTGATTCCTCTCCTTTCAGCTCTCCGCTTCTCAGTAGATCTCCTCCCAGATCCTGCTCCCTGATCAAAACACAGAGTCAGGAGGGATTGCTGTGCCGAGCGCTGAAAGCCAAGAACAAATCCAGCATGGTCAGGAACAATTCCCTGTCTACGGAGGAGAGCAGCTCCACTGATAACAGCCCCAGCGCCATCAGGCGGGCTTCGGAGGGGCTTCTTGCTGCACGGAGCTTTAGTATGTCCTGTTCTCCCATCTTTCCCCTGGACCTTACCCACAGCCGAGAGAGACTAGTGGGCAAAAGCATGGTGCTAATGGACCGGGGAGGCATGTTGAGACTGTCGGCTGAATACTGCTCGGAAAACAAAAGGCTGCGGATCCGCCTGATCAGTGCAGAGGGTTTATATGATGACTCTGTAGAGCCCAAAACCATAAACTGCTGTATCACCTTCTCCCTGGTGCCAGGGAAAACGCAGAAGCAGAGAAGCACTGTTATAAAGAGAAGCAGAAATCCCATCTTTAATGAGGACTTCTTTTTTGATGGCATTGCGGAAGAAGAGCTATACAGCCTCTCTGTGAGGATGAAAGCAATGAATAAAGGGTGCAATATGAAAAGGGATTACACTTTAGGAGAACGGGAGTTGTCTTTAATGAGTATATTGTCCATGTAATGCTTCAAACAAGCCAACAGACTCTTTTTGTATTCTGAAAGTTTTCTATTAAATAAAGTTTTGGTTTGTTTTTCTTAAAGAATACTTCAAAGCACTGCTTTGTTTGGCAGTGCTCCCATGCTGTTAGCGGTGCCTTATTTTGCTTAAGACTTCAAACTCTCTGTGTAAGGGGTTTGGTGCTAGGTTCAAATACCCTTGAGGAGGTAGTCATGGGGCAGACCTTCTGCCTGCAGAGTGTGACTGGAGGGCAGAGGGGCTGGTTTCCCTCTAGGATAAAGGACTACACAAGTACCAAGTCAAAGCTGTTCTTGCTCATGGCTTTGAGGGGGTGGGGAGGTTGTTTTCTCTCCCTCTCATCCCTAGGCATGTAGGCAGCACATGCACACCATAGCCCCTGAGCTCTGTTGCAGCTCCCAGATACTGTATCAGTTAAGTAGACTGGTGTTTTGACAGCACTCATTTACAGCAAGGAATGTTTTTAATGTAGTCCGTGTTTGCGGAGGGAGAGAGTGCTATGTGGTTTGTTTGGGAACCAGCCCTTCTCCTAAAGCAGGTGCTAGGAATTTTCCTGGTGTGGAGGATAACAAGGTTAGATTCTCCTGAGCAGCAGCTGAAAACTACTGAGTGCAGGCTGGGCTCCCTTTCCTTCCACACGCCGATACTGCCAACACTAAACAGTCAGGTGGCTTCTGCCTGGGATCGCTATGGAAAGGGGGATTTCTGTAGTGCATTTCACATATTTCTTTACCCTTCCTTCCCACCACTGATTTCACAGCTGCCAGGATGAAGTTGCAGGTAATTGTGTTTTGGTCAGTAGGGCACCCTGGAGCTATAGCCCTGAGCAATCCAGCTATTACATCCTTCCTTGATTTGAAGCAGATGGGATGGAATAGCAGTGCCGCAAGGGCAAAGGACACTCTGGGAAGCTGAATTCCTGCTTCTGCTAATGACTTTCTCTGTACCTTGTTCAAGGCATTCTGGTAAAATTAGGACCATCTTTCTCTGTTTTGTAACAGTAAACATCAGAGTGACTGAGGAACTCACTACAGCATGATGAGAAACTACTTAACGCCCGAAGGTGCAGAGCCCCTGCCTGCTTGAGGTCACGTTCCCTTTTCCCTTCTGTTGGTGTGGGCTGGGGGCTATGTGAAACGAGATAAACTGGCAGAAACTGCAGCTGTACAACTGGGAGGAGGCAGGAGCTCTGTTGCAAAAGTCCAGGCCTGTTGCTGCCTCCCTTGACAAAGCTGCAGGCTCCATTATGCAAAAGGCAGATAGCCTTAATGGGGGAGCAGCCCACGCAGGCAGGGGGCACAGGAAAGGAAGGCTTCCTTCTGTGTTTGCTGCGAGGCTGTAGAAACAGGGCCCTGCTTGTGCCAGATCTACTACTAAAAAGCTCTTTCAAGAAGATTTCTGGCAGATCCTACCCCCTGCCCTGTTCTGGTAAGGGTGTAATGGCCTGCAAGCCATGATGCTATTAATGGGAGCTTCTGGCATTGCTTTGCTACAGAATCATTTGATTCTGTTTCATGTTCAACTGCCCCAGTAATGATTTACTTTCTTTGGGATAGCAGAAAAAGCCTGAAGGACGTTACTGTGACCACGAATGCTCGGAAATGCCCACTGCTAGTCTTTGATCCAGCTCATGTGAGATGCTGCTAAAAATAGGATTCTAGTACAAAGCTTAACTTTCACAGGAGGACTGCTGGGTATATTCCCAGAAGCTGATTAAAATCAAATGGAATAATAAGCCCTTTGTGCTAAAGGAGAGAATTAAATGTACTGATACATGTTCACGCAGCTGGAGGTGATGCACTGACACTTGTATCCTTGAATCTGGGCAAACTGATTACAAGGGAAAATAGAAAGGAAGTGGGGAGAAGTGAAATTAGAAAGCATGACTTGAAGGAAGAATCAATAATGCTGCAAAAATGAAGCCTTTTTAATGTTTATTGCATGCCAGGCTGGTTTACAAAGGAGCCTTTTCTTCCTGCTTCTGTCACATGGCATGGGATCTCCTGAAGGAAAGCGGAGGCTCCCTCTTCGAGCTCATCACTCATCCATGTACATGTTTTAGCTCTTGGGACTCTCTGTCCTTTTGTAGGTATTCCCACATAGGGGAAGAGGCTGAGATAACACAGAAGAGGATAGTTGTCTGTTTTAGAGAATCACCTATAGCCATACAGGAGTGCATATGTGCACTGCACTGTGCTGGCACCACGCCATCAGATCCCCGACTGACAGAAGGGCTGAGGCTGGAAGGCACCTTTGGGGATCACTGAGTCCAAGCTCTCTAGCTTGGAGCAGGGTCAGCTGGAACAGGCAGGTGGGTTTTGAGGGTCTCCAAGGATGGACTCTGCAATCTGCTTGGGAACCACGCAATTATGTTTCACCACCTTCACAGTAAAAACTTTTTTCTTAAGTGGAATTTCCTGTAGTTCAGGTTGTGCCCATTTCCTCTTGTGCTTTCACTGCATACCACAGAGAAGAGCCTGTCCCTGTCTTCTTTACATCCGCTCATTAGGTATTTTGGGGTGCATACCCCAAGTATGCACACTGATAAGATCCCCCCCGAGCCTTCTCTTCTCCAGGCTGATGGGCATAGCGTAGTTGCTGGTGTGAAAGAAATGCAGCTGTAAAACTTTGTAAGGTGTCATCCTTCATCAGGCAGGGAAGGAGTTAAGTCCCTGGAGAAAGCCCTTTCTGTAACAGGAAAAATAAGTTTCCATCTGGGCTCATTGAGTCAGGTATTTAAGGAGGGAAAGGCCTTGTCCTTGGCTTGTTGAGAATTCTGCTGTTTCTAACACTCTTTAAAGAATATCTTTTAATTCTGAGAAAGTCTCCTTACATAAGTTTGATGATACAGTCTGTCTGCTAGGGAGTTACGTGCTCCTTTGGCTGAGAGCAGCAGAAGACTTGCAGACCTAATTCAAGTATAGAGTTTAAGCTTGGGAAGTACAGCTGAACTTTGCCTGTGCTTCTCTGGTAAATAGTGCAAATTCAGCTTTTTATTTGATAATGTTCTTCTCTAATATGGGCTCTTTTATCATGCTCAGTACTGTTTGAACTAAGTACCTATCCAGCTATATCAGTCAGACCGAGGAAAATATGACTGTAATGCTTGTATTAGAAGAAAGATAATTTTTTTTAACTTGGCTTGTGTCTTTTCTTTGTTTTCAAGTATTTGATCCCTTCTGAGCTTCTGAGGGATGGGGTGTTGCCTATTAGGGGGTTCTTCTCATTAGCAGTGCAAAGCCGTAATACAACTCAAACAGTTCAGTTTGCCTGAATACCAAAGGGTGCAGGACTCCCGCAGGTCAGCCAGGCTGTAAGCGGTAAACATCTACAGTGCCCGCCTATGCTGCAGCTTGCTTCCAGTAGCGTCAGTCGTCTTGGGGCTGTTGCGTGAAACACCTGCAAGAGCAAACAAGAAAGCAATTGGCTACTTCAGCCTGGGAAAACTCACGAGGCTTCAATGCCTATAAGAGAGTCAACAGCAAGAAGAAAATCCACCTTCTGGCATAAGCAAGCAGCTCCTCAGGATTAAGAAATATCCTGCTCAGAAGTTTCCTAATCTTTTGAAATACCATGAAAATGTGGGAGCATAAATGACTCTCTCAAGCAAAACTCTTGTTTTTTGGGTAGCTCAGATGTGTTCAGTGGTACTCATTGGTAGGAAGATCACCTGTTAATACTGTGTTTAAAAGCATTGACACATGTTTGAGTTTTCTTTATTTAAGAAAGGAAGTTCTTTCTGCCAAGATCCTGGACTCTGGTTTTGCAAAGCAAATATTATTTGCTTTAGCTGCATTGGAAGTACTACTCATCCTGGCCTTTTGGAAGCAAGCTGTTTTAAGCATGTCTCTTCAAATGGTTGTGGACAAATGTTACTACAAAGCAAGGTCTTACTTTTTTTTTTCTGAGAACTTTTGATGCCTCTTTCCTGATTATGAAATCCAGGTCCAGAAACAAACCTGTACAGGTTATGCTCAAATAAAATTTGCAGTGCAATGTGTTGAAGGACAGAAGGGTAAAATGCTGCTCCTATAACTGTGCTCCTGTTCAGGTGAAGTTGAGGAATAACACCAGGGAAGCAGCTATCTATGACCTATAAAACCTGAGGGGACAGATGTGTAGGATAGGGATTAGGCAGTACAGAGACTGCTGTATCATATTCCAGTTATTGCACCACCTGTTTTTCAAACTAACTCAGGAAATAGGCTGCTGGGAATGGCAGTTATGCAGTCTCCAAATGCCTCCTGCAGCGGGGCTGTTTAGATAAGCTGTCGCTTCTGTTCTTGTGGTTTAGCTTTTCTACTTGGCTGCAGTGAATGCAGTGAAACACTGAATGCATGGTGGGGTCTAAGGGCAAAAAACTCTTACAGTTTTTAGTCTTCCTATTAACTGCTTCCGGTAACTTGTTTTCTTCAGAAAACTGGAGAAAGGACAAGACAAATGTATAAATCTGCGAAAAGCCTATCTTTGGGTTGCCACACTACTGCCCACAAGCTAGGGAAGCTGTCCAGGAAAGATCCCTTTAAACAGGATTGCCCAAGCGAATCAGGCCTAGAGCTGCGTGGGGCAGTGTGCTGCAGCCCCCGGCTCCTGGTGCCGTCCCCACACGCCCCGGCGACTGCAGAGGGCTTCGGAGCTGCCTCATTGCCCTGCATCCGTGTTCGAGACGGTCTGACTTGCACAGGTGGCTGAATAGTGAAGAATGATATTTGGGAAAGGTAGGTGAGGTAATGAGTCACATCTATTGTTGGCTTTTTGCAGCAGGATGTGCGATTAAAACAAACAGGAGCCTTATGCTCACAAAATGAATGGCATAATTAGATGTTATCTGTTTTCCATTACTACACATGCTAAGCAAAAAAAAGGTTTGTACATAAGATTCATCTGCATATTTCAGTAGGATAGCATTTCAATACAGACTTAAAACCGATGGCTGTTGCCACTGAAGTGTGCTCTAGAAATATTAATAAAATGATTAATAGTTTCTTAGAGGAAAAGACTAAAATTATGCCGAACAATCTGTCCTCCCTGTTGAGGTAAATGGGTGTTTAATGCTGCAGAGTGTCTGTGAGCTAAGCTAGGCGGTGGCAAGGTGACTGCTGTGTGATGCAGGTGGCCTGGGGGGACAGGGCTGTGGGTGCCCGAGGCGTTGCCTCGGCCGGTGCGTGCCGGCACTGCAGCACGTGCCTGCGAGGCAGGGGATAGGGCCTTGCTGTTCCCCGCAGGCTGTGGTTTGTGCATCAGCCCTTCGTGTCCCCGTCCACGGGCAACACAAAGCAAGTCATGAGTTTGATGCCACAGGCCCTACGTGTTTAGGGGATCCTTACAGGGGAAAGAATGGTTCTAGTGTTCTTTAAACCAAGTCTATGCCCCTTCGCTTCTGTCAGATGCGCAAAGGCTACAGCATAAATTGCTTGTGGTGTCAGGGAAGTGGGATGGAGTATCAGGAACTGAGCAGGGCCCTGGACAGGTGAGGAAGGGCCCAGCGGACAGGAATGAAGCAACGGCAGCCTCCTGCACAGATACTGCTACAGGTGGCCAGGCAGCTCGGCCTCGCAGTTTTGCTGTTCTCTCTGTTATCGCTTTTCTTTCTCTGGCCACAAATGTTGCAATGCTGCAAAACTAGCTATCTTGGGTGGCACGGCAAGAACCTGGCCTTGTCAAGCATCACATGTACTGGGCAGAAAACAGTGAGCAAGGTTTTCCAGCTCACTTTTGTATTAAAGCTTAATGACTTTCCTTCATGTATTTCTCAGGCTCTTCAGTGCAAAATCAGGAAGCATTTGAAAGAGAAGAAGGTGAGAGATGGTCAGCTGAAAAACCTGAGAGGTGCTTTTTTAGTAATGGGGCCAGATATAGGAGAGGTCCAGCCACAGGTTCTGGGTTTTCATCTCATTGCTTAGTTGAGGAGCAACATACAGAGAAGTAAAAGTCCACAGCCTGTCAGTTTAAACTGCTGCTGTGAAGTACAGGAGGTCACACCAGTTTAGTTTTACACTGCTTGTGTATGCCTAAATGCAGTGGGTTTCATGTGGTTATGTCTCACCACGTTCCTTGCACGTTCCTGCAAGGAACTGCTCTTCCTTGGCTCGAAATAACTGGTGAGAAACACACTGCGAGGAGCACCGGGTTAAGCCGCTCATGTAAAAGGTGCTTCTTTCCTCATGCGGGGAGGGAAAGGATGAGATGGGATAGTTCGTGATTGTTTCTCCCATCCCCTTATCAAAATGCACAGTTCTGGAAGCTGAAACCATTTAACTTTAATCCTTGCTCTGTTTTTTGTCAAACCTTCCTGTCCTAACCATTAGCCATTTCCAGGGAGCAATAAACCTGAATTTATCATCCCAGTAAAAACAGTAACAATAAGAGACTATCTTGAAGTGCTAGAGGCCAGTGTAAGTTTCTGTCTGAGTCTTTTCTGCTTTGATTTCTCCAGATCATGTAATTTATGTACCTGTGATTTGAGAAGATACCCTGGTTGTGCGCACGCATCAGCTCAGCCCCTCTGGCAGCTGGTGACAGTGGCAGAGCAGAGTCCTCAGCTTTGCTCAGTGCCGGGCGCAGCCGTTTTACCCGCTCCTGGGGGAGCCGGGCGCCACTCACACCTGCGCTCCACCCGCGTGACCAAACCTGGTGGCTGAAGGCACGCTCAGGGCTGGCGGCCGCCTGGCTGTGGGAGCGGGTCTGTCCGGCAAAGCCTGCCGCCCAGCCCGGCGTTGAGGCTGCGTGGACGAGCTGTGTATTATGGCTTGCTGAAGGCAAACGGCTCGTGCTGAGCGTTGGCAAAAGCAGTGTCACTGGCGATGAGAGTAGCTGGCCTGTGCTGACTCTCACCCCCCTGCTGAGCTTGCCTGAAGTGTCAAAGTCGATCCAAGACAGCAGCTGAGATATGCAGGCTCGGATCGGGGGCAGGGGAGACATGGAGGGGAGGAGGACGGGTCAAGCCTCTGCAGATATCTTTAATGAGTAAGACCAGTTGTCTCAGACCACAGCTGAGGCTTTCTGGAGATGCGCTCCACACTAGGTGAGCCCAGCTCTGTACCTGGTATTCCCTGCCTTGGACCTGAAACAGCCAAACAGGCTTTGAATTCATCCTTTCCAGAGAACAGCACAGGGCGAGGTTTGAACATGTGGAAGCATGAAACAGTAATGTGGAAGCGGGACATACCTGCTGCCTGCCAGTGGCGTTCAGGCTCAGATCAGCGGTAATATTTGGGTGATGTTGAACAGTCTCTTGGCTTGTTGCTGTGTGTAAGACGAGGAGCTTTCGCAGGAGTAGCCAAACAGGGTGTGAGATGGCCATGCTTTGGTGCCACGAGGGGTGAGTAGGTAGGTAGCTCTCCAGACCATCATCTCTCTTCTGCCCTCAGGCACTAGGGCAGGCTGAAGCGGCAGCGACCTCCTCCTGCAAGAGCCTCCCTTTCCACGTGGCTCGGAGGGTGGCATGCCTGGGATCTATGTCCTGAATTGTCCCAAAGACAAAACCAGACCAGTCTTATTCTCAGGAGAAACAAGGTTAGTGCCAAATATAACCTAGACACAAGGTGCATTTATGGGGCAAGTTTGTACGGTGGCTGTTTGACCTCTGCGTGTGGCTGATCTGCCAAACGATGCGACTTCCTGAACTTGAATGAACTGTGCAACTGATTCTTTGAAATTAAATTTCTTCAGCAGTACAGGTCAAGGTCTGGCTAAGGTTAGAAACTTTGTTAGGAAGCTGTATTAAGTTTTGAGTAATCCTGTGCTGTCGGATTGCTGGTTAAGCACATATATATATATACAGGAATTTAAATCTTATTTTCTAATTCCCAAGTTCCCTGGTAAACACCTCTTTCCTGTCCCCTTGTCCTGAGCTTACCAGTCCTCTTGTATCTAGAGAAGAGCTGTGGAGCAATAGCCAACTAGTAGAACCAAGTGCATTGCACAGCTAGAGGGAAGTATTGACTGTGTGTCATGTGTGGTCCACTGGTGATGGAGGATGGCTGAGCTGGGCACAGCGGTGTTGTCCTGCGGCATGCTGTAATGGAGAATATCCAAGCAGGTGCAACTGGCTCCAGAAACACCTTCTCAGGTAGGGAGACTATCCCTGTGCCCTGGTAGAGGATTCAATGCATCTGGGAAATCATTCCGCATCTTTGTTTTGGATATAATTTCTGAATTTTGTTCAGAAAAGTTCCTAAATGGCTCTCCAGCTTTGTCACTTATTAACCCGGTTGCCTTCCTAGCAGGATGCTTTGCTGGGGTATGTGCTTCATCCACAAGAATCTGAAACAAAACTATTAATATGAAAAAGTTGGTCAAACAGAGCTATTTCTAACCCACTGGAAGCACTGGACATTATCCAAGTCTGCATAAAACTTGAGTACAAATCTAATCCTGTAGTGAGTTTCTTAGGACTTGTCCTAAAAATTTCTATGGAAAGGGAATGGGCACATCTAGTAAATGTGGACAAAAAGAAGTATGTGAAGCATGTGGGAGATTCCTGTATTGTTCCAAAACACGCATGGCTTCATTTAGCCACCTGGCTTAAAGGTTACCTTGTTAGGAATGAATGAGTCAAGGTTGCTGCAGGAAAGGGAGTGGATGGAAGTTACTAGACAGCAGATGTGTTCGCATCGGTAGGAATGATTGGTCAAGGACAGCAGTACCAGCAAGTTAATGTACACATGCAAGAGAAGAGGAGGCTTTAATGTCTGACTGGCCAGGGGAGCACAACACTTGAGACTAACATGAATACAACAAGAAACAAAGGGATACTTACTCCATGGGACCTTTTTAAAGGTCAAAATGTAGTATACTCTGGGGGAAGTTACTGGAACAAAAGCTGATAAAATAGAAAATCAAAATACAGGGTTAAGAGTATCAGTATAGGGATAATCTGCTCCATTTATTTATATTTCCACTCCGTGTTCTTGTTGTAAACAAGTATTATTTGAAGGCTGGATGTCGCTCATAGTTTACATTTTCTTGATAAGGACTTAATAGTATGAACAGGTTAAAGTGTGTTTCTTTAGAAACAAAAGTCCTTGTTATGGCATTGGCCCATGATTTTTTTTGTCAGCTTCACAGAAGGGCTGAGGGTGGCAGGCACCTCTAGAGGTTGTCAGGTTGAACCCCCCTGCCCTGCTCAGGCAGGTCACCTAGAGCAGGTTCCCCAGGACCACGTCCGGCTGGGTTTGAATATCCCCAAGGATAGAGACTCCACAACCTCTCTGGGCAACCTATTCTGGTGCTGGAGCAACCTCACAGTGAAAGTGTGTGTGTTTTTCTATCTTTTTGTTTTATTTTTCTCCTTACCTTATGTTTTCTTATGTTCAAATAGAATTTCCAGTTTTTCCGTTTGTGCCCATTACCTTCTGTCCCGTCACTGGGTACCACTGAGGAGAGTCTGGCTCAGTCCTCTTAACTGTCCCCCATCACACCTACCTTGTTCCTTTTATTCAGTTTCACCTTCCAAATGTAGACAAGGACTTTTCTGGATGTGTTTTGCTCACACATTCTGCTAATATCAGAAATCTAACATAGGATAGCTCACTCATGTTGGCTTTCTGAAAGTACTACAGACATATTTGCGGTCTGATCCTTTTTACGTTAGATGCAACGAGAATCTCAGAAAGTCAAAAGTGCCAAGTGGAAGCTTCCTTGTAATAGTCAAACAAGAAGTAATGTCATCAGTGTAAAATCCAGGTGCTGAAAAATGAAGTGAGACTTAATACTTGAAAACCTGAAAGCTTTACACATTTACTTGTAAGAAATATTACTGGGTAAAGCTTCCCCTTTCATTGTTGCACTGCAGTGCAGACCTTGGTGTTTACAAATGAAATCCAAAATTAGTAAAATGTGGCCCATCTTAAGACCCTCAAAGCCACTGGTTTTGTTTTTGTTTTTTTTTTTCCTTATTAGAAACAGGAATCTTCCAACAATGGGGAGCTGGAAAGTCAACAGCAAATAGCATACATGTATGGAGTAGAGCAGAGAGATGAAGCAGACTGACATATTAATGCACTGTCAGTCTGCTAAACACTAATGAAATTTGTTACTGATGTTTGTTTGCATTTCGCATAGAAAAGCCAGCCAAGACCTTGAGCTATTTCAACTAACCATGGTTTGCAGATAGTCAAAACATTCAAAGTCGTGTAGGCAGGTGTTTCCCAGGACAAGCTGACATCAGTAATAAATATGCCACCGAGAGACTCAAAGACCTCAGTGCATTTGTAGTGCTGAGAGGGGCAGTTGGGAGGTATATATTGTCCCAAGCTGGGGACTTCTCATGGGCATAAATACTTAGTATGTGTGATGCCAAATACTGGAAGGTTTCTTACTGAAAGAAACAGCACAGGGCAAGGTTTGAACATGTGGAAGCATGAAACAGTACCATGGAAGCGGGACATACCTGCTGAAAGAAAAGATCTAGTTGTCTAAAGAATGAGGGTGGGATGCAGAATTTGAATCAAACTTTTAGGAGCTAATATGCTTGCAGTTGTTAGGGTCAAAATACATTAACGAGAAAGATCTTAAACCAGTAGTGAAAACAATTGGGCAGTGTTGGATAAATACTATTAGATGCTCAAAGGCTCTGTCACCTATGAGAAAACTAAAGTCCAGATCATCAAAGGTAAGTACTTAAAAGGATTTGAACTTGATTTTGACTTTCATATCTAAACAAAGTGTCTGAAAGTCAGATTATCAGTGATAAGCAATGTGCACAGTACCTGCAGCAGCTCAGCAGGTGCATCAGGTACCTGAGCCTTCTCTGGGTTGTCTGCATGGTTTTGCTAACCCCTTAAACTGAGCTGATGAAGTGATAAGTAACAATTCATATGGCACTCGAACTGAATAATTTTTATTATTCAAACTACCAAAGCTGAATAGATAATGTATTTGTGTGGGGCTTTCTTAAGTCCCCAGCATTAGCCAGAGGGAGTTACAAATGAAGGGAGGCAATGCTAGAAAGGGTGACCAAGGAGCAACCTGTCCACGTGGAGAGTTTTGGGCGGTTATAACTGTGGATGCTGCCAATACAAATGTGCCAAATTCTTGGCCAAATTTAAAACATTTTATATTTGGCTTACCTGCATGTTGTATTCTCCTTTGTGGCAGACAAGATGGATGGGTCAGACAGGGCACTGGTATTAGGGGCGTAACCTTCCTGGCAAGCTGTAGAAGGGGATGTCCCCCCTTCAGACACATGGGCTGTACAGGGGAGAGCAGCATTAAATTTAGGGTAACATATATACAAACCCAGGTTCTTGTGTCACTGTTATTTCTCACCTGTACCAGCCAAATAGTTGGTAGCTTTCCTAATAATGAGAATGAATGCACTGATAAATTGCTTCATGGAAATCTTGCCCATGTATTGCTTGATCTGCTAATTAAGATGTCATTACCTATGGCCTCCTCTCTCCTTGAAGTGCAAACAAGATGTAGAGGGGAAAGACAGTGCAGGAACCTGAAGACAGAAATAATCCAAAAAGCCAGGCTTTGCTTTCCCTTGTAAGGTTTTCCACAAGAGCCTCAATGGACAGTTGGCTGTGTTGCCTTTTTGTCCACTGGAGCCCAGCAAGGGGGAAGATGCCCGTGGCGTCAGGTGGCGGTAGCCTGGCAGCAGGCAGCAGGCGGCAGCGCTTGCCTGAGCAGCATGGGCCACTTCTAGCCGCGCCTGCAAGAGGTGCACTGCAAATGTGGCCAGCTGCCACACAGGGAGCTGAAATCAAGGGGAGTAGTTTGAGAAAATAACTGTGTTGCTTATAATCACCCAATAAGGTGTCTCTTGAAGACACCTACGTGTGTTTTTGCTCTGCTTCTACAGCCTGCAGACATTTGTCATCCAATTACTGCCTGGAGAGACACAAACAAATAAATCTCATCTGATTCAGGCCATCTATGTATTAGGTAGACAAATGCTGTCATTGATTATTAAATCAGAGTTAGAGGTGGTCCCAGCAAAAAGCTGGGGAAGGAGGGTACAGCTACTGGGCTCCTTTCATGTGATCTTTGGGTGTTTTAGGCAAAAAATTTTTTTGGGGAGTGCCCCAGTATAAAAGTTGTACTGCAAATAATGTTGCTGAGTGAAACCCTTGTAACGCAATTACAGTGAGTTATGATTCTGGACATGAATCCCTTTTTAGAATCCTGTTTTTAGAAAAAGATAAGAATATTCCCCTGACAAGCAGAGCTGCCTTGAGAGTGCTGCAGGGGCCTTTGTGTTGCACCATATGCCTGAATAACTTGAAAAGCAGTTACAGATTTCATAATTGATGGTTTGCACATAAAGGAGAACAAGCTTTGCTTAAAACTCCTCTGCATGCACATGGTTTACACAGCAGAGTTATTCAAGATGAGGGCCTAGAATTGTATCATTTCTCTTTGTACCTGTGGCTGGAAAGCTGAGCGATTCCCTGAGGCTGCTGGCAGAGCTGACCAATGTGTCTAGCAGCTATGGAAAACTCACAGCAATTCTCAGCAAAAGCTGCTGCTTCACTGCTAGAAAGAGAGTAGTGGGAAATCAATTAGATAGCTTGGTCTCAAGCTGTTGCTTTTGGCCTTCATGAACCTGTAGAATTGTGACCCTAACTTTTGAAATCACTTGGTAGGCTTTAAATCAAAATTCCTCCAGTTGACCACACACTGAAACCAGATGGTGTATCAGGATGTTGTTGTTGAGTCAGCCGGTGTCTTCTGCACTGTATTAAAATACATGAATGTTTCTCTTGCTTTGTTCCTTGCTTCTTCAATTCTACCCATTCTGGCTACTGAGAGAAACTTGCTGCTTTTGGAAGAGCTATCTGATTAGCTAAAATATCTATACTTTCATATTGACTTGTCTGTTTTAACATTTCATCTTCACAATCTAAAGTAGATGCCAGTCTTTTAGGCCCACAGATATCATTACAACACAGGTGGTTCCTATAGTTCTTTGTGTATTTGCTGTGTTGAAGAGCTCTCAAGTATGAGCCATGCATATGTTTAATGAGAAACATTATGATTTAATGTAGCCATTGAGATCATTCATTGTTTGCTGTTCTTCCTTTGCTTCTTACCCCTTCCTTTGCAGTGCCTATTAACTTGCTGGTGCATTTTTTATTTTTCACTATGGCAAAAAATGAAACAACAAAAGCTTATCTTCAATGAATATTATAACTTATGGCACTTAGTCTTATCTAAGACTAAGTCTTGTCAACTCTTATCTAATGTGAAAGTAAGGCTGTTACCTTGATCTTTCATCAGCTATCACTGTTTCAAAGACTCTAAGTCTTTATCTCAGAATTTTAGTGCATCACTTCTCTTTTCGCTGATTCTTCCCTCCCAGAAATGTATTGTCTTTTTCCATCTCCCTCCTTTGCAATATGGCAAACTTCTCCTTTCTCCCCTATCTTTCTCCACATCTCCATCTCCCTGCCTTCTTCTAAGGTTTTCTGCCCCCTTGCAAGAACTTTGACAGTGTCATCTTTGCTCCAGAACTACCAAGTTGTAGATAAAGTATTTTTATAACTAGACTACTAAAGCTGGGTCATTCCCAGTTGCAATATGAAACTGATGCCATGCCTTGTGAATGATATTCAGCATGGAAGTCACATATCTCTGGAGTGTTTCCAGTAGTCAGTTCCATACAAAGAATGGACCAGTAATGTCCAAGTGCCTGGAGTAAAACAGAAACACTGAGCTTGGGTCCAGACTGTTGCTTTATTTAAATTTAAAGCTTCAAAACAAAGGGCAACATTGATACATAATAACATAGACAACTTAATATAGCTCTTCTCTTAGAAACCTTTTTACTTTTCACCTAGGAGATAGCCTTGAAAGTCAAAAAACGATTCCCTTATCTGCCAGCTGTTGGATTTATGTGCACAGACACTGAAAAGGTAATACTTCACCAACCAAACTGCTGGGAGTTGTTATTCAACACAGTATCTTCAGACTTGTAAATTGTTATGCAGGGATCCTACAGAACAAGAGGGCTGGCTGATGCTGTGGAGATGGGTGCCTCTCACACAGTGCCTGCCCCGGGCTCCGCAGCCTCCCTGCAAAGGCTGGAGCATGCGGTGTTTCCCTCATGAGCTGCTTGTTGCCAGAGCAGGCAGCCTGCTGCCCTCGAAGGCAGGTTTCTGGTGTGCCTGTGCCCCTAGCCAGCTCTGAGGACTGTTAACTGTTTACAGATCGAGCACTTGAGCGTTCACCTTTGATGTTACAGCTTGGTTTGTATTGCGGCTGTAAATATAGAAGAGATGAAGTCTTTCATGATGGACCCTTTGACCTCCAGCTTTTCCAAGTCTGGCATCTCTCCTGTTAAAGTATATTGAGGAAAATAATTTGGCAAAGCTGAAGACTTGCCTTTTGGATATGTTACCTGTGCACAGCAAGAGATTCTGCCAAAGAGATTCTCTCTTTGTTCATTACACTTAATTTAACAACAATATCTTGGCTGCACAGACTGCAAGACTAAGGGATCAAAGGATGAAGAGACTTGCATTATCTGATAAAAGCATACATCAAATAAAGTGGGATATATATATTTTATATATATATATATATAAAATATATAAACCCACTTCTTATCTGCACTTAGAAACCCTTACTGTCTAAATAGAACATAATGAGTTTCAGAGCAAGAAATAATATAAAAATGCTGACGTGTATGGGGACTAGGACAAGATTTTTTTTTTTTTTTAAGTGACCAGAACAGTGCTTTGAAAGGGTGAGGGGAGAAAAAAAAGCCTTCTAAAATTGCACTGTGCATCCTTGCTTTAATTTCTCTTCTTTATTTTTTTTATTCTTATTACAACAGAGAAGAAACAGCTTCTCCTTGTAATCATGGTAATGTTTAGGAATTTTTTGAATTTAACTTGCTGTAAGGCCTTGAGAAACAAAAACAAAAAGTCCTCTCTTGATTTAGAGCTCTTCTATATCTAGAACCTGTGAAATAGGTCAAGATGTTTTGTATCTTATTTGAGGCTTCTATAATTAGTTTCTTGTCTGTCAGATGCAGCAAAAGAAAAGTAGTTGCTTTTCTTCAGCACTTTGCTAAATTCAGTTTCTTTTTTCAAGGTAATTCCAAATGCATAATCCAGAGTGACAGCAGTTTAAGAGTGAAAACAGGAGCTGCTTCTTTTGTTTTTGAAGAGAGACTCAAAAGCATCATTCCAAAGCAATTTACTGCATAAACATATGTTACTATATTGTACACCTGATACAGGGAAGTTTGAGGAGAACCTTTTCACCAGGATACGTCAGAAGAGAAACTTCATTTTACTGTGCTCTCAAGAATATCTAGCCTACAGCTGCCATGTAAGTACCTTTTTTTTTTTTTTTAATTTAAGACCAAGCAGAACTGGGTTAGTGGTAGTAACAGAGATATTCCCATGCATGTAACAGGAGATGGCATTTACGCTCCTCTCTGCTTTCCATCAGCACCTCTTCCTCTGACACTGTACAGCCCTCTCCACTGGCCCCCATATGGCCTCCTCCTTATCCCCATTTCCCTGTGTGAGGTTTATCTGAGGGTGCTAGGCATTTTAGATATTGGCTATATGAAGGGAAACAGAGTAATCTAAAGTTTTGTGCCATCTGTGTAAGTATATGTAGACTTAAGTGGATAAATCTGTCTGAGTAATCTGAAAATTATGGTATTTTCCCCTATCGTGTTGTGCAAATCATGAGAGGTAAGAAAAAGGGAAAGCAGGTGTATGTGCCATAGGTCTCTGAGAAGTAATATGTATGAAACTGTGATAAAGCAGTAACAGCAACAATAAAAATCCAGGTCTATTAAAGGGAGGCTTGGACCTTTAAATAAAACATGAAATACCCCTGAGTAAAATGCTTGGAAACAATTTTATAAAACAGCTAGTGAAAAAAGATTGCTTCCTAGTAGATGCATCATAAGGAAAGCTGAGGATCAACCTTAACTTACTCGCGCTTAACAGAATGAGCATTTTGGGCTATACAAAGTCACTGAATTGTCACATACATGCCCCCCATTGCCCTAACAGCTCATGTTGACACTGCATGTAACAGTCGTCTGCTTTGGAAAGCTCACGACAGGATACAACGTGGCTTGTTAGCAGGAGTTAAATAAAGGCCAGGATTACCTTATAAGCTTCATAAATACTTTTGTACAGTTAGTAGTGGTAGGTGCTGGAAGACTTCTGTCTGCCACATAAATATGGGGAAAGTGACACAGCCCTGTGCTTCCAAAAAGTCTGTAACCTGTAAAAGAAGGAGAGATCAGAAGATGCCAATGGAGAGTACTGAGATCCAGCACATCAGCCAAACTTGAGAGTTCTGCAGGTTTCTTGTACATGATGTCCACTTCAAACTCGCAGAAATACCAGTGTTAAGAAAATCCATTGACTGAACAGGGCTCCCTCAGGTATATGAAGCAGAAAATATTTAATGGGGAAACTACTGATACTGAAGTACATCTTAAAACATAATTATTGGCCTCCTCATTTAATGAAACATTGCACCTCATTGGAACCAGCGGTCTGTGCAATAGCAAGGCTTAGGAAATAAAGCGAGGCCTGCTTATATCTCCCATGAATTTAAAATCGTTCTAGAAAAAAAAGCAGGGCCATATCGATGTCAAGCTAACTTCCCAGATGAGGAAAGGTGACGGAGTTGCTGATTCACCCTATGCCTTCACCATATGTTTCTCTTTCTTTCCTCTGGTTTCTGAGCTTCCCTCTGTGCTGGCACCCATAAATATTTTGCATATTAATGGCTGGTAAATGTAACAAAGTCTACTTTGTACATGTGAGTGGGAAGCACGCAGCCGGGCTCTGCCTCCCACTTGGTGCGCATGGAACCAGCTGATTCATAATTTATGATGCTGCTGAATAAATCCAGGCACCAGTGCATTGCTATTATTAATTCAACAAAGCTTACCTAGAAATTATATGACAAATGAGACTTAATGGCATATTGTTTCACTCTTTGAAAGTAACATCTAATATATGCACTTACAAAGGAAGAAAAAGGGAATGAAAACCTGTTTTTTCTGATGCAGGAAAAATGGAAGGTTGCATATTTTTGACTTTTCCAACATTGTTGCATAAATGTTTGAGTGTGGCATCAGATCCCACACAACATCACTGGCTTTTAAGGCAGCTTTGGCTGGCCATGGGAAGGGTAAGAACATTGCCCTGTGCAAGGTGAGTGACTGAAGATCAGCGTAATGCTTTTGAAAGTGTCTCGTTTGCAGGCGCGGGGTTGCAGCCCCCTGTCTAGCCGGGCTGCCAGCACTGCCAGGCTCATTCCGGGTGTTTGGGAGTTCGCCATCGCATCAGCCCTGAGTGGCAGCATCCTTGCCTCCCTATGCACCTTGGGCAAATGTACTGAAGAATACATGGCAGCATATCCCTAAATACACCCTGGCCACTGAACTCCAGGGCTGCAGAGGTTTCTTGGTTCAGCTTTGACTTCCCAGACAGGCTTTTTGGGGAAGGTCAGGGAAATGGTTCAGTTTGGTAGCCCTGTAGCTAACAAATACTTCCCAGACGGCCCTGTAACTGCCAGACTGTCAGACCTGTCACAGAAGCATGGGAACTTGACATAAAACTGCTTTTAACCTGTAATTTAATGTTTTTGTGAGGGAAATTGCCAAATCCTCATTTCACATAAACAGATATGAGTCATTACAGTGAGTGTGTTTATTGTACATGGTAATTCTTTTCAAAACACACATGTTTAAACAGATGGCTTGTGTTGACTATTAATGCAGTTCCTGCAATTAAGTTCAATCTAAGTGAAGCAGACAAAGGCTGACTTTCTATTGACATCAGAGCTGCTGTATTGCATCTTCTCCTTATGAATGTTCAAACTCAGATCTGCTACTATAGCCTTACAGAAATGTCAACCATGATAAGTCACAAGGTAACTGAAGAGGAGAGATAAGGTACCTGGCATCTTGCTCATTTACTTTTTGATGGGGATTTACGAGTGCACACGTACATATTCATGCTGCTACGTTTTAATGATGAAAGTCCATGTTTGAGGTAATTACTATAAATAAACATAGCAGCAGGGTGAAATTTGGCTCTTCCTCCCTGTAGCTTGGTGGGCTTCTTCCCAGAGCAAATTTTGTCTGCTTTTTCTTTCTCTATTGTATTCTTCTTCACTTAAATTTTGTATTGGAGGGGAAGAAAAAAAAAAACCACAGCAAAGACACGCCGGGTATGCCTTTGGACAGAGATATTTTCAAATGTCCTTTCATATTCAGTAATAACTCTCTAAACATGCATGCGTAGGAATAGCTTCATTACGGCACAAAGCTCTGTAGTAGTTATGCTACTTTGGTCCATTTAAACATGGCTTGTGACACAAGTTTTTGTAAGATTTCCAAGCGTCCCTGCATGATGCTGGACAAGTCTGGCACATCTTCAGTATTCGCGCGCTGGGTGTTGTACGGCAGTAGCACACTGCCTCCTTGCTGAAATACCAAAGGACATTGCAGAAGAGATCTCATTTTCAGCCACATTAATGCAAATACACAGCCAGCCATATTCTGCAATCTAATTAAGGCTGAACAAGAGGAGAAACTTGATACCTATAAACTACAAAACAATTAATTATTCCTCTTTGAGTGGTCATTGCTGGAAGTACCACCTGTAAACAGGCATTTCTGGGAAAGCCCTACCTGCGAAAGCTATTTCAGAAACAAAGTATAGTACTTAAATTTCTTCTGATTTGCTTTTGGGCATCTTTAACATAATGCACAAAATAAGAATAAAAAGGACAAATACATTGCCTATTACACAAAGTCTACAGGCTTTAATTTCAATATACATACTATAACAAATATGAACTTTACAGAGCAATTATTTCAGTGCTCTAGGGTAGTATTATGCCAAAACCCCTTTCAGAAAGCCAGTAAAACAGCCTGGCTGTGGTAGATTTGCTCTCTAAAAAGCTATAGTTGCACTTTAGTTGACACAAAGTCCCAGGAAGAAAGCCTTCGGCCCAAGGTGGGAACAGTCTGGCTGCTTTTGCAGTAAGGGGTAACTACAGCAACCACCGGGCATGGCTATTAGCTTGCTACAGCATTAGAGAAGTAAACTCAGTCATGCTGCAGGCCGAACTGATTAAATATTTGTGAAGCTCATTTAATGTCCTTTCACCAAATAAATGTATAATGCTCTAAGTGGCTATAATTATAATGCATAAAAATAATCTACAAAAACAGATTCCTTTTATAACTTTTCTTGAAAAATGGCTCCAGAGCAGTAAAGGTAATGCACTGATACCAGAAACACGAGAAAGGTGATTGCACGCCTAGCTAATAAGACTGGCTCTTCAGGCTGCCTTATGCTTTCTGTCATCAGAGCTGGGCTTCAGTCACTTGTAACTTTGCCAGATTGCAAGTGTTTGGCCTAAAGTTTTCTATCCTGACTGTTAACCTCAGGCTACATTTTAGTGAAAAACAGGCACAACCTGTGATCAAAAGGCACAACCCTCTCTAAAGCTCAAGTTAATGAAAGAGATCTTGGCTTTTAATTCTTGTCTCCAGAGACTTGGAATAATGACTCAAATACAGCATGGTGTGGCTTTTGGAGCAGGGACAGCCCTTCTGATGCTCTCGTGCACCCTGGGAAGTGTTAATAAACTGCAATTTGCACATGCTCAGGGCAGACTCGTTAGATCTTAGTAGATAAAATCTCAGAGTGTTTTGTCTGCTTTGTGCATGCTTGATGAAATTAATTTTGCTTGTTTCTGGTCAAGCTGTATGTGCATGATCTCTAAAGAGTAATAAAGCCCAATTCAGCACACTGATACAAGCATAGCCAGGCTCTGCCTGCCCAGGCTGCATTGGCCCCTGTGCGGAGCTCACCTTCTCGGGGGTCTCAGTGATTCTCCTGCTACAACTTGGTGGATGCGGGAAAAGAAATGTCCACGTGGGGAGGAGGAGGAGTAGTGAAGCACCTGGGAGGGGGACTACAGGATGGGGGGAAATGTGGCTGTGAAAGAGTGAATAACATGGTGAGGAGACTGTGGAGAGCATTTATTTTCTCAGAGGCCTCGCCTGCACTGGGTCAATAGTACGTGGGGGATGAACAGGCGTTTCTCTATATGCATTTTTAAAGTTTAATATAAAATTAAGACATCATAAATCTGAGAGCAGCTCTAAAACTATCAAAAATATCAGTAGAAAGAAATTTCAGCCAGAGTGAAACTGTGAAGGAAGTGAAATACTTCTCTTTCAAAAGGAGCAAGTGAAGTTTAAAGCACTGACTGTTATCAATGAATGCCTGCAGGTAACATTTATTTAAAATTTTCTCAAATCCAAATTATGGAAGAAAGTCAAGGAAAAACGATTAAATTGTGGCTGCCATTCTTTTTTGAATTTTACCCCCTACTATGTTAAACAAATGATATAATTGTGCCTGTGCCTTTTTTCAGCTTCCTGTCTCCAAACTTATTGGCATTTCCACATGTCTATGAAAAGGTAAAACCGGTTTACTGAGAGATTATAGAGCAGTTAATTAATGTTGGTTTAGGCAATGATTCAGCTACTGTCTGACACTGAACATCATTCTCTACTTCCTTTTGGCTTGTCGGTGAATGTGGCAAACTTTCCGCAGCAGGTAAGTTAATGAACCTTATGGATAAAGTAAGCAAATAAGAGTGCTGCTCCCCCAAAAGCTGAATCATGTCTCAGAGCAGGAATGATTAGTTTAACCCTGTGGCTGCTGCATAGCAATAGGGTCCCTGGGCAGCGCTTCTGCTCTCCCTGCTGTTGGCTATAAGGATGGGGTCCTGCTGGGACTGTCCCACATCACACAGAAATAGATGTCAATGGCAACCAGCTTTTCCAATGCTTGCTACAAGTGAGCAGCTTTTGCTTTTTCTACCTAGAAGCAATCTGTCTGCATGTAGCAAAGCACCAACAGGTTACTTCCTAGCTCGCATGCCAAGGGTGATCCTCTGCTCAGAGAAAGACACCTCATTGGGCAGCCTCTCCGAGCCGGCCGTTTTGGCATATTGGTGGTGTAATCCTCCTTCTCTGTGTCGCTCAGCTTGGGCAACTTGTACTGCACACAGAGACGCTATGAGCAGAGATACACCCTTTCAAGGTACAAAGCAATTATTTGCTTCCATATGCACACGGGAGCTAGTGGAGACTCACATGTCTCCAGGCTGATGAGAACTGGCAGGGAGCTGGCAGCATGGGCCGGGGACCCGTTCCTTGGAATGGGCTCACCATCAGCCTTGCGGTCTTGCTATCTTCTGAGTCCATGTTTTTCTCTCAGGGCTTCATACCTTTGCAGGTATTTCATGCTGAATCCCCAAGTCACTCGCTGTCCCCATTTCAACAATCTCACTTCTGCCTGCAATTTTGCCCTCCTCAGCTTGCCCAGTTCCAGCCGACACACTGTGTCATAGCTCCTTCTCCCAACACAGCAATTTTCTCAGGAGCCTGAGTGAGGCTTACACTGCTGCACTGCGCAAAACAAGATTGCAAACACCTGAATCCCAGTGAGGAGGGCAACAGTGGAAGTGTCACCATGAAACCTGCATTTCGCTGGTTCTGTCCTGAGCAGGTAGGCCTGGCAAGGCTGGCTTACCCCTTGCAGTGTTATGCTGGCACAGAGCTGAGAGGCCATAGCTTGGATTAGATACGATTGCACAGAAACCATTTTAGAGCATCATTAGTGAAGGCCAAAATTAATTCTCTCAATTGTCTAATCTTGAGACAGCCCTGTTAATCAGAGTCTAAAAAAATACCTGGTACTGGACAGTTTCTGCTTGCACTAGCAAAAGGGAGTTATTTATTCCTTCCATTAAAGTGTTCATCTAGCAGTCCTAATGGAGCAGAGAACAGAAAGTATCCATGGCTAAGCACTGCAACTGAGGGACAAACCCGGCTCCCAGTGGAAGGAAGGTAATCAGAGGTCGTTATAAACCTGTGACATATTGACGAGGAGATAAGAGTCACATATTTTAAACTCTAGTTTTATGTGATAAAAACAGACAATCTTTTTTTTTATATATATATGTTAAATATATCAGCATTGAAACCTTATGGACTGAAATGCCATGCCTAAAGTGAGGGGAGTCAAGGTAATATCATCAGTCATAAAATCTGAGTGGTGACCATGAAATGATAACAGATGTGAGAGGCTGGGCAACTTGGACTCCCTGGACATACTGAGCAAATGCCATGCTGGGACACTGTGCAGAATAATTTCTTCTTTCTGCAAGTAGTCATGAGAAGCCATCCTGACACTCTCCTGGTCAATGTACAATGTTTGTGACAGGGTGCTTGTGATTTGCAATAATGACCATCATGTACTCAAACATCAGCCTTCCAGAAGGAAAAAACAGATTCAATACAGTAATACATAACTGCATAGAAATGAGGAGGCTTGCTAAAAGGAAATCTAATTTAAGCTATGCAGAGAGCATTTGAAGAGCCCTTATTAGTGGTTTGGATGTATGCACACCTCTCTAACATGCCTTCAAAAGGATCAAATCACAAAGAGACTGGCATGGCTAAACAGGAAAGGGAGCCCAGTAGGAGCAAACAAACATCCTCCAAAAAGTCACATCCAAATCACAAAAATAGGGAAGAGCACAAGCTCTGGTTTTAGAACTAACTTCCCAAAAAAGGAAGCCATAAGAATTGATAAAAATCTCCCAAATGCATCTGAAGTGGGAAACCTGCAAAAGGGTTTCAAGGGCCTGATGAGGCAGCAGTATATAAAAGATTGCACATGAAATAAAAGGTTACATAGAAAACATTGCAAATGGGTCAGTGCTGTTTAATATGGAGGAAGTCAAGGGAGAGTCCTACATGGGGATCCTTCTTTATAGGGAGTAGGTCTGAGGAACTGCCTAAAATGTTAGTATCCAGTATCACTAAGTTTTGAAACACATCAATAAACTGAACTATATAAAATTGACAGGATCAAACAGTTTTCAGTGCTCAGCTGAGAACTCAAGGACAGGATGGTAGCAGATGTGATATCAGTTTTAAAAAAGGGCATTCAGTTCATTAATAATGATGAGAAAGATGAGAAACAAGAGACAAGAATAACTTCATTTTGACAGTGAGCAAAGACGTGGTTTGACAGAACAAAATTAAGATGGGGAGTAATCCCTGGGATGAGACTTGCATTTGGCATCCTTCAGCCAGACCAGTAAGCAGCTTAAGATGCAAAATGGCTTCGGAGCAGCCTTGCCAGCAAGGCAGCTTGCACATACTGCATCTTCCTTGAGCAAATGACTCTCTTCTGCTTCTGCCACTTGACCCGACCCGTTTCTTGTGTTATTTGTAAGTCTTAACCTAATTACCCATATTGAAGGATAGCAGATTGCTTGGGATTACCCTATTCCTTTTACTGTCATGTAGTCATGGCTGCTCTGTGCCTGTGCTCTTTGGCCAACAAGTAGAAATTCTTATATGTAACAGTACATTTGGTCATCCTTCTCTATTGAAAACATGTAAAAATATCTTACTTTAAGACTTACCACGTCAGTCATTCCACTTGAAAAGCTTACTCACTGGTCAGTCTAAACAGTGTCTCTTTTTAAGGGAACTTGTTCCATTCATAGCAGTTGCACATTTCTTACAGATTCCCAGTGAAGTACTGTTCCTGCCAAGCTTCAGAATAAGAGGCACATTCTGAAATTACACTTATTTTATGAATTACATCATGTTGCTACTCACTTGAACTATTCAGGAAATATTCCCCTTCTTTCATAAAACCTGCTTCTGCTTCCTGGGAAAAAAAAACTGTTTTCATTCTTGCTTGGTGGCAGAGCAGGACGTTTTTTTTAATCAAGTTAATAAAAAAGAATTGCAATTCATGTGATATCTCCAGGGAGATTTATGGCTGTACAAACTGCAAATCAAATTACCAGGTGCGCAGCACTGACACAGTGAATAGAGGAAAAATATATTGCTAAAGAGAAGTTGTTCTTCAGAAAGACAGGAAATAAAGAAACTTAGGAATGGTTGTTGAGCAGTCCCATTTTTGCAGGCATCTTCTCTTGCCCTATTATAAAGCTTGCCTAGAGCCTTGCTCTTTGGATGGGTAGATGCCTTATTTTCAACCATGGAACCATACTGTTCATATTGTTCTGATGCCAGCATTGGCCTTAATAGCTCTTCTACCATAGCATTTGTGGCAGATATAAGGGAAAGCTGTATCCTCATCTTGCTTCATTTTGCTCGACTAATCAAGCCAATTCTCCTCCTCTAAGGTATACTCCCATGTCCTGTGGTCATGCTAGCAGATGAATTTGAATTCATCTTTCCTGAACAGGGGTGACCTAGTCTAATAAAGGCCTTCATTTAAAAAACCCTAATTTGTGTTACATGAGAAACCTGTAAGAGCTATTAAAAATGAAGGTGCAATCTAGTTCTGTGTGCTTTTTCTGACTTTATTATTTTAAACAAGAAAAGCAAATATTAACGTCATAGAAGCACATCATATAGGCTAAACTGCTATAAGCTTAAAATGAACAAGATTATAATCAAACCAAAATTACAGATGAGATTAGATCAGTGTGTTAACAATGATATTGGCTTAGTTCACCAGTTTATCAAATCATAAAGTTAGTACATCGTGTAATCAAATTGCATGGATGACACAGAGAAGAAATGCTGTTTGTTAATTTTCATCAGATGGTTGAAAGAGGAGTTGTTTCCTTGTGGTAAAGTCCTATCTGTAATAGAGAAGTTGACCTACCTGGGGATTGCTGGTGCCAGGACTGAGTCCACGAACAAAGGACACTGCCTGGAACAGATGATAAAGTCTAGTTAGCTAACATTAAGGAAGCACAGAGATGTAAGCAGGCTCTTTGACATTTTCTGCTTCAACACTTTCTCCTTAAAATTTCATTGCAGTTGCAGTGCTGTTGTTTACTCTCCTCACTTATTACCTCTCTTTATCCACAAGAGCACAAAGCTCGTAAAGGACTTTGTAGCAAGGTTGATTTCTGGAGCAGCCTTATGACTAACAATAGTAGGTCAGTACTAGGTTTGGATGGCTTTTTTTTGATCTCAGTTCAGACAACAGGATTGTGGGCCAGGGTCTGCTTCTCTGTGAACTATGGAGCTTCTCTACAAACCAGTACTGTCCCATCGTTTTGCACCTGCTGGATGACAGTCAGGTTAACACATACTTTGGGCACAATCTCTGTGACCCAGTCCTCTACAGGTAGGAAATCTTCAGACCTAAGTCCCATTCAGAGGCTCTTCATCACTCTATGCTAAAGAAGAAAATCTCAGAAAGGATTCATCTATCTTTTTTTAATACATAATCACCTGTCAGGCACTGAGAATCACACAACTGGAAATATTAATTTATTTATTTCATCTGAGAAGACTTAATAACTTACATGCCAAATGTATTTTTCAAGATAATAATTCTTCTGCATCCATTAAAGTTTTCCAATTTATGAATAATCTGAACACTCAGTATCTTTCATAAAAATTCTGATTTCATCAAATGCCAGAAGTATATCATTCTCAGTTGTCATCTCTTTTCTTTGCAATACATAACTAGGTTTCATTTTGGAGTCTCACTTATTTTAGATCCTAGTCTAACATTGTATGGTTACGTCTTCTCAGTACTTACTTAAATGTTCAGTAAAAAGAAGTGTTTTGCAAAATATCTCCTAGGTATAAAAATTGTATTTTCATACATCTTTATAGCATTAATTATGAAAGATAAAAATTTGAAAAATTTGTATTTTTCCACTTACAGCCTGACAAACTCATTTATGATTGAGCTGACTGATGCAGTTATTAATTATAATATGCTTTTATCCTTTCCTGACTACACCAATTCCCAGAAATACTGTAAGTGGTGCTTCTGCACACAGTCCAACTCCCTAGTAAACACATCCATCTGCTCAGTATTTTCCTTCCTGCCTAACTTTTACCTCAGTGGTAAAAGCAGCTGACTGAGGGCATTAGGCAAGAAATACGTCTGCTCTTACAGATTGTCTTGTTAGAATGAAATTGGAAATTGGGTGACGTCAGTTCTAGGGGACTGTATCTGTGTTGTCAAGTGCTAGCTACAAAGCTCCAGGGCTGGGGTGATGGGAGTTCACCTCAGTATGAGGAACTTGCTTGTCCATCTCTGGAGAGCTCTGCCCTGGAGAGCCTGCCAGTTTGAAATGGATTTTCCTCAAAATTGCATGTTCTCAAAGTAGATAAAATTTCATGTGAGTATGGGCCAAATTCTCATGTCATGGAAATGGTTATGACTTCACTGATTTTGAATATTTTTCTTCTCCTCAAGAGAAGGAGTGTCATCTTCAGATTCCACTGTTTTAATGCCAGAGATGTACAAATGGTGATCATTTGAAGTTTAAGTTAGTGGCAAGATCTTTCTAAACTCTGTTGGAGACTGGAGGTGGATTCACTCTCATGCTGACGACAAGCTTCAGAGAAAGGATACTAAGAAGATTCATCTCCTCAAAGCTGCGTATACACACAGTCTCTCTATTTTCTGTATAAAATCTCAGGTTCCCAGTTTTATGCCAGGGAATTTTCTGCAAGCAATTATCAGTTTCACAGGCCCCAAAGCTTCTACATGCAAGAAATCTTGTGACAGACCAGACAAGTTCAACATCACTCTCTTGGTTTGTATGTTGCCCTTATGCTGTTAAATCAAAATGCTGACTACAGAACCTGATCTGCCAGTTGCCACAGTGGCAAGTGCCTGTATCACATCTCTTCTCATAAAATCAAAGTGGACAAACTACAGAGAGTTTGTGTTATTTGGGCGGTCGTGGTAGCGCACCTCGCTTACGTGTGCTCAGCTGCCTTGGTCCCCGTCAGAGAGCACTCCCTCCTGAAGGAACCTGCCAACTCACAAGCTCACCTTTGCAGGGAGGCTGTGTGTCTCCATGCTGACTCCAGCTTCTCTATGAAAGAGCAAAAAAAATTTTTCAAGCAAATGGAAAACTTAGCTTAAAATAATAATTAAGAATTCAAATAATAATAATAATAATAATTCAATATAATAATAATAAAAAAAATAATCAAAATCCTGACGGAGAGAGGTTCTGAAATCTGAAGGTCAGCAGGGAAACAAGGCACAAAGAAAGGCATGTGTGCCAGTCCAAAACACTTGGGTATCTAATCAGGGCATAATCTGATACTATATAATAGCGAATAAGAGTTGAACCAGGGCAACACAGGCAGGTAGGCTACAATATGCTTGTGCTGGAAACTATTCCTTTAGAGGTCTCACCTGGAGTGAAAACGTTTACTTTGATATTTTAAATAACTTTTAAACTGTGCTGAAAACAGAAATGTTTGAATGTGAGAGGTTTTCAATCAAGCAGTGGAATTCTAATGGATCCCTGTACCTGCACAGTTAACCCATTTATGTGGCTAGGGTTTGGTACAATGTTTAGGGGCACAGGGCTCTTGATGTGTGTCAGGTAAGGTTTGCTATCTTGAATTCTTAAAATGCATAAATCAAGAAAGACTTGCCATTCAAATAATCCAGATTATCTCATTGATTTGCACAAAAGACTTGTCATTCAGTCTAGATTATCTCATTGGTTTGCCCAGAGTCCTGCAGCAGAGCATGTGAGTGCTTAATTCATGGACATGTTTAATATTTAACAGAGTGCTTCTTTGTTATAGTAACAACAGGGAAAAAGTACATATGGTTCATTGCTGAGAAAAATAAAGACCTGAAAGCACAGTAAGCAGAGGCTCTTAATTTCTTTCTCATTTGCTGAGTACAACCTTTCACCTAAAAAACCAATCATCTGCAAAAAGTAGTTGCTATGTTATTATTTTTATTAGATATTATTCAATAGCTTTTCCTTCCTTTTGATAAGGGGCAGCTTATAATACATTCAAAAACTTACAGTGCTATTCCTATCCATAAGCTTCAACCTTTCCAAGTCACGTATGCCAACTGTTCAGAGGGTTAATGGTTTCAAGAGAAATGCAAGTGTATGAAATAAGGCTAAATCTATAAATAGCTTTATTGTTGAACCCTGGCGCTTAGGGTGGTGGAATATGCTGAAAATGAAGCGTTTGTGTTTCCTAATATTTTCTACAAATAGTTAACAGATTATTAGTCTAGGCCAGACTGCCTTTACTGCTTGCTAAGCAGGATGCGGGAGGCTATAGCCTCCTGCTGTAGCTTTAGAGTTGCAATTCTCTTTTTATCTAAGGGGTTAGGAAGACTAGAATACAGCTAGAACGGCCAAAAACTAGCCAGAATCGGACATTGCCATAGAACTGGATTCTTAGGGTTTTTTTCTCTTTTTGTAGAAAATTTTTCATGTGTATCCTATTCGAGGACAAGGAAAAGGAAGTGGTGCTCAATTGCAGGGGCTGTGCGACCAGCAGGGAGCCCCTGTGGTGAAAGGCGCAGGTGGAGAACAGAGCAGCAGCGGTGCTTTCCCTGCACTTCCTCTGGCCACGCGGCCTCGCTGGCTGATGCTGAAGGCAGATAGTGAAGAGGGGGCATGACGGCTGGCTTTCCCCCACGCAAGAGAGAGCCAGCCACGGTTAAGGAAGGAGGGCAAAGGCGGCCTGTGAGCAGCTCCTGGGGTGTTCTTCCTCCTTTTCCTCTGTCTCACAGCTAGCACGCCACTAGGAGCTGTGATGAGCACCCAGGCTGGCTCCGGCGTATTTAATCATTAGACCCTGCACACTAAGGACTGCTGTTTCACAGGCCATCAATCTGTCTAGACTACAATGTCCTCTAATCCTTCCTGAATGATAAAGCAGCCATTACCACCACTGGTCATACCATTCAGCTTTGGTTTATCTGCAAATTTTTTAAGTACCCAGGCTGTTTTGGGACTTTGGCTGTCCTTAGTGTTAAATATTAATCACGCTGGACATCAACAGCAATCCATGAGGAACTTCACTAGTATTATTATGAAAAACTGTTATTATTTTGAGGGATTATTTCTCCATCTTCACAATTTCTCTTTGAACATGACATGTTACAATCTCCTCTTTAGACACCTTATATTCATTCTTGTCATCTCTATTTTAAAACAAAGGTTTTAAAATAATTTAAATATTTTTAAATTATAACTGAACTTTAAATAATATTTCTAAAATAATGATTTGCCACTGAGCACTGTATCAAATGCTCTTAATCTACCTAGATTAGGTCTACCAAATTATTCTGGTGTCTGGAGCTAGTTATAGTCAAAGAAAGATATCAAGCTGGTATGACATGATCGCCTTTTCATAAAACTATACAGCAAATTATTCCACTGAGGAATAATTTTTTTCTTTGGGTATCTGCACTGCATCCTCAGCCTAGGTTTCATCCGTGGCTCCCATTCACCCCCATCCCAAGCCAGGGCTATGCTGTTCTTGCCCAGGGTCCCAAAGTCCTCTGTGGCTTGTAGTGCTGCAGGGGAAAAGCACACCCAAGTAGGGCTGAGTTTGGATTTTAATTTGCTGTGGAGGGGTTTTGAGAGGTATTAGCAGCTGTTTGGGAGTTCCTCCTTCACTTTATTCTTGACCAAACCAAACAGGTGAATTAAACTAAGGAGTGACTTGAGCTTAATAACCACAAAACTCAAAAAAAGCCCACTTTCTGATTTGGCACAGTTATATTGCAGTATTGAATTAACAATTCTGGAGATCTTGGATTTAGCACAATGAGTGTTAAATTTGACATCTGCAACAATTTTATGAACCCTCACTACTAAAATTTCCAAATGAAATGAAACGCAGTCTAGATTTCACTAATCAGTATCAATATTTATATAGATCTGCTATTGCCTCTGGAAGAAAACAGCAGTTCTTGGCTACCACTTTAAGTATCTGAATGTCAGAAAAAGCTGGAGAACACCAAGTTGTAGAGGAGACAGTAGGTCCAAATATGAGAGTGGAAGTTAAGAGGAGGCTCATGTAAAAACATCTTACCTTCAAGTGTCTTACTTGTGAGATAACTGATATCTTGCCCTTTATATTCACATACATAACTATTTCCTATTTGAGAATGCTGGTATAACGTATACCCAGGTTACATGAGAGACAATAAAGACTGAATGATAACTGTATTTATCTTTAGTGGAATTTTAAATATGATAAACTCTGAAATTAGATAAGCTTTAAAAATGCTACTGAAAGGTTTGTTCTCATGTGGCTAGTCACAATCTCAACAGTGAAATGGAAATATAAATAAAGACAATGTTCTTCAGTAACAAGAGATCACAGTAGCCCTCAGCCTGTCTTTGTACTATTGCTGAGATGCCTAGAAAGGCATTTTGCTAAAAGCTAGTAACTTATCCACTCATGAGTATGCCCTTGCAGCTCAATGGTGCCTTGCAGAGTCTTGAGGATCCATGACCCATGGAGAGGGAGCCTGCCTAATACTTTTCTAGTTAAGCTTTGAATAATGGATTTTCCAGCCCCTGATGAAGTGGAGCACCCAGTGTGTGTGCAAGAGGAACTTTGGATCAACTTCATTATTAAGGGTAAAGGAGAAAAAGAAAAAAAATGCATTAAAAAGCATAGATTGGTAATAATGGAAGAAACATGAAAATAAACTTATACCATGTGCTATTAGTACTATCAGTATTATAATTCACAACAGGATTCCTCCTGTGTTGCACCAGTGCCTCAACTTGTTGATATGGCTGATGTGATAAATCGCTACAATCTGTGCTGAAGCTGGAAATTTCTGCAGAGTTTTTTAACTGTATCTTTCTTGCTTTTACTATCAAAGGTTCAATCACCAGGAGCAATTGATCTGGAAACCTTCTTCTTCCTTGAATGGAAATTTCTTTTTTTCTTTTTTTCCCCACCCTTCCTTCTTGCTTCCCTGCCCTCCGTTCCCTGTTGTTAGGAACTAGATCATAACACAGAGATGTGGGAGATTGGGTCATATCTTTCCCGTCTTCATCTAGAATAACTCAGCTGACAACCTATTGATTGTTTAACTTTTCTTTTTTTTGTCTGTCTTCTGCTTGAAGACTTTTGAAGACACCTTGATAAAATTGTGCCCATTATATAATGAGAAATATCAAATGCACAGTCTTATTGATACATCTGTAAATCTCCTGTCTCTGAGAACTGACAACATAAGATATAGACCACATAATGTAGAACGCACAAAAGTGAACTTTAGCGCTTACTTTAATAAGCTTTCCAATAAGTAGGCCCTTTTTAGGACTCCATCACAGTTGCTAGGCTCAATATATTTTCATGAACAGCTATCAATGAAGTACATTTTCAAAAGACTTGGGCAACTTTCAACAAGTAGGTATTTGAGCCCAATTCCTACTTGATTAATTAACATAATAATGGAGTGATATGGATTAAAGATGTTATCTGAATTGTTGATATACCTATGGCTACAATCAGTGTATTGTATTAAAAATAGCTTTACTGAATTACGTTTCTGACTATCAAACCTGTATATCACATCTGACTTTTTGCCATTGCTCTAAATGCTTAATACCTGCTCTCTCCTTGTGGTAACTACAATCTTAACTACTTATATAGCCTAAAGTAGCTGCAACAAAGGTTTCCCATTTCCACTATACAACACTACAGTTGAATGTAAAGAAACTTTCTAAGCAGTACTGGAAGTTTCCAAAATTATGACATCTTCTGGGTACTGGAGTTTGGATTAAGAAGTCAATAATTTATTTAAGAAACTATCATTAAAACCACTCAAACATATCATTATTACAAATAGTCACCGTACTGTACTGAGCTCTTGATCAAAATGTATTGTCTTTCACTGCATTCTAGCTAACATACTGTCATTTTAAACTGAATGTTTTTTCCACTTTTAACAGCCCTTGAAAGATACTTGGGAACAAATTTATGTATCAGTAAGATGTACAATGTACTGTTATCAGGGGCTCCAGTTTTTCAGTGAGGTCTATAAATTAAGGCTTAGTATTGAGATCTTAAAAAATTTTCCAAAATCTCTACTCATGTGAGAGAAGGTATAGATGTTCTGAATCTACTAATAAAAATCAGAGCAACATAAATACCTGAAAAAGCCTGGCCTATAGAAAATACATTGTATTTCAAAGCAGAAATTTGCTTGTCATGTATTCACTAAGAATCAACTAATAATTAATGTAAAGGGAAATGAAAGCAAATATATATCTTAATGAAAAGAAAGTTCATCTTAGCTCAGAAAAGACCAGACAAATAGTGGTCTTTTGTCCTTGCATCAGCAACACATTTTTAAAGTAAAGTTGACTTTTACTTAGGACATAATTTCTCTTCACAGTTCTGTTTTGACTGAGTAGATGTGAAGCTCATTCTTTGCAATCCTCTGAAAGAGGAAATCTTCATTAAGATGGATTTTCTGGTTTTCTCTATGATAGTATTTTCTGCTTCTGAATTTTCCCTGGTGCCAGGGGCAAGTTGGTTGGTTCCTTGGACTTTGTAAAATGGTATTGCTATAGCAAATGGCCAGACTAGAGTGAAACAGTTAGGGCCTTGTGGGACTACTCATTTTTGGTTAAATTAATAGCACATGCTTATATCTAGGTGCCTATTACTCATGATAATTGTGTACTGCACATAGATTGCTATTTGATAAATTTAATTCATACTGTGCAACCAAGTATATAAAAGTCCCATCTTACAAAATTTGACATTTTTATACATTACAGATGGTCAAATAGGCACAGAAAGTATATGCTAAAAGATGAAAATGGGATTTTCAGTGGAAGGAACAGAGCCCCACAAGACAATCACTTTGGACTGTGATACAGTTTATGAGAAACTGAGATCCCTTGAACTGGTCTTTTAGGTATTTCCCAAATGTGCTTGTGGTACCTCTGGTAATACTGCTACCACAGCTAACAAGTACGGGCCGACTGGATACAAGGATTCCCTGCTTTATATAAAAGGTATTTCTCATTAGCTCTTCAGACATTATATTATAGAAATTTTCATGTGTTGTCCTGCAAATGCTGCTTCAAACTCAGGAGCATACAAGAAAGGGTTTTTTTGGATTACATGAAATGAATAAAAGTTATACACTGGCCTTATTTTTTCCTGAGACACTGATCATAATCAGTGCATTTTTGGTCCTACACTTTTTGGCAAACATCAGGAGGTCTGAACCATAAATTGCTAAGAAGAATACTGTGACTCACGGGACCCTGGGAATAATTCTTAACATGTGTTGACTTTGTATGTTGTAGCTACATTGATTCTAACAGAGTTATTCCATTTTTAAACTGACAGAAGAGACAAAAGAATCACACAGTGTTTGTTTATGTAATGTATGTGCGTTGCCATGAGAGTTAAATATTGCCAAGAAGAAACACCTGAAAACAATATCTCTTTGGAATAATATCTGCTGTGCAAGATTTATTCTGGGAGTAGTTAGCCCATCCTGATTCATAGATCTTTTTTACAGAGTCTTTCCTGTGACTTAAGTGGTGGCATTGCTAGATGATCTCCTGGATGACTGTTTCTTTGCATCAGCAAATAAGGTAACTCATGTTAATGTTTCCAACCTCAAATAAGATTTTGAAAATTGGGGGGGGGGTGTCTTATAAATAGATATTGTCAAAACTAGGTTACATGAAACATTTTGTATTTCCTGTTCCTGAGATAATTTTATTTTAAACAAAAGCAATACTGTCTAGTTCAGCCACGTCTGGAGTAAGAGTGACTTCTGTGAAACTCTTACTCAAAAGTAAGAAACTCTTACTTTTGGTTTTATGAGTTCATATTAAGTGGGAGAGAGTTGTGATCAGCGGCGCAGAGTCTAGTTGGAGGCCTGTAGCTAGCGGTGTCCCCCAGGGGTCAGGACTGGGTCCAGTCTTGTTCAACTTCTTCATCAATGACCTGGATGAAGGCACAGAGTGCACCCTCAGCAAGTTTGCTGACGATACAAAACTGGGAGGAGTGGCCGATACCCCAGAGGGCTGTGCTGCCATTCAGAGAGACCTGGACAGGCTGGAGAGGTGGGCGGAGAGGAACCTCAT
>NW_020447289.1:21176-29971 GCF_003343035.1 Apteryx rowi | reverse complement strand
GTTAAGCATGAGGCAGCAATGTGCCCTTGTGGCCAAGAAGGCCAATGGTGTCCTGGGGTGCATCAGGAAGAGTGTTGCCAGCAGGTCGAGGGAGGTGATTCTCCCCCTCTACTCAGCCCTGGTGAGGCCCCATCTGGAGTACTGTGTCCAATTCTGGGCTCCCCAGCACAAGAGAGACATGGAGCTACTGGAGCAAGTCCAGCGGAGGGCTACAAAGATGATTAGGGGACTGGAGCGTCTCTCTTATGAGGAAAGGCTGAGAGAGCTGGGCCTGTTTAGCCTGGAGAAGAGAAGGCTGAGAGGAGATCTTACTAACGTGTACAAATATCTGAATGGAGGGTGTCAAGGGGATGGGACCAGACTCTTTTCAGTGGTGCCGAGCGACAGGATGTGAGGCAACGGGCACAAACTGAAACTCAGACAGTTCCATCTGAACATGAGGAAAAACTTCTTCACTGTGAGGGTGACAGAGCACTGGAACAGGTTGCCCAGAGAGGTGGTGGAGTCTCCTTCTCTGGAGATATTCAAAACCTGCCTGGATGCAATCCTGTGCAATGTGCTCTAGGTGACCCTGCTTGAGCGGGGGGGTTGGACTAGATGATCTCCAGAGGTCCCTTCCAACCTCAGCGATTCTGTGATTCTGTGATTCTGTGGGACATTTGGGATTTTTCCTTCCTCTGCTGTATTATTTAAAGACTGGCCTCCATCTGGGAATGCACTAACTCTATCAGTAACAACAGGTGTTATAATTGTGCAACATCCTACTGTTCTTCTCTTAGTCATTTCCAAATCACACTATGGCTTATAATAAATTACTGATAGTGCTACCTTTCAGGATCTCATTTTTTTCAAAATCAGCCAGTACTTTTCCAGAAAAGCACACACACTTGCCACTCAGAAAATTTATCTTGAACAATGCTGTCATTTATGATTTAGTGTTTTTTGCTAGAGAGCTGTTCCTCATCCAAGTGAACGTCCAAATGACTTAAATTTTTAGCAAGTGAAATGGCTTGGCTTTGGATTAAGATATTCACATGTGCTTAAAATATGTTGCTATACCAGTCACATTTTGTCAAATTATTTTTTTGGTGTATATTTCTGACTGTCCATTTCAGGCTTCCCTTTAGATAACATTCATGTGGGACTGTTAGAAATTTGTCCTTTATTATGCTTCCTTGTCTCCTGATGTCTTTTAATTCTTTGCCCTAGTTGTCAGCAATAAAATTAAACACAAAAGCAACAAAAAATCTTAGCTATGACTTTTTTCTATAAAGAATGTTCTGCAGTTGATTTCTTCATTCTCTCATGAAAGATTTGATTAGCAAAATAAATTTCTTTAAGCATCAACCAAATTAGGTTTCAAATATAAATAAAATTAATTACCTTAATGCAAATTCAGATTGGCAAAATTTTAGGAGAACCTGAGAAACTATTTTAATGTTTTTGGATATTGCAGCAGCCCAGCCAATTTTTGCAAGAGAGCAAGCCATAATCCTGAATAGGCCAGTATATAAATGCTTGCCATAATTTATGCCCAAGACCTGAAATAATGGACTGAGGTACCTTGAATATAATGAACTTCGTTTATCTTGAAGGAGAGAGCAGCCATTACCCTAAGCTCTTTACATCTGTGGATTTGCAATTGGACTGTGTTTTCTAGGACAAATACCCATTAATTCCATGTCAGATCTGTGTAGTGCCAGTCAGGTGTAGGGTCTGTGTTTTTAGGAACTAGCTATATTACAGCACTCCCTTATGCATGTTGAAGGGAGGTGCCCCACATAGTGCTGCTCTCCTATTCTGCCACTCTGATAAGCGCTTCTTCAAACCCTGTCTTGCCATAGATAGACACATTGGGTAGGTGAGAGCTCTCTGTTAAACCGTAATTGTGGTTCAACCTGTCCTCTTGAATGTGATCAGTTATGTGCTTAAGAAAATAAGACTGCTGTATTGAGAAGTCTGACTTTGGTCATTCTTTTCTGATTATTGATTACAATGGGATGTTTTTCAGGCTTCCCCTGCCTGAAAGCCGTCTCTCTTTGACAAGAAACCTGTAACACCATAAAGTCCAGTGCCAATGTTTTTACATACTCGCATGTGAAAACAAGCCATAAAAAATTTCTGTTGTAACTCATACCTTACTTTTATAATGAATAAGCTCTGATCAAGTGAATAAAATTATACTTATCATTCAAAAGCAAATTTGTTTGGTCCAGACTAGACTAGTATAGATTCCTTCCTCACTCAAAGGCAACATATTCATTAAAACAAGTTCATTTTTGTTTCAAGCAATTTTCTTACATAGCTAGTGGCTTTTTCATCTTCATAGCACATCACTGAAGAAAAAAAAGCTATGATCCTCAGAAATACCATCAAATAAAATCCTCATGAAAAATTAAGTTAGATTCTTCTAATGATACAACTTAGCTGTTTTTGAAGATTCCCTTGCTCAGGAGAAAAGATATCAAAGCAATTTATACTTTAAATCTCAGTTGGTATGATATATATGTGATCAATACTGATCAGATAGACTTCCTTAGCCTCTTGGCTTAGAAATTTCCTGCAGAAGTGCAGATTCTAATTAATAAATCTCTTAGAAACAGATAAGGTGTAGTACATAAAGAAAACTAGAGCTCATCTGACAGAAGATTCTTCGAAGTCCCTTGAAAACCACATGGCATACTGAGAATGTCTGTGGAGCTATCCTCATTTGCGAATACAGCATTATTTCTTACTGTGCAGTATCTGCACCACGCTGTATTTCTTCTTTTGTAATCATATGAAAGCTATGAAGAGCTTTGGTTCTAGGCTTTGAACAAGGAACAGTTGGTGGGGATGCCATTTTTTACCCAGATTTCTCTGAAATACTCACAGTAGCCAGTGAAGATAATTTGACCCAATGTTTGTCTTGAAGGATAATGGGAAAGGATGCACATCTAATTATTTATTTAGAAACAGAGGTGGGATTTTATGAGGGAAAAATGTAACCATCATGTTAGAATTTGGACAGCCTATCTGGTTTAAAATTATCCTTAGAAACAAAACTAGGGTTTCTCCAGATGCTTTATGAATAAAGATCAACTTTGTTCCTTCATAAAATGACTATGCCTTGGTGTTAGTTGCTGAGTTGACACTGCCTTCATATACTGAAACACTTACATTTGCTTATCACTTAATTCTAACACAGGTGTGCCTTGGAAAATCTGTTATATTTATTGTTCCATTGCAGAGAGGGAAAAGGACGCACACTGAAATGATACCATTGCTTTTTGCAGATGTGAGTTCTCCAAGGCTTGCCAAGAGCCTCTGGCTTGTAAGGGGGAAGAGGGAAACCAGAGTGCTGTAAGTTGTCATCTTCTTATTTTTTCAGCCATCTTAATATATTGTAATCTGTTGGTTTTACTTATTGCTAATGTATTTGAAATAACAGTGTTGCAGAAATTCCTAATAATGATCTTAAGAAATTAATTAGTTAGCAGTTTTCTATTTCCTATAAACAAACACTCAGATTGTCTTATTTTAGTATTTGATAAAATAGTTGAGACATCTCTTGTTTTTATTTTCTGCAATGCATTCAATACTAATGAAATTTCCTGTGCACTGTTTAGAAACAAGCTTAAAAAAAGTGAAAAATAAAATACAAAAATTTAGAATTCAAATGTAAAACAAACCCCAAAACAATATCATATACCATTATTTCCACAGAACACTGAATTATTTTAGAAAGATCAGGATGGCAGAATTATCAATACTGATGTCTTGCATCTGCTAAGTGCAAAAATATGTCTTAAATATGTAGTCAGTGCTTCTGAGACTGTAACAATCACAAGTTGCAGCAAGGGAAATTCCAAACAGTTCTGAAGAAAAAAAAATCCTAGTGAGAGCAGCTAAGGAACAGGTTGCTCAGAGAGGCTGTGCAATATCCAGCTTTGTAAATTTTCAAAACTTGTCTGGACAAGGCCCTTGGCAACCTGATCGAACTCATCGCAAAGTTGCCTTATCTCTGCGGGCTTTGTGATGAGGAAAGACAATGTTACATTATTTGGCTGATTTCCCAACTGCTAATAGGCATACACTCTGTGTAATGAGGTAGAGTGGATAAAATTTGCCATCTGTTCACCTGCCAATAGTCAGATGTTAGGAGCTGGAGATTCTGTAATATTAATGCAGTTAAATATGAGAGGAAAGATTGGTTATTGAGCTATCAGTCCATGTACCCACCTCAGATTAGCATTAGAATTGCTGTAACTATTATTTATCCATGAAAGATTGTGTAACAGGCAACAGCAAACAAATATTTGTTGTTACAGTGCATATTTCAATTCATAAAATGGAAACTTTAAACTGATACTTACAATGCAGATTACCATTTTTTATGCTTCATTTTTGTAAAATGTTTACCTAGAGATTTGAACAAATCTTGCCATAAAAATAGCACAACCACAAAGTTAAGTGTTACAGTGTTGTATTTATGTTTACTGTTTAGGAAATTATCATGCAGTAATGGAATCATCAAATCTTTATATTTGATAACGTGCTACAATAATACAGAATGAGCCTCTAGACATCAACCAGAACATGCTGTTTTTGATGACTTTCGGCTGAGTGAAACTGTTTCATATTTATGAAACCAGTTATGTCTATTCAATGTTAGCATTTAGAAAAAATGGACAGAGTGCCTGGGTTTTTCTCTGAGGTGAATGAACATTATGTGTGTATTCAATGAATGGTAAGCAAACATCCACGTTTCTGTTTATCCTGTATCTGTTCTTCTGGATACAGAACTCATACCTCATGTAACAGTGTATGGTTTTTTTTTTCTTTTTGGACTGTTTACCTTTTTCACTGAGAACACACAAGGAATGGTACCTACCAGCAGACAGGAGGTGCATTAATATTATTTTTGAGTGGGACCCTATCTGCTCAGGAAGACTACCAAAGGATTGTTTGGTAGTAAATGTGCAAAAATATGTATCTTTACTTACAAGCAATATCTCAGTACTTACAAGCAACTGCAGCTATGGTGGATAAAATATCTATTAAAATTCCTTTCTTCATAATTTCTCCATCCTTAATTCCATTCAATTTTCCTTCATTTTTTAAAATCTGTTCAGGTTTTACTAAAACAAGATATTTTGACATAGTCAACCCAAGGGTTGCTGATGTTCTTTTCCAGATGAAATCACATTACTTTGGGAGCAATTTTATGATCCACTATGTCATATATATCTACTTGTTAGGAAAGCATGTTTGTAAAGAGCAATAGAAATTTAATTTACTCAAATTTATGCTATAACCAGGCGATTTTCAAAAATCATGGAGTTCTTTAAATATTTTCTGTAGGTAAACATTTTGGTTATTAGGAAATTATTTAACCATATGTAACCATATATGTTTTCTGACACATTTTGTTGTTGTGATAAACTGGTCTTTGTTATTTGCTGTGCAGAAGTCCTTATGACTTCTGAAAAATGAAGGAGAAATGGATATATTGTGCTGGCTATGTTGTATAATTGTTAGAGAGGACATTTAACACCATTGATCTGTATGATTGCTCTTATATTTACATATGCTGAGAACATGAGCTGCCACTGATTAGCTAATTCTTTTGCTCAAACCTCAGTTATTCAGCCACGGTCTGTATATTTGAAAGCACAGTAAGTTCTTTTAAAGCTTTATTCAAAAAAACACAAGTGAAAGTTTGTTACCTAACAGAATGGCATCAAAAGCTCTATTTACAATTGCCTGTCTTGCTTTCTTGCATTGCCACTTCCATATGATATGATGGGATTTGAACAGCCAACACTGCACAAAAGAAGTAAACAAATAAATAAAATATAAATTAGAGAGCCATCATTATCTCAGACTGGAGTGCTAATATGACAAGGCAGTTGGAAATCACATGAGCAATGAACTTGCAGTTGTCATCCTAAAAACAGAAGCCATCCACATGGACTCTAAAGGCCTCCAACAATTAGCTCAGCAATTATTGTGTTTGGAAATACTTGTAAGAGTTTGTATTTGTTAGTTTTGCTCCAGTCTGTTAAGATTATCATTCCTACTCAAAGTATTTATCACTTTCTATAGTCTCCATTCTTCCTAGCAGTTTGTCGTCCTGTCTGAAGCCAAACATAGTATAAAATGAGAATTCAATAATTTTAGCTAAATCTCCCCCCTCTATTTCAAACACTAGCTTATGGAGAAATTAATTATGTAATAAACTTTTAAGGCACTATGGAAGATAAATTGTATTAACATGTTATCTAAGGTTAAAAAAATTGTCAGGTGTGAATTTGACTTGGGAAAGCAGGAAACAATAGCACAAAAGCACTTGTTCAATAAAATCAGTGCCCTGTTGTTCACTCGTATTGGTATCACAGGAAACACTTCCGCAGGAGTCAGTGCAAGCTCTTCTGCTAATGGAAAGAAATGAATCTTCCAACATAAGTGTATATGTGTGACAGAGACATTGTTGGTAAGTCACTAGCTAGAATATATGTAGAACACAATTAGATCTGTAGAGCCTTAGCTGCAGAGGCACACAAAAACGTAGTGCTCCTCAGGGGCGGGCAGTTCCTTGTGCAAGAAGAGAAATAAAGAGCTTTGGGTTGATGACTTTGTTTTTCAGCTCTATGGTTCTAACTTGAAAGCTTAATAACTCTTCATAATGGCCAGTCTCTTCCTATTACATCGTTCCCATTTACTGGGTCAAAAAGACCACTCAATTGGCAATAATCACAAACAACTAAGACGTTTTCCAGTAACCAACTGGCATTAGCCAGTGGTGTGCTGAATTCTGCAGTCACACAGAAGTTGTCTGGGTTGGTACCTGGTATTCGCAGTTCCTTCTGTACCCCATCCTTTCCCAAACTAATGAGCTGTTTGAGAAGTTTTAGTTGATGCTGGGGGGTTTTCTACAGCTTTATTTAAAATCCTTTAAAGCATGTCTCATTTTCTGATAGTTTTAAATTATTTTAATACTATCCACTAATGAAAAATCCATCATAGTAGTTGTGTCAGATATCACAATGTATTCAGTTTGTAGGTTCAGGGGCAGATTTTTGGTCCCTTAAATCACCTCTGGGCTCCTTCTCAGAAGGAACAAAAATGGCACTAATAATTCCACATAAAGCCAATTTATCCACATTTGGGCATAGACCAGGCTTGCAAAAGAGCTAGTATGCAATGTGTGCAGTATGGCAACTATGAGTAAAGCATCTGACAGTGCTTGTGCAAGAACTGCCACAGATCGAGAGACAGAAAGGGCTTCCAGCTCCACACTGATCCTTTACACCGATCGGTAGCGGGTGCCCACAGAAGGGCACGGGAAGCAGGTGCTTTCCACTGATGACCCTTCCCAGCATTCTCATGCTTTTCCAGTATTCAGTGAAAGGACTTCCCCGGTCAAAGCTGCATGTAGACCATCATGTTTATCAGCCATGCCCTTAGTGGCATAAGGGTTTGTTTTACACATTGAATCTTTGATGCTGAGAAACACTTGCAGAAAAGGTAGGCATGGATATTTAGACTAATGTGGTTCAGATGTGGCATTTGCCTATTAGAACATGAAATAAGGTGCTAAAAAAGGAGTCTTGTGTTGCTTGGGTGTTCTGGATTGGACTGTTTATGCTTTATCATACATTTAACAAACTGAAAAATGTGTTTGAGGGATCGGCATGTGGATGAGGATGGTCTCTGGTATGTGTCTACTGCACAAATAAAGTTATGGGACACCCAAGCAGAGCTCTTTGGATTTGCCTCAGCGACAGCAAGAGGGAGTTTGCTGGTATGAAGCGGAGGTTGTAACACAACCAGAGGGGTGACAGTCACTAACGGACCTTTCCTTTATGTGTTTACTGAAATCTTTTTTGTAACTATCTGTGGTTTCATAACATCTTCTGGCACTAAGCTACACAATTTAACTGTATGCTGCTTAAAGCATATTTCTCTGACACTGTTAACAGTCTTCTGATCATGTTTATGTGGCCTTGATGTATTTTTACGCATTTTAGAGGCCTGAATCCTATTGCTAATACTAATTTGCCTTTTTTAGGAACACATTTTTAGAGTGAATGTGTTATTTTGAGCTTTAAAGCACTGTTCTTCCATGAATTAAGGCACTCTCACGAGTTCAAAATGACTTTATGTAAACGGCCCCCTTGAAATTTGAAACCCACTCCAGCATCAGCATTGATACCCGCAGATTCATCATACAGAGCAGCATGCTGTCATCCCCTTTCTCTGTAGTGCTATTAACTCCCTAAAAACTGTCTTCTTGTATCCCCTTCCTCTCTGAGTTCCCATGTTACTTGAATAGCTGCATTAACAGACATCATAGTTTTCATATGAGCTGCAAGAACTAGCCAGGTTCAGATTAGTTCCAACTAAAAAGGGAAGCTAATAGATGTTCATTTATAGGGGGCAATAACAATACATATATATTCTAAATAAACAGGTGAACCTGAAAGAGGACACTACCCGCTTAAAGCTTCAAAGTTGTATTTACAAGCCCTTAGGCTTTACCTCTAATGCAAACGCGGCTTTTGACAGGCATCACCTGACTGGCATCAGGTCCTGCAGCCTTCCACTGTTAGTGTCCCATGAGCCTTCAGTTAAAAATAAATACATTTTCCCAGGGGCTGGGGAGAAGCAGACTCGGGTTCCAGTATAAGGCACGGTTTCCTCGGCTTTGTTCAGACTGGTTCCGTAATTACGATTAAAGGTGATCGCTGCCCCTGCTCGGAACAAGATGGCGCCCCCGCGCGCCCGCCCCGCACCACACGGTCAACGGCCGC
>NW_020447289.1:0-21102 GCF_003343035.1 Apteryx rowi | reverse complement strand
CCCCCGTCACCTGACCGCCGGGGACGCGCGCGGCGGCGGCTTCCTTGGCGCCCCGCCGCCCCCGCCCGCGGCTGTCCCGCGCCTCCGCCATGGTGCTGGAGTCCGTGGTGGCGGATCTGCTGAACCGCTTCCTGGGCGACTATGTGGAGAACCTGAACAAGTCCCAGCTCAAGCTGGGCATATGGGGGGGTAAGGAGCCCCTTCCGCCTGCCCGCGCCCTGCGCCGGGGCCGGGCGGGCAGCGAGGGAGGGAGGGAGGGGCCGCCGCCGGCACCGGGTGGGCGCTTGCTCGCGCCGCGGCGGGTTTCGTTGGCTGCGGCCCCCCTGAGGGGCGGTCGGTCCGCGGGGCTGCGCCCTCCCTCCCCCCCGTGAGGGGCGGTCGGTCCGCGAGGCTGCGGCCCCCCTTCCACCCCGTGAGGGGCTGCGCCCCCCCCTTCCCCTCCCAGTGAGGGGCGGTCGGTCCGGGGGGCTGCGCCCCCCCCTTTGCCCTCCCCGTCAGGGGCGGTCGGTCCGCGGGGCTGCGGCCTCCGCCGCGAGGGGCGGGCGGCGGTTTTGGCCGTTGCGCCGCCTCGAGGCGAGGGGCTGCCTGTGGGGGAGCAGGGCCCCGGCAGCTGCGGCGCGGCAGGTGGCTGCGGACGACCCGAATTTTGCTCCTTCTTCCTCAAAATGAGGCGGGGGGGGCGCGGGCGGATACGGGGATAACTCCCCGAAATCATGTGTATTAGACAGAGCCGCTACACTGGAATGGCGTGACGTGGCTGTTCCCAGCCAATATATTGAACATTTAAGTTTGTTACTCTTTAGGCAAGCGAGTAGTTGAATCGCTGCCTAGGGAAGGCTGACTATAAATCAGCTGTCGTAGATACATAACCGATGAGATTTTTCTCATCTTCCTGATTTTGCTGTTGCCATGGTAGTCAAGATTAATGTTTTTAACACTTACAAATTATTAAAAATACCAGTATTATAAGCAGAATATATCACTAAGGAATCTGGTATTAAAACACCGAGAGGTGTATTTGGTGTGCTTTCCTCATCATGTATGATTCTCTGTGACTACATTCCCTTTGGAAATCTTATTATATTGCCTATTTGAGGAAAAGTTAATGCATTTATGAAAACAGTCGTGCAAGTGCCTTACATTTTTGTGGTTTTATGATTCATGCTGTTCTTCCTGCTGTGTAAAATCAACAAAAATAAGAGATAGCACCTTCCTAGTCTACACTGCCTTGATAAAACTGTGATTATCATTCATAACACAAAATGAATAATAAGAACGATAATAAGAAAGATATTATTAGGCATACTGAATGGTGTAGAAACATGCAGAAATATGTTAGTGATATTTCTGTAATCTCCCCCACTGTTAAATTTTGCCTGAATAATGAGTGTTAATGACTCATAAATTAGACATTTATTGTGTTATTCTTTAGCATTTTGTGCTATCCAGTAACTGGAGGTTTGATTTTTAGATTTTACCCCTGTGTTCTTGGGAGTGTTGTAGCTGAGTTCCTTGCTCCAGCTTACATAATACAGTAGTTTAAATCACTTATTCTGTACTTCTGTTTTTCTTCCACATAGGTAATGTGGCACTGGACAATTTACAGATAAAGGAGAATGCATTAGTAAGTATTCTACATTTTTTTTAAATTGTTTTTTGGATCCAAGGACTAAGTCATAAGACAAAAATACTACTTAATGTAGTTCCATGTTACACAGTATGCCTTCTTTACTAGTTCTTGAAAGTAAGTCCTTGGTTAACTGCCTCTAATTTTGTTCAGCATATTGGAATAGAGGAAGGAAAAAAAAAAGCTATGGGTTAAATCATAAGTGGCTTCTGCCTTAAAAATGTGACTTAAAAATTAGCCATGTGTTTTTGAAGTAAATTTTCTGTTGTATTACTTGCGTATGCACACATATATAACCTGTTCTAGTATTTGAGGCTTGAAATAATAAAACTTTAAATAAGTTATTTTGGTATTTTTCTGTTACCATGTCAGTCTTCCTGTAAAATGTAGAGGATTTAATTTCTGCTGTGACTGCTTGTGTATTATCATATTTCCATAAAATCCTAGGGTTTTTCCCACTTGCAGGTCCATGCAGAAGTTCATATGTCTTTGAACACCTTATTAGGTCTAATGGGTATGCATAGGCCTACCTGTTTGTCTTTTCAACTTTGTTTGAATAAATGGGTTTTTGAGGCCTGCCTCCTTCAAATGGATTGATATAACTAAGGGCTTTTGAAAGACTGCTTTGCTCATGTGCTGATGTGGGCATTAAGGAAGGAAAGGTTCATCCTTCTAGATTGCTTGAGGCTTATATTTATGACTTTCTGCATAAGTTGATGTTTGTTTAAAACTGGCAAAGAAGACATTTGTAAGATGTGTACTCTCTGAATGTAAATATGGTCATTTAAATGTTCCATTCTGCTTCCTTTTAAAATAGGAGTGATGGAATGGGGGGAGGACAAGAAACAGCTTGCATGAAGTACCCAAATTCATATCTGAGAAAGTGTTTGTTGATTGTTATATTCCTTAATGGAGTCAATGAATGGCTGTACTGTTAAGACAATCCTACTGCAATCTTTAGTATGCTTCTACTTCCACTAAAGAGAATTTTTACTTTTCTGTGAAAAGAAAATATGTTGGATTTTTGCTTGACCTAATAATTAGATTTCTTCATTGTTCCGGTTTCATGTTTTACCTGCCTATTTCACCCAGTAGTGATGACTTTTTTTCTACTTAAGTCTATTTCACAACTCTCAATACAAATATCTTTGTAATCTGGTAGTTAAAAAAGGAAGAAAGAAGGAAAGTGGTGTCTATTTTGTGCATTTATCTTTGCTTCTTATTGCAATAGCAGGGTTGATTATGGTTCTACCAGTTCTGACTTCACTTATTTCAAGTATTGACTTACGTGACTGACCAGAGCTGAAAGAGACCCAAGAGAATTTCAAGAACTGTAAACAAGAGAAGTTTTCAACGGCTTTATAGTTGTGTAGTGGGTTTCGAAGCAAAAGATTTGTATAAGATTTCTAAAATAAAATTGTACCTAACTATTTTTACAAATGGATACTCACACACCTTGGGAATATTCCAAGTTTTTTCTCAAAATATGTTAGAGTATTTGCTGACACAGAGTGCTGAAGTGAAATATGTATTTCCTTTATCCTTTGAGGATGTTGCTTTGTTTTGCATGACTTCAGCTATAAAAATAAACAGAAGTGTGACATGGCAGTTGACATTAATACTCCTTTTTTAATGATGTCAGACACCTGTAGTAGTAATAGTAATAAAGTCTTGCCTATGAATTTCTCCAGCTTTATTATATTTTTCAAACATAGGGAAAAATGACTGATGAAGAAGTAAGACCTATGTTCTTTAGCAGCCTCTTGCAAGTTTCTCAGACTTCTATTACGGTCATTTCCATCAAAAACTTTAAACTCTGAGTATCTTTACTTGTGAATTTCTATCCAGTATCCAATCTGTCATGGTTCTTTTAAAATTTTCAAAGGTAATCCTGCCTATTGCTTGTCAGTTATAATCTTGAAGTATTTTTAGTACATCATCTGTTTGTTTGTCAGTCTGAAAACCCAAGGCTCTCACTGTCTTAATTCACGTTAACCTGATGTCTTTACTGAACAACTTAAAAGCATCTTTAATGTTTGCTTTTGTAATTCAGTTTTCTTCTGAGTTTGATCCTCTGAAAACTCAGATTTTTCTCAAGGTCAAAATCATGGTCCTGCCCTCTCAGCAGCCCAAAACTAAGCTAAACCCCCTCAGAATTTGTTCAGCTGTGGGTCACAAATACAGTATCAAATGGGTTAGATTTGTTAGATGGTATCTACTTTTACATCACTGCTGCTTGCTCTGTCAATAGCAGAGATATTTGCTCTCATAATTTGCTTGTTGTCTTCCTATGCTTGCTCCTACTGCTAAAAACAAAGTGTGCAGATCAAACTATTTTAAGTGAGTTTACTTTCTCTCTCCTGATACATTTTAATGGAAAATAAAAACTGACGGGAAAGCTTCCAGTTAAGCCAATTGATCAGACTTTTAATGTACAGCCCCTGCAAGATGAAATAGAAGGATATACTTGGAAGATGTTGAAGAGCTGTTGTCACCAAGAGGGATTTAAAGCATGTGGAAAAGTATCTAGGAATATGTGATTATAACCAGAAAAGTGTTAAAATATTCCATAGCTCTTACTTTTCAGTAGTTTCGAGTCACTAAATGAGGAACAAGCCACAAAAGTATTGTCACTAGTTTTGTCGCTTAATTAAAAAAAGGGGCGGGGGTTCTTTAGTTAAAGCTATCTGATGTTAGATCTTCATTGGAGTTCAGGACACTTTTTAAAAACTGTGGAAATTTGGCTAATATGTTAATTGGGGGGATATTAGTCTGCTTTTTGGGGCAGCCCAGTTAACTATATTTAAATTGTAAAGGGGGAGTCAAGGCTGTTTCCTAGTATGCGGGAGAAGGGGTTAGCATGTATCTCATTTGGGAAAACAGGTTTACTTTTCATAATCTTTGAGACAGGAATTCTTTCTAAATAATTTAACCACAAATCAAAGGCCTGAAGAGAAGTCAAAGTGGAAGAGAGTTCTGGAAAATACTTTCTTTAAGTAGGGAAAGGAAACTGACACCAGCTGGGGGAAGTACCAGCTGGAAATTTGCTGTAAGATTAGTTAAATCACAATGTTTTAACTTCATTTTAAATCTTTCCTTTTGTTTTTGGGTGGATTTTTTTAACCAGTGATTCTATTCCTGGTTTTGAAGTAGGCTGTATAGATGAGATTGTTGGTCAGGTTTTAATTGATGGTAATTGCTCACTTGTCACCTGTTCCTCCTATCTTTGAGCCTATCCTGTTGATGTTTGGCAGGCATTTTGCATAGACCCTCACAATGTTTTAGTGAGGCTTTTTATGTATATTTGGAAAAATTAGGTACAGTGCTGATTATCATAAACGAAAGACCTATATGTCAAATTAATGAAAATGCAGAATTAAATTATCACATGTAGATAAAATTTTATTTTTTAGTAACTTTTGAAGCAAGGCATTATTACGTTTGCAGGAGAGTATTGCTGAAAATGTTGAACTGCTTCATTTTTGTACTTTTTACAAACCGTATCATATTTATGGATCCCTGTGTTCATGAGAGTATTGCTAAATAATTAGAACTCTGTTATATGGAGAACTGCTCCTGTTCTGGAACTTCAGTTCTTGGAGAATAGTTTTAACGTGCTGTATAAACCAGATTATCCTTAAAATATATGGATCTGTTTAATACTTTTTTTTTAACAGAGTGAACTGGATGTACCTTTTAAAGTGAAAGTTGGTCAAATAGGTAAGTTGTTTCACCAAAAATCTTAAAATTGAAATTTTAGAACAGATCTTAAGATCAGTCTTGTTCCTGAATTTCTTTATTAAGCTTTCTTAGACAGGTGATCTCTGTAATTTTACTTGCTGTTGAGACTAGTGTAGATGTCTAATGTGATTGCTCTAATTAAATCATAGGATGTTGTTTGGTTGATCCTTTTGGAGTAACTGTACAGGCTGGGTGTGAAAAACATGTCTGAGAGGTTCTTTCCAGATACATGAATGATTAAGGGAGCTGTTTGGTACAAGCAAAATGTGTGTGGCTCTTTAAAAGTTATATGATCAATATGAAGAATTTAAGTAAGATTTTTGAAAAGTTGGCAAATATGCTAAAGGCTAAAGAATTCTCAGATATACCTTGTTAAAAATGCCTTTCGGTAGTGCTCAGCATTGCTTTTTCTAGTGAAACATTCGTGGGAGAGGAGTGCATCGTATTTCTTCCGTGTCCCTACAAAATCATGTTCATCCCAGTAAATTAAACTCCAGTCGTGATCTTAACCTTTGATCTGAAGTCTTGTGACTCAAACTGCATCTTCTTGCTTAAATCAGTGGCTTATTTTCAGTGCATGTATTTTCTCACTTCAAGAGCTGTACAAACTGCTTAAGCCCACACAGGTCCCACCTTGCCTTTTGAGGTGTGTAGGACTTCAAGAAATAAGGCTAATGCTTTTCAGTAACTGAGGTATTGTTCAGCCTAAACACCGCATAGATTTTTTTGCCTTGAAGTAACTATATTTTTGTTTATCTAGATAAACTTACTCTGAAGATTCCTTGGAAGAATCTGTATGGTGAGGCAGTTGTTGCAACTCTAGAAGGCTTGTATCTTCTAATAGTTCCTGGAGCAAGTACGTAAAATGTTCAAGAACACAGTGAAATCAAATAATGGAAGAGAGAGAAAAATATTGAAGGGTACCGTGTAATTGAGTGTATGTAATAGCAAATAGTTCACGTAGGCTGCCATTTGTACATGCTGGTTCACTCAAGGAGACTTCTAGGCAAACGCTGGCAAGTGAGCGCAAGAAAGGTGGGAGGAAACAGCACGTGTTGCTTTTATGGAAATCCTTGGGTAAATCCTTTTTAAGTTCAGTTTATCAGAGAGGTTTCCTCTGAAGGATGCTTATCCTGAACCCTTTTTTCTGGCATGATCTAGATCTTTTGACTGTTACATGAAGTAGTCCATCTGTTTCTAACTTTTAACACTTAAAAGTAGTAATTCCATTAGAACTGACTTTTAGAGAGGGGGAAAAGGACCAGAGAATTTGATTTGTTTTTTATGAAATCAGAAGCTCTGGTATACTAAGTAAACTTTCAAGTTTCTAGAGCATTAAATGTATGTATAGCAGAACTTACAACCTGCGTTATACTGCAAAGCGCACACTTAAAGGAGTCTGAATTTCCACCTTTGCAAGGGTGTGGAAGGGTTCTTCATTGTGGTTGCTGCATCTCTTGTGCTATAACACTTAAACATTGGTAGGATCCTTGTGTATCTTACTACATAGGAGTATGAATTCCAGAGGTGGGATGCAGGTTTCAGCAGTTAGACCAAGAATAGCCTTTATGTTGCCAAATGTCTTTGTCTTGTTTGAGATGTTGATTATGGTGTGTGTTGCTTGATTATGTATTTACTTAATTTGAGCAACAGTGCTTCAAATTTAGGATTAAAGCTGTCCCAACTTGTCTTGCAGGCATTAAATATGATGCAGAGAAGGAAGAAAAGTATTTGCAAGATAATAAACAAAAGGAACTTGCAAGAATTGAGGAAGCCTTGCAGAAAGCAGCAGAAAAAGGTACTAAGTTAATAATGCAAACGTCCATCAGAACTTGAGAACTTAGGCTGTGATATGAAAGAAAAGCCCTGTTTTGTGTCTGACTTCCTAAATCTTACGTTTTTTAAGTATCTAGCTAATCTTACTACAGTTCTTTAAAAAGTCATTTTTTCTCTGAAGCTTGAAACAAAATGTCATTTATTTTATTTACTATTCATTTGTCCATTTAACTTCCATTGGAAATGGGCATTTGATCATCTGGTGTTTTTGTGTGTGTATGCATGTGTGTGTATATATATATGTATATGTATTTAAAGCTCTGGGGAGTTAGGACTGAAGATAAACTGCATTGCGTGAGACATTATCTTGCTGTAGAGTTTTAATTACGGATCTTTAATAATGTGATACTGTGTTTTAGAGGAACAGAAGTCTTTTTTTAAGTGGAGACTTACTATATCCAGCATTTTTAAGGCTTTTGAAGAAATTATTTATATAAAAATGTTACCTCAGTAACTTGATTCCTCATTCAAGAACTAGAATTAAATTGAGTCATATTTTGCGGAGATGCAGTGTTAAACTTTCAGCCTTGAGGAGGAAAAGGCAAAGGATCACTCAACCTGGATTCCTTTAAATTGTAGTTATCCTCTCAGACATACTGTGGCCTCACATTTCAGTGGTACAGTGGCTTTGTTTCTTGCATGTTTCTGGACTTGTGCTTGAATATTGTACTCAGGAGGAGTTGTTCAGTTCCTGCATGAGCAGATCTCTTGCCTTGGCTAGATGCAAAAGTCTTAGGGCCCAAGTTGCTCTACTGCAGCTTGAGTTCGTAAAGAATCCTTTTTGACCTTCAGGAACACACTGTAGCTGGTGACAGTCTAAGAAATATACTGACTATAAAATCATCAGGGTCCATTTTTAGCTCTGTTTGCTTTTGTGGCTAGTGCTCAGCATACTATAATGTGTATAGAATCTTGATTCAGTATTTGTATTTATTTAAGAATCTCTTAACATGGAATGTTCTGGGGATTTTTTGAAGACATGCTGCTCAAATTTTGAACAAACTGGTTGTGTCACTGTGTGGTTAGTACAACGTGATGGAAAGTGAGAACAAGATCTGCTGACATAAGCTGGCAAAACATTATTTCCTGTTTACTAAGCTACTGAAGTCTGTCAGTATCAAAACTTGTATATAGAGACCAAAGCTTGCAACTCTTGCCTTTTACTGGTTAGAATTTAAATGAAAATTGCATAATTTGACATATGTAGATAATCTTTGAAATTAATTATTCTGAAGCTTTGACTCTGGCTATCAGATATTATAATGGAAATACTAACTTAGCATGTGAATTTTATGAACTTGACATCAAATCAGGAGTTGATTTCTTCATTAAAAAAATGCGTTTTTTTGGTTATTTGCTGCCATGTGGACCAAGGCACTCATTCACAAGATTCCTTGTATGGGTTGGAGAAACTGATTTACAAGGACATCAAGCCTGGTGGGTATGCATGGTTAATTGCTAATTAAATTTAACAAACGAAAGAAACCAACACCCAAGTGGCCATATGTAGAAATGAAGCAACAAGCCTTTTTGGTAAGCATCCACATACTGGTGGTTCTAGAAATAAGATTTTAATGATTGTGAATTCAAGAGAAAACTTACAATGAGTGGTGCTGTCTTAATTGAGTGGCTATTCAAAAAGACAGTACATTTAGAAAGATCTCCATCAGCCATGTTGAGTTCAAGAATGTCATAGAATGCTGACAGTGTTTTGCTGTAATTTTTTTTTTTTTAAATATATTAAGTATTTTGAGAATAGAGGATAATTACCCTTACTTAAAGTTTCTGGACTTAAGATTTCAAGTTCAGCCTGTCTTGAAACTTTGAACATGCCAAATGAACCATAGAAGACTGAAGACATCTAGCATGCATTTCTGTGTTCTTGTTTATTTGGATTGCTCTCAGATTAAGCAAGGAAACTGTCTCCAGTGAAATTCAGAGGAGCTGCTGTTATGTTGTACCTGCTGTGCTTTTTTTTCTTGAGTTCAATTTTCAGTAGAAGGCTATTCTTAACCAAAATTCCTTAGTAGCCTTTTATCTGAGTGCAAGTTCAGAATGAGGTTAAAATCAGGCTTGGACTATGTTTAGTCTCTCCATAGTTATGGATGCAAGTGGTTAAGAGGAAAATCATGTTGTCTTAGTTTTGTTTTGTATGTGATTGAATGCCTGAGATCCACAAATTCTCAAATAATTGAAGGAAGCAGTCTTTTTAAATATCAGCTATAGAGGATTCCTTGTACTCTTAAAATGAACTCTCCAAAAGAAAATATTGTTTGTATTTGGTGCAGTTTTTTCTTTTTGTTCTTCATAGGGTGACCACTGTATAAGTGCAAGGCAGATTGAAATCTTGGGAGGCACTTTTTCCTTTATTTGAACAAGCATGCAAGTAACTCAAAATAAAGGTCTTCCCCTGAGTTAAGCAGGCTGTTGGACTTGCTTCCTTCTTGCTGTAGTAGTACACACACCCTTATACTGGAAATTTAAAATGTTGAGCACGGCTGCTCTGTTGCTAACTTCATTTTCCTCTGTGTGGACAGAGAGGAGAAAGAAACAATGTAACTGACCAAACTAGCTTTCTTTAGAAATGTGGAAAAATATGAGTGTTAGCTTAATGCATGAAACAGTTTGTGACTGTTTTGATCATATTGTGTGTGTAAATACTAGAATTTAATTTCATAAAAGCTTTTAAAGAATCATTATTTCTGCATGCCTTTTGTGTGTTTATAACTATCATTCTTTCAGATCACGTTCATACCCTACTGTTGATTAGCGTGAGAATCATTGAGAAGTATTCTTTAGGTTTCTGTGTACGTCTTGAATATCTTAATTTGGAAGTTATGCCACTGTATGGTAGAAGTCTCTTCTGTTTTTTTTTCCCCATGACATATACATTATTAGCTGTTCAGATATGCCAACTATGCCTCTGCCAGAGGTCATTAAATTAAAAACAAACATACATACATTATTGGATTACAGAGTTGTTCACCAGGGATCTAATAAGCAGTTCTTCACCTTTAGAATTTTGCTGCACCTTTCAAAATCGTTGTTCTTTAGTTCTGTTTTCTGTTCTTCTCATACTTAATTGATCCAAAAGTGTGTTAATATAATGAATTCATGAAAAAGTCCAATGTATGTGTATTTGCTGAGAAGCCTGGTGATTATTTGTAGTTCCTCAAACTCTTCAGAAGTTATATAAGGAATATGTGAAAATTAAATTAATGCCTTGACCTTACAATTGACAAGATCATTGATCTAGTGGATATTTGGATATGTAATGTGAAGTTTTTACTGGCTACTTAGTTTAGTGGAACTTTAAACTTGAACAACATAAAAATAACCAAGAATTCAGTTGCTTCCAGGAAAGTGAATCTGCATATAAATTAATTATAAAAACCAAGATTCTGCGTTGTGAAGTGTAGCTGTCTCCTTCCTTAACAGCTCTGAAATTCTTTGAAAGCTTTTAATGACAGCTCAACAAAGGCATTCTGCTTAAGACAAACAGAACTTCTTTCTTTCTTTTTCTTCCCTATGCTTTTCTGTATTTCTGCTTTACTAACTTGAATTTTCTTTTTCTCACAAAATTGCTTGCACTGAAAAAGGACGTAAGCGTAAAAAGTATAAAAAGCATTTTAAGAAACCCTTTAGAGGTCATGACCATTCAAAAGGTGGGTAAAACACATGTGGGGTTTTTTTTTTTTTTTTGCATGCGTTCCTTTTTAAAAAAAAAAAGTTTGGCTTTTTTCTTTTTGCTTTGTTTTGATTAGTTTCTCCTAGTTTTGGATATACAGCCACTGATACTTTGTCTCATTTTTGGAAGTGAGGACATAAACTAGAGAGAGCTTTTTGATGTTTCCCCCTTCTCTGAATCAAATGAGGCTGAACTTGACTGTTGGCAAAACTGCATGTGAGAGAGAGAATGTCTGTTAGTCCAATTTTCATAATATTGCACTAAAAGCTATATAAAGTAATTCAGTTGATAATATATTGATGATACAGTAGTAAAGGCTTTCAGCTATCTTTTTAGCTTCTGTTCTAAATAGCTGATATACTGTTATGACTGATATTGTGACAGCAGTGAAGTTGATGTCTCTCCATAACGAGAAGATTATCACCGTCCATCACTACCAAAACACAACTCTTCAGCATTAGTGTGACTGGAAGTGTGACTCTTGCACAGGTTGCCATATCCCATGTAGTTTTATTGTTACCTATCTGAACTCAGATGAAGCTGTAGCGTAGGCTAATAAACAGAGTAAAAAATGGATCAGTTTTATGAATCACCAGGCTTTTATTGCTGCTGTTAGCTGCGTTTAGTCAGAAAAACGTTAATGAGTTGCTTGTTTGCACTACTGCTACTTGAAAGACATGAAGCTTGAATATGTGCTTCTCTGCTCTTTTTTCTTCTTTATCATAGTTGCATTGCTTTGTTAATATCAAGTGGGAGTTGTGAAGGAATGATTAATGGGAAGAAGTGTGTGAGGAACTTTTAAAAGTGGTATAAAGTTTTTGTTTCTTCCTGGAGTTCCTGACTAATTCTTTTACTTGAAGTCAAATGCTTTCTTGAATAGAATTATTATATCACGTACAGTGGCAAAATGTTTTTATTTTTATTGGAATCTTCTGAACATCTCTTATAGCTTAAAGAAAAAAATTATCCTAATTTTTTTTAGGAAGATATACAAAGTTATATACTTGTGTTACTCAGCATGCGTTGCATATGTAAAAAGTTATAAATAGGTAACATAGTCTGAGAAATAAAACTGAGAGAGTGCAACCCTAAATTTAGTCATAACCTTTGGTCCTTATTTCTCTGTACTTGGATAGCTATGTACGTGTCTTCAACTTGAGCCATCTGTAGCATTTCCAACAAAAATGTACAAGCTTGGTAGGCTTATCAGTGGCGCTTCACTGTGACACCCACTTTGTAAAGTAGGTACTGTACAAGATGAGGTAACATGTAGAGACAGCTAGAGAAGAGGCAGCTCGCCTGTATTTTAGCTAAAATGTTAAGACACTCAGTCCAAGATAACCTTTTTAGATTTATGTTGTTAAACAGTGAGTGTGTTGTAAATCCTTAGTTTTTTTCAGGATGCATATGTTTGTCTTGGGTGGCTCTGGTGTATATGCTGCTTCTGCTACACTGTCTTGTTCAGAGTAAGTTCAGTTATCACTACATGGCATAGAAAAGTTCTGTGTGGATCTAGCTTAACTGGCTGCAGTATGAGTCCACTATGGAAGAAATGTAATATTTTACAGTGCAACTGTTCATTTTCTATATATAGTATGCAAGCATTTTAACATCCTCAATGTCCTTTAAAAGGCTGTAATGGACTGATCTTTTATTGTCCAAACATTATCTTCACCTGGCTATTCAAGGGTATTTTGTGCTGAATTACACCTTTCTACCTATTTCCTTGTTGAAATTGCTAGTTAATTGCTGAGGGAGTCTTAAGGGAGAACATTTTACCTTGAAAGGAGTGGAGTGAGGTATGTTTACCAAAAAGATCAGGAAGCTCTGTTGTAAGCTAAATGATTTTGACTGAAACTTGGACATAAACTTTGTTCTGGTTGCATGTTGTGCACACTAAGCTAAAATCATGTCTTCAGACTATGGATGTACAGGAAGGTTACATTTGTGTGATGTGCTCTGTAATTAACAGAAGAAAGAGTCCCATGGGGGTACAGATGGACAGGAACTTCCTAATTTTGTTAAAGCATTACGCTTTTTAGGCTAAGAGAAAAATGCAAATATCTAATGTAAATAAGTAAACAATTAAGTGTCAAGTATTTACATTAGAGTAAACATTAAGTTTACATTCGAATAGCTGTTGGAATGGTTAAACTCAAGATGTGACTATAACACTGAATGATGACTTTTTTTTATTTTAGACAAACCAAAGGAAGAGAAAAAAGATACTTTTTTAGAAAAGCTTGCAACTCAAGTTATAAAAAATGTGCAAGTCAAAATCACAGGCATTCATGTCAAATATGAAGATGATGTAAGTACTTGCAACACCTTTTCTTCATTTTAAATTGGACTCCAGTATGGTGATTATTCTGTAGTCCCTAGAAATAAATTGTTACTGGTTTCTTTTATACTTCTTCAGGTAAAATATCCCAAGTATGACTGAAAGCCATAAATATTTTGGATATGTGAAATAGATATTCTCTCTTTTGCCCTGTTTGATGGCATGTCTCTCACTAAATGTGGGTAGTGGCTGTTTCTCATGCATTAGTGTGTGCAGTTGAAGTACAGAATTTTTCAGTGTAATAGATGAGATACAGAATGGCAGGAACTGGTGGGGATTAGAGATAAGTGAGAAAGCAAATGGTTAAAAATATTAAATTGATGATTGAGACTCTTTATATAAATAGAACTAATATTGTTCCATCCCACTTCCAGCTTCCTTTAGGATGAAGTATGAGGCAGTTTGAGATAGTTGGATGTGAAAGGGAAGGATTAGATGTAGATTATTTCCCAAATCTACTTTGGGACTATTTTTTCCCCATACAAAGATTATTAGATGTTGAAAGGAAACTTTGGGATTTAAGTCTAAAGACTTTATACCACATCCATCTTGGTTTTTAGCTCAACTTAGAGAGTTCTAAGAATGCTCCAGCTAGTATTATTATTAAGCAAAGGAAGACTCTCAGAACAGCTCAGAATTCAAGTTGGTTTTAATGAAATGATGCATCTTCGTTGTGTGGGCAGACAAGAGATAAACATCTGTTCTTTTTTTCATTTTTGTAGATCACAGATCCACAGCATCCAGTTTCTTTGGGAATGACGTTGGGTGAACTTAGCTTACTGGTAATGTGTGTGTGACAATGTGTGCATGTGCTTACATATTTAGTTTAACTGTCTTTGGCTGGGTAGCCAAAAGGAAAGTTTAACGTGATATAATGAAAGTTTGCATACAGCTGGAAGCTTAGACAATCTTTCATGCATGCAAACGGCACTTAATGTTTTTACAGGCAGAAGGGAAGACTACTGGGGAAGATCGGGCTTTTTGAGACTAGCCATTTCTTCTTATGATCCAAGTGTTCTTTAAAACTAGGTGAAAGTATTTACCTTCATAGAGTAGGTTATTTCCAGGGCTAATAAGTAAATTATGACAAACATTACTTTGCGACAATGGAAATGTGGTGTATTTGCCAGGCTTTTGAGAAACGGAGGAGAAAATTTCAGTTAACCCTTGTTTTTGTTAGATGCTAAGCATTTTATATATGAGATAAGGAGTTGAAAATTAAACCTGACAAATTCAGTGCTGAGTTTTACTTATGTGTATGCAGTCTAGAGAACCTGACTTCTGCTGTTGTTTGGTAGGACCAAAATGATGATGTATTTTGTGCTTGAAAGTATAGAATAAAACCTCAGATGTATTGAATAAGATACAAAGAATGATTTATATTACTTTTAACTTTTAGACAACAAATGAGAATTGGATACCTTCTATTCTGAATGAAGCTGAAAAAATGATATACAAGGTAATGTGTGTTTTTCCTAACTCCTTTACAAGTGTAGTGAGCAGCTGATCTTGGGGGTCTGTCGTAGAAGTGGGGCAAGAGAAATAATCTGGGGTTCTAAAGAAAAATTTAAAAAAGCACTTTGTTTTGCTAATTCTCCTGTTCTTTTTCTTAATTTTGCTTTGTATCTGGACAGAAGTAGAACCAAAATGAGTGTTTTTATGTAAGGCATTAACTTTCAACTCTGTGGTTTAGAAAATTTGCCATAAATTCAAACACAGATTCATTCATTAAATGCATTATACAGCAAGTCTTAAATCTGCATGGTAACTACAATTTCAAATAATTGTATTAAATTACCATTGCTGGTTTCTACTCTAGTCTGTACGCCTAACATATCAGGGATTCACACTTGCTAAAATGAATATTCAAAGATCTAAGAAATGATAGGAATATTGTAAGAAGGATTTAAGAATCCTGGCTTCTTTTTCAGGCCTGTGTATATGGAGTGTATATGGAGTGTATATGGTTTTATATATAAATAATATATATACTATATAAAAAAACTATATATATATATAAATCTGACTATATAAAAAACTTTATAGTTTTTAATATATATATATTTATTATTATTTTTATATATATATATATATATAAAGTGGAAAGCTAACCTCATAGAATGGATTGGATACTGAGTATGGAATCTGCTGAATGCTTTCTTTTCTTCACAGCTTTTGTGCCTGGACAGCCTCAGTGTTTACTGGAATGTACAAAGCAAAATGTGTTATGGCTCCCGTGAACAAATATTGGTAATGTAGAAGGAAATGCATTAGACAGTTGTATATTTCACAGTTATTGTAGTATTGCAAAATACACCATAGTAATTTTTTTTGTTGTTGTTGTTCTCTACGCCTTATTTTGGTCAGCTATTTTTCTCATACCAGGGTCATATCTTAATCCGTTATACTATTGGTGGCTAATATTTTTTGTTAACTCCATATGTTATTGACTCCTTTCTGTTTAGAAATACTCAGAAATTGGGTTTGTAAAATCAGTTCTGTTAAATTCATCTTGACTTCTTGCTGTTTACCTGGTACTGTATATTAAAGATCTGGGCTATTTGAATTGTTATATAGCTACTGTAATAAAACTGCCAATACTGAGATAGTAAATGGGCATAGAATTAATAAATAATTGAAATATTAGGTCTATATCAGAAGAGGAACTTGCATCACTGTTATCCATATACCTTAGCTGCATGGTTAAAACTAACACAGTAGAGGAGAATAATGAATAGAAGAGCAAGAAATTAAAGCGAAGGGTGTTTGGTTTTTTTGGAGAGGGGGAATTGTGGTGGTTTTCTTTTGTTTTAAGAAACCAAAGCTTATAGGTAGTATGTACTCATTGTCAGACTTTAAAAACTTGTGGAAAGGATAATGTAGTGGTTCTTTTAAGGGAGCAACCCCAGTTACGGGAAGTAGCTCTAGCAAAATTTGGGAAAAGCTTTAGTAGAATACATTATACAGACAGATGAATGAGTATGCTGTGCTTGACAGAAAAGGGTCACAGCTTTAAATATGAAAGATAATTTAGGGCTGAATAATGAAGACTTCTTAAAATGAGTTTGGGTGGAACATAGATAAGGCATGCTATGTGAAAGATACAGATGAAAAGGACCTGCTGTGATGCTAGAGGCAGTATTTGGTGAAGCTAACTTGGGTGGTGCTGAGACTGGAGAGGAAGAGATGATGGTACTCCAGTACAAATGATGAGAGGCAGAATGAGGGCCAGGAGTGTAAATCAAGACAGAACAAGAGGCAGATATTTTAAAAGGGTGATTAAAGGGGAAGAATGAAGTAAAATGTAGGGGTGTGGGCTTACAGGTGGCTCTGTCTAGTTTCTCTAACTCATTCGTGTTTTGAGTTGCTGTTAGCTGGATGAGTAGTAGAGCATTGGAACTTTTAATACTGTAAGTATGTGAAGTATTTTTTTCGCTTTCATTTCATTGCTATGTTTTCTCATAAGACTTACTTTGATGGAAGAGGTACTTTGGCATAGGGAACTTTGACATTGTGAGTAGGGCAGCTATAGAGACCTTAATTGAGTCTGAGAGCAAACAGCCTTTTTCTCTATGTTGGCTGAGGGCTTCTGAGTTGCTAAAGCACCATTTCTGTTAAGAACTTTATTTCAAATGGCTACTTCATTAACATGGTTAAAGGAGTTAGCTCATTTTTAGATAATGAGAAGCCATTAGTTATTCTGGTGAGCTGTTGGATAGTACGTTACTGAATATCTTAGGTTCTGGAAGTACGTTTCAGAAGGGGATATGGAAAAGTTGCTTTACTTTGCTTGGAGTAGTGGACATCTGATTACTGTTCTTAGTTTGTCTGAATCTCTTTTCATTTTACTGTGGAGGAGGTTAGATGTGCAATGTATGCTGTCTGTATAGCTGCATGCCATTTCTGGTGTGAATGAGTGCTGTTTGTGCAAAAATTGATCCATTATCATCCATTGTTTATAAGGGTTATGCGTGTGCTCTGTGTGTCCTTGTACTTCACCTTCTAAACTTATAAGGATGGAAGGTTCCAAATGCTGCTCCTTTCCTTTTCTTCCGTTGTGCTTGTCTTTTATGGGTATCTTTATTTTTCCTTAACAAAATATACACTTACGTGGTTAACCTGATGGGCTTGGTACTGGTGTGGAGAGTTGAGTTGAAGCTGTTATGTGTTAAAAACCAGCCAATCACTTAATATTCTGTGAATCTTGTGTGTTATGTGAAACTTGAAACCTAAGCCCTTCTTTTGTTTTTGTTCTGGCTCCCATTGTAGGGCTTTTTTATTGCCCCAGGACTGGGGCATAAATCCATTGTATGTAGAAAATAGTATCAATATTTTGATTTCTTTTCCAGTCGTACGGTATCTTTTCTTTAGTTGTTTAAAGAGCTAAATTGCCTCAGTGCACTTTCATTTCTGCCTTTTTAGTTTAGCAAAGGTGTTTATATATTTTAAATAATAGTGAAGTTACTTTAGCTATAGACTCTTCAGGCTTACCCTGAAGTCAGTGGTTAACTTATCATAATATTGTCAGTTCTTAGTGTCTTAGCTTGTCGATAGACCGTTTTCTCCATTGTATCTGTGTGAAGTGAAATGTAAATGCAAACTGACTTGTGCAGAATACACGGTTCTTGAACTGAAAGCAGCAAAGGCCTTACTGCTTCAAATATGTCATACTATCACTGTCAGAAAGGTCCTTTGTGAATCAGTCTTTGACATGCCTATGGACAGATGGCTTTGTGGGCTTACATGTCTGTTTGGCACCTCAGACCTCAGTTCTTTTTGAGGAGAGTTCAATTTACTATTGACTAAGTAGGCAAAGCTGCAAGTGAAGATGCTAGTGTGTTTTTGTTGCACTTGAGTTGTGTGACAGGAAGTACCATTTTCTAGTCCATCAATCAAGATTTTAATGCATACTGTCTGAAAGAGTTGGGAATCTTGCCCTCTGTGACTAGAAAACTGAGTTTTCCATTTCCCAAAACTGCTGTGTTTCTTCCACATAAATTTTTTTGAGTGAGGGCAGAGCAATTCCAGCGTAGCAGACAGTATCCAGTGTTGTGATCACCTATTGAGTCAAAGCAAATTCCCACTTCCAGTTTTTCCAATTCTGGAAACCCTTAGCAATTTTGGTCTGTGTACTGGTATCAGTCTACATACCAGAATCATCTCCGTTATTTGATTGTTGTGCATCTTATGTTGTTCAGTGTAGAACTTGTGTCAGTTCAAAGTCGTCTGTCATTTGTGCTTAGTCTTCTGTGTCCTTTGTTGCTGAATCTGGCAATGTTAAGGGCCTGTGCCTAAAGGGAGGAGAGAGTGAGAGTAGGAATAAGCTCAGAACATACCTGAAAAGAGTTGAAGAAACACAGGGGAAGAACAGAATTCAGCATGGGCAAAAAATTACTTTTGTGAATTCTCTGTGCTCCTTTAAGTTCTGACTGTTTCAGGATTTTGAAACAAGTGTGTGGACTAAACAAATCTTTCAAATAACACATTTTGATTAGTAATATTCTCTGTATTAAAGACCTGAGTCTTTCTCCATGCTACCAAGATAAACATTTTATATGTACTTTTTAGTATTGCCTGTTTCCTGGAAAAGTAGGTCTCCCACCTAAACAGGCCACTTAAGTCTTGATTTTAAGCAGTATTATCAAGAAATCAGATTTATCATAATGTCTAATTGGTCTGCCTTGTAGTGATAATAAGCTGTGTAATCCTTAGCAATCTGTCACTTTCATACAACAGTCTTCGTGTTTAAATAACATGAGCATATGGCTGTTTGTGAGATTAACTATTACATATTTAATAATCTTTTTGAAAGCTAGCTTTTATTAATATGGATCAGTAGACAGGAAATAAGTTGAAATGCAAATATTTTGATTAGAAAATGTACCTTTTGTAAAAAAAAAAAAAAAAATCAGTTTTTAAATAAGGAACTGGGAAAAGGAGTAGCTTGAAGAAATTTGTAGTTACGAAATACTTTCCTGGTAAAAACAACTATTAGTATCTGTTTATCTTTCCATTAAGCAACGTGAATGTAGAACATGTCCTGGGTGTTAGTCAGGCTTTGAAGGGAAGCAGTAACTACTTGTCTTAACAATAGTAATTTCTTTCATGAAATATGTTTTAGACAAAATGTTTAAACTAAAATCTATTTGGGTCAGTTTTGTGTTCTTCCTGGAACTTGCATGGTGCTACCTTAAGAAATAGGAATTACTGGGGCTTATTCAGAATTGGTCTTCCATTGCTAATTTATTTTGATCTTGTTGATATTTGAAACTCATATTCAACTCTTTACAAATATGTAGTAAAATTATTGCACTATTGTGAATCAGAGAACATGAAACCCTTTTCTTTCATCATAAGATATCCTGCCTCCCTGCCCTCCTGGGAAGAAAGAGGCAAAGAAGCTCCCATGTTGATGGGGAGCTGCACACTACGAAGCCTAATGGCATGACAAGTTAACTTTTTCTTCTAGCTCATTGCCTTTTTCTTGCAGCTGAGTGTAGGATTTTTTCTGAGGCTCAGCTGCCTGCTGAAAGAGGAGGGTAGTCTTTTTTTCTCCTTTGACCTTCCTTGGAAGGGCAGAGAAGAGAAGGTCGGTTCTTTTCTCTAAACGTGGAGGTTGCTTGCAAGGATTTTGATAATAATAGGGTAATTAGGGTCAAATGACTGCCTGATGAAGACCTGAGAACTTTTAGTAGGCAGATATTCAAGATTTCTAGAGAAGAGTAAATGAGCAGGTGGTACTTTCCTGAGCAGACTGATGCACACAAGCTACAGCAGATGAGAGGGCCGAGATGCTTAAACATCTTGATGCTGCTTAAAGAGGCAAACCAGTTGCCACCTTCCTTCTCTTACTGCTTTGCTGCTTTCTCTGTGTTGTTTCTTCTTAGCCAGACAGCTCATTAAGGGGAATCATAAAAGTTCAGTGCTATGACAAAGCAGGGAGCGGACTCCAGAGTTGGGAAGAAGGATGAGAGTCAGGGGCTGCTACTTACAGCAGCAAGTTTTCAGATTTTGCCTCATATGACTGCACCTCTAAGATTAAGATAAACTCTTGTTTAGAAATTGGAGTATTTGTACAGAGAAACTGCGACACCCAGAGAGTGGTTGTGTATGAGTTAAGGGATGAAAAGAAATGCAGCATGCCTCATTTAAAACAAACGAACAAAAAAACCCCTAAGTGAACATCAAACTTTCCTTGTAGCAAAGTGTTCTGTATATTTGTGGGAGAGAAATATTTTGCTTTAGAGATGGTGTTGGATCAAACTGCTAGTTACATTTTCACAATAGCTTAGAAGCACGAGCGTTCAGCAAACATTCTTTTTCATTCTTATTTTTAAGTAACAAGAGTTCCTGTCAGTGAATTTTGTCTATATGTGTGTGTGGGGGGTTGTTCCTAAAATAGATGTTGAAATTCAACTACTACAGTTCTGCCATATTGAGCTTAGCCTAGAAACCAAACACAGTGTAACAGTTTGTAGCAGGTTAGAGGGCTGCTGAGGCCTGTTGGTAACTAACTGTAAATAACTTCACATTCAACTGCAGTAACTGCTGCAGTAGTTGTAGGGATTTTTGGATTCCTGTGAACAGTGCTGGATAAACTTGTTGGCGAGCTGCAGTGATTAAATGTATTAGAGCATAATCTAAAATACAGATGTAATTTAAAAAATCTGTAATGGTCTGTGGGTCATGGTGAATATTATTGTTATAAAACATAACAGAAACAAGCACTTCATCTGTCTTTGTGTAATACTAATACTAATAAGGGAGTTACGGGAGGAGGTCAGTAGGCTGCGCAGCATCCGAGAAGCAGAGCAAGAGATAGACAGGGTATTCTCGGAGACTGTACAGCTCCAGGAGTCCCAACCCCCC
>NW_020447288.1:115800-166062 GCF_003343035.1 Apteryx rowi | reverse complement strand
CAGGGAAAGTCCTCAAACAGGGGGGCTCTGGCAGGCAAACGTAAATTATAAAGATAAGGAAGGGCCTTCCATCCCTCCCTTTCACGCGACAAAAGGCCAGGTTTCTGCCAGCAATCATGCTAAAAAATATCAGGAAAATCATGTTGCTTTGTCCTGCTTCTTTCTGTCTTCCCTCTGAGTATTACATAAGACACATGAATCTGACTCAATATTTAATGCTGTCAAATACATTTTTAAAAAAGGAAAGCAAAAAGAGCAGCTGAGAGCTTGGAAGTGGGAGGAAACCTACTATCAGTAGTTCTAGGCATTAAAAAAAAAAAATCAGAGGAAGTTACCTGTAGAAATAAGAAGCTGCAAAGTTTTCGATAGAAATATTGTGTGATCTTCCTTTGAACAGTAGCAAAGAAACATTTTTGAAGATTACTGAAATAAAATTAAGGCTACAAAGCAGCATTTCAGCGGAACAGAAAGAGCAAGTTTGAAGGGGTAGAAATTTCAATACATTAGCATTTCCAGAGGCACAGTAAGTAGATTGAATATAGAAAATATTAAAAATACACCTCTCAGGCATAAAAAGGTTACCACACATAGCAGGAACCAAAGTAGACACATCCACCTCATTATGTATGGACAATGTGTTCTGAATAAGCCCTGCAAACTGATAGCACAGAAGGAACTGAAAAGATGACAGACCCTATTTACAGAATGGCTTTAATGCCATGGAATCTTCTCCATGTAATTTTCCTCTGTTTCCACAAAAAAGAGGTGTTTTCTTCACTTAAATTACCAGCAGAATTATCATTATTATTTTTACATACATCTTAAACAAAGAAGCATTTCTGGAGTATCACAAAGAAGAAATTGTAAGAGGTTGGGATTTCCATACTTTACTAATTTGATATATTTTAAAAAGTCTCTTTTATTGAAAAAGCACTTGATGGTTTATCCCAAAATAGCAATACGGGAATTTACAAAGAGCAGAAGATCATCTTTATGACCTTTAAGATTCCTTATGTCCTAGACTATAAGAAAATACACTTGATAGCTAGATTTAGTTTAACATTTCATAGGTCATGAGTAGTTGCTATGCCACTGGAAAGGATTTTGGCCAAAACCATTCTTCTGACATTTAAAAATGCTTGTCTGGTGTGTCTGGTATTTTGCAAGCGCAGTTGGTATAGAATATAGGAAGATGAGAAAAAAATTCTAACAAAGTAAGAAAAATGTATTCATTCACAACCTTTCATTCCAAAAACGTCTTCATTATTTCTTATTTATGATAGTGCAAACAGAAAGATACTTCTTTTAGCAGCAAATAATGTTTCATCTACTGAAACTTTCAGTTTTAATTTCTTCAGGAAATGTATATTTTTTTTCTATTCAACTTTTCCACACTGAAATGGGAAAGAAAAAAAAAAAGTGCATGGATATTTTTTTCTATTAACAAGTTGCTCTACCTTCAGTGCATAAAGGTACTTCACCTATGCAGGAGCTCACGCATTATGAAGCGACCTCTGCTCACCATCTGGGAATGAGCCAGCAACACTGCCTGATTTCCAGCAGGCACACAAGAAGATGCTGACACGAGGATAAACCACTATAATAGCCACTCTACCAGGTAAAGTCATTTAGGAATTATCATTTGTTGTACTCTGGGCCTTCCTGTTCCAGCCTTCCTCCTCTTCATTCATACAAACAGCTTCAGGATACACCAACCTTTGATGCCCCCTCTATGCAACTGAAATCAGAGAGCAGCTTCTTCAAAAACAAAAGAAAGCAAAACAAAAACAATTTTACAGGCCACAAAATTGGGTCTAGGATTAAACCCAGCAACATTTTGAATTGCATTATAAACCATTATACTTAATCCTCAACATACTATTTTGATTATATTTTAACCTGTGTAAGGAAATAAAATCAGTAATTTAAATATTAAGCACTTTAATGGACTTTTACAATCATACTTACTGAAAAAACAGCAGCCACAGTCTCAATAGCACCAGTACTTAGAGTAACATATGGGATTGTTTCATGGTTGATCCCTGCTTCACTGAAGATGCTGTTCGTGTAGTACCAGATCTGTAGCATTAAGAAGTAAATGCTTTATTAATCATTAGGGTTTAAACTGCATTCGGTTTAAACATCAGACTCATTAAAATACTGAGCACTCCTGAATGATTGAGGGCAGGAAGACAAATGAAGGGAAGGTGTGAATTTTGGGAGGATTGGTCACAACACTAAGTTATACCTCTGCTTGGAGACTCATGCAGAATTACAAGCAACTTTAACTCAGTTTAGCTTAATTCACTTTGGAAGTAAATTGAAGAAACTCACTTTAAGTTGGAACAACAGGATACAAACACAGTTTTCATGTGGCTTAGGCACACCACTTAAAATGCATGTTTGGGATGCTTTATGGAATATTTCACTGGCAAGCAAGGATAGATACAAGAACAGAAAAGAGATACTCTTAGAGGCATTGCAGAAACCGCATCTGTTCAGTCACAAAGTGTGAGATTTATCTCACTTGACTGCAACGTGGACATTACATCCAAGTCATCACCCTAATCCCTCTTTATTTTCAACAGAGAGAAAAGATAGTTTTAGAGTGAGAGTGTTTTGATTGAAAGGAAACAAGTGCTTTAGGATGCCCTGAATCACAGGCGGGAGAACCTGCCGCAGCTGGGCAGGAACACAGGGAACGCAGGGTAACTACCTCGGAGGAAGACCTTCATGGTCATTAAAACTACATTAAGTGGCGACATGCCAGACAGAGAATATATACTGGTGATACTTTAAAATAACATGTCTGGTAAGCATCAAGCACCACTCACATCACAAATAAAACCAGTAACTACATAATATGCTGGACTCAAGGTTATCACAAAGAGCTAGCCAAAGATTTCAGCTGCCAAAACATGCAATGAGGAGAGGCAGACTTGGAGAGAGAAAAAGATAACTGATTTTATTGAGAAGGTGCAAAACAACTGAAATAACTGATTATCAGGAAAAAAAAAAGTTCTAAAACACAGCAGATTACTTTTGACAACAAAAATGAAAGCCAGAGATAATGCATGGCCCTAAACATAAAAGTAGCAGTGATATTTTTTCCATGTGCTGTCCATGTAACAAACCCTAAAAGGACGAGCGCTGCTCAAGAAAAGGCTTGTCTGATGAATGGCGGTGTTTTGATCGCAAGAGGAAAACCCTGCTGTCTGCCAGCAGATTAGGCACATGCCACATCTGTTCACCAAGCTACTAAGTCAGGCGCTTTTTTAAAAACGTAAAAAGCTGTTTGTCCCAGACCAAAGGAGAAAAATCCAATTCAAACAAAAGTAACATAAAATACCAAGGACTAAAAAGTTACCTATATCACTTTACAGCTAGGGAGAAGCTGACTTAAGAATTTTATGCCTACTGCTCACACATCAGCCCTCACCCAAAGAGAGGCAGAGACAGTAAGTGATAACAACAAATTTCTCTATATGAAGCAATCTGCATTTGTGTAATGTGTCGTGGTGTTAATTGTGTATTTCATTGGTGTCCTGGTACAGAGTACAGACTGAAGTAAAAATCAAGAGTCAGCTCCCAATTCACCTTGAAATATTTATGAGCGCTAATCAAATTTTTGGAAGCCAATACTCTGTCATCCTACTTACCAACCCTCCCCCATCCCCGGTAATTATAAGAAAAACAAGGTAACACAAAACCATGACAAAAGAAAAGTCTTTTTTTCCTGTACTACAAATTTTCAACAAGACTGTGGAAAAATTCATGCGATGGAATTTAGAAACCATGCAATTTAGACATTTCACTCTTGATATCAGTTCTGCATAGCAGGTAGAGCTTCTAGAAAATGATGGCAATATTGTAGGTATACTAATCTTGAAAAAGAACAAAATTAAAGAAGCTAAAGAGTCACCTAAGTAGACAACGCCTGAATACATTTGCCAAAACATAGCAACTAGGCCATAAAAAGTTTCACAAGTGATTTTACAGAAGAGAATGAGAGACTATTGATATAAGAGCTGTGGTAACATAGCTAGATAAAAAAATGGCATAGCAAAGGCAGGATGAGGTTCAGTGAGTTATTAACCTCTGTAACAGCACAAAATTAAATTAGGGTAAAAATTAACATGTAGGTACACATTTTAAAAGCAATAAAGGTAAATGTTTTTCAGACTGTGTATCCTTTGCCAGGGAAATACATTGCTCTAGGCTATTACTGAGACAAACACTACTCACTAGGTTAATGACAACTACTCTACTTTCATTTAAGTAATTTTTATAACTTGGCCTTTGTTAGTTGATATTTTGGACTAACAATTCTTGAACTAAAAGAGCTGGGGAAAATGGGGCAGAAGGTCCAAAAATCCCAAAACTACCATTGTCTTGTCCAAAGCATTACAGGGACATCAGATTTCTTTCATCCATGGTGGGTTTCTGTTGCTCCACAGCATGAAGCAAAACTTGAAGTCACCATTTTGGTCATTTAAACAGTTGCCAAAAGCAATGGCTATATCAGTTTGATACAACTGCTACAGCAGTTTGAACTCTATGAGTTTGGAGACAATGTTTTAGCATTCTTGTCCTTAGCTTATAGTTAGCTGCATCAAATTTAAGTTTTCTTATCATAAGCTTTTACCTCTACAAGCTCTTACCTTAAAGTGGCATTTGTTATATGCTATCAGTGGTGTTCCCAAACTTTTTCACACCAGAGACACCTTGGAAAATTGACTCARTTTTCCAGTCTTTTTATGTCTCATTCAGCTCCTATATACATCCTTTCCTAAAATTTTCAACTGTTTTCCGTTCAGTAGGGAAAGAAGAAGGCAAAAAAGAAGAAAAGATGGGCAACAACACATATTTGCACTGCTGCCCCTTCTGCCCTCATCCCTTCCCATGCAACCTGAGGACAAGTCTTCTCTCGAGCAAGTTTGAAGAGCATACTGTGGTAGGACTTTCACATCCTACTGCTCCATGCTTCCCCCATCCCTAGGATGATTTCCTGCCATTTGAAATATAGCTCCCTGGCTTAAGCCTAGACCCCACAGAAATCAAGGGATCCCACTTTGGAAAGGGCTGTGTTAAAGCAATATGCAGTGCAGTACATTGTTGGAATAAGATAAAATTCACAAATGAGAACTTAGTTTTGTGCTTTCTCTAGAACTGAGAAGGTATATAGAAATAGTGATGGAAGGTAAATACATTTATTATGGATAATATGCACCACAAAAATTTTCTTAGACTAATATGTATTCATTTATTTATGTCAATTTAGGTCAGACTGTCTGGTATTTCATTATAATTGAATATATTAGTATGATCGGTGCTTCACCATGATTTCTGCTCCATGTGGAAACCAACAAATGTACTGTTCTGAAACAAAATAATTTTTATTATAAAGTAAAGGCTTAAAAGGAAATAAGTATTCTCAGATACCAGCAGGCTGATTACGGAAGTCTACCATTTGGTAGATTCCCCTAGGAGTGATTTGAGACTCTTGCCTGAAAGAAGTCCAACTTTCCCATATGCCTAGCTCAGATGGCAGCTGTTGAAAAGACCAGACTGACTAATAGGGCACCATAGACAAAGTAAATAAGAGTTATGAGTTATAAATTTGCTGCCAGTTAAACCTTGCTGACACTGACTCACATCCAGCAGGGAAGTTCAGATGCAGCCAGTTAAACCAAGAACTGGGTTTGGAGATATCTGTCATATCTGTACTAGCATTGGTAATTTCTGAGCTTCAGGTGACTTCATCAAGATCAATCAGGAAAGCCATGGGCAAGAGACAAGCAACTGACACCTGCTCTCTTAAGTGGTCCAACTATTTCTCTTAATCTCTATTATCATTTGTTTGTCTTTCCTGGTTGAACTATTTAAACCATCAGTTCCACAATATTAATTTTGTGCGAAAATTTTTTTTCATGTTTAGTGATATTACATGGGAGGAAAAACAAAGTAATAATAACAATAACAACAACAATAACAACAACAATAATAATAATAAGGTAATGCTTGAAATAGCCAACTGAAGGGCACAGGAATCCTGACAAGAATAGTTTTTCTGAGGTGTATTTTCAGAGAAGGAACCACCTAATGATTCTTTAAAACAACTCTTGCATTCATTTTAGACTGGACACATCTAACTCCCCCCCACTTACGCACGCCCTCAAGTTGTGAGAGTGTTTTTGCTCTGCCGTGGAATACTGGTCAGTCTCTGTCATTTATTAAATACCCTGAAAGCCACAAAACTCTTCTTTTACTGCTGAAAATATACCTGTGGTGTTCTTTTTTTCTTTAGGGAAGGTACTTCATAATTTGAACAGTCTGTTTCTTACTGTTAGTGTCATTTTATTTCACATATGCATTGATAAATCATTAGAAAGACTGAATGACAAGATAATTCCATTTCTTTTCTTGAAAAAGTATCCATAGTGAGGAACAAAATAGCCTGTTATTATCACTGAAATCCTACAATTAGGAGAAAATACCACCTCTACAAGTGTTTTTATAGTTCACTCTGCAGTGTGAATATTCTTTTAGCTCTCTCCTAGTGTTTTAGTTAAAAGCTTTTTGATACCTGAGTTCTAATCATGTTAACCTTTCATATGGTCTGGGACCAATTACTTTGTATTACAAGTTCTAACACTGTATTTACAGATACCTGAGCTAACTCTGAGCTAGCTAGCTTAGACATCAGGAACATTTACACTCATTAGCACTGATTAGCACTGTGGGAATAAAACTGGTTCAAGTATGCTGTAATGCACAAAGCCACCGTGAGAAGCTGCATTTGCCAAGCTCCTTTCAGCAGTGATAATACTGTCCTTTCATATACAAGCAATTAATGCCTATGGACCATGATCAAAACCTCTTTCACTTTGAGACACTTCATGGAAACATTTCTGTCATGCAGTGTTAAGCACTGAATCCAGATGTCACAAGCTGCAGCAAGGGAAATTCTGCCTAGATATAAAGAAAATACTTTTCACAGTGCAAGTGGTGAAAACACCTGGAACAGGTTGCCCAGGGAGCTTGTGGACTCTCCACCCTCAGAGATACTCACAGCCCACCTGCACAAAGCCCTCAGTAGTCAGAGCTAACTCTGAAGGTTGTCCTGCTTTGAGCAGAGGGGTTGGACCAGGCAACCTCCAAAGATCCCTTCCAATCTGAAGCATCCTATGATCCTCTCCTAACCGATGCAATAGGCTAAGATAGCTGAAAATGAAACTTTGAAACAGTCACATTTAACAGTCAATAGGACTTTCCTCTATTGACTGGTTTGTGTTTGTCTTTCCTTTTTTGCTCCGCCTTCCGAGAAGGGCATATTGGACTTCAGCATATTCTTCAAATTGTATGAAACAACAAAAACAATAAAAATCAAACATCCACTGCAACCTCTTAAAGTTCTTTACTGCAACTTTTGTTCACTGGTATAAACACAGAATTGAATTATTTCAAACAAAAACATCTACTGAAAGGATGGAGTTTACCTGACACAAATGAACAATAGGTGTATCAGACCAGATATTAACTGACCAAAATCAAAATACTGGAAATTATGTCTCAGCATTAGACAGAAGAGAAAGGTCACATTCCATCCATCCCCTTTTGGTTCCATAATTTGTCACGGACTTCAAAAGGACAGCTAAACAAAGAAGAAAGAGTTCCCCATCCTCTCCTGCCTTTTCCTGTGATCCCAGAGTCCCCAGTGGCACTGACCGGCCTCATCACCTTGACTCTGCATGCCAGGCAGAAATGATCCCCTGCTGCAGCCAACTCTGCCTCAGCTGCAACTCTCCTTTTCCTACCAATTTATTTAAACAGAAGGCAAAAAAGTAAAAATAAAAAATGGCCTTATCCATCCCAGAATATGCCATGGCCTGAAGAAGGGCACTTACAGCATTTAGCCCGCAGAGCTGGTAGCAGCCCATGGTGGCAACCACGGTAATGACTTGCCATCGCACAGCGTGGGTTCTCAGCAGCTGAAGTACCGACACCAACTTGGCGTTTCTTTGGACTCGACTCTCTGACAAAACTTCTTCTACTTCATGAGACACGTCATCTTTCCCAAGGAAGGTCTGAAATGCTGCAAACAGAGGACATGCACTTTAGGTCAGCCACCTAGCACTATGTGCATTAATAAGAGGTTTTATAGAAATTGGAATGTTTGAGAAAACAGAAAATATGCATGGGTTATAACTTAATTATTCTTCTGCCTCTTCATCAACAACATAATTCCAGTCTGGGTATGATCTGGCTTATCCCTGTAATCAGTCTCAGAAACCGCAATAAGAATACAAATTCTTTGGCACCCTGCCAGATCAGTCCCTCTCCTTACATTATTTCACGTATAATATAGCCTAAGGTACAGTGCAAGATTAAATCATTATGTAAACTGAAAAAAGGTTTAATACCAAAGCAGTTCTGAACATCACCTGACTCAGCTACTTCTGCAGCCAAACCAATATAGCAGACTTTGTTGCTGAATACAGATTGGACAGAAAAGTAACATATATATAAAATGTATGCAAGTCTGATAGACCAGTAGAAGACAGGCATTTGAAAGGGATAGTTATTACTCTTCAAAATATCTCCTGTTTTTACAAGCATATAATCAAGAATTCACTTCTTCAATATATTTGATATTATAAAGAATTATACAGAGCAGTTCAAGTCTTCCTATTTGTCAACACTGGAGACATGGGAGTTCCTTCATCTGGCAAAGATTAGCAAACAAAACAGTCCACAAAAAACATACCGTTAGGTATTATATTATTGCACGTCGATGATTTACTGAGCTAGCTTTCTGCTGTGAATAATAAAGCTTTCCATGTCACGCACCACCTCCAAAGGTGTCCTAATGGAGGTGGTCTATTTCCATCAACCTTACAAACTTGTTTTACAGATGTGGTTAAGCTGAAGATATTTTCATCACAATCTTGTGAACATATCCTGGGGGCTGGCTTTTTAAGAGACATTTAAAATGTTCATCTTCTTGGAGTGATTGCAGAGAAACAATTACATTAAACATACTCCTGCAACCAGGCTCTCTAACCCAGCAGGATGCTAACTCCAAAAATGATTCTTTACGCAGCAGGTCACTTAAAATTGCTCCTTTTAAAGGAAGTAAGAGTTATTTTTATTTTTAAAAGTGATTAAGTTGATTTAGTTCTCCTAAAACCCAAGTCCACTTTTAGACAAACCCAAGTCCAATCCACAGCTTTACATAGTACTGCCTATAAATACATGATATTCATATTTTTCAGTACAGTATACACTCTTCTGGATCTCAGAAAAGACTTGGATGATAACAAAGCCAGAGACACTGACTAATCATGATTAAAATGTCCTGGCTTCGTTTAAGTTTTGAAGTTACTAAATTTTAACTTTACCCAGTAGCTAAAAAGGCCAAGTAGTGGCATTTCAGTGTTCTGAGGGATAGGTCACATGAATCAAACGGGCGGACGTGCAGGAGCAGCTCCCTCCTTCCCTCTCATGAACGCACAATACTGCACCTTCTGCCCAGCCTCTAGCTCGGCGGTGAGGGAATTTGAGTTGTGGGCCAAGATTTTCAGACACAGTTAGCACTTCTGTTGCATTTTAATAGGCCCTACATGACTCTATAAAAATAAGGATGATTTTTAGGGATGAACAGTCACCACCTCTGCGTGCTGGAGTCAATTTATAACATTAATTTCTTCCGAAATTCAGTTTCTCTCTTGCTAGAGGACAGGTCAGAATTTTTAAAACCCTCTGGAAGCATATGAGATCTACCTCTTCCTATGGGCCTTACGGGTTAAAAAAGATGGGTTAAGAAATGGGTTAAAAAAATTCAGGCCTCATAATCCAGAATTTAAGCTGCTGAGTTTTGTCCTTGTGCTATGGTCCACTTATTATTAAATGACATGCTAAATGCTTGTTAAAAATGAGTCTGATGTATTTAAAGGCCAGGATAAGAAATGTAAAATTAGAACAATATATGTTATAGTCCATGTCTCACACTTATAATATACTTTCATCAGTATTATTAGAACATTAATAATGAAAAATTCCCATAAAAATTAGAATAACCAAACATATATCAAAGTACTCTACTTTAAAAGACTCTCACAGATATTTAAGCATCTGTTTATTGGTGTAAATTAGGTCAGTGCACAATTTTCTTTATTTTCCCTGCCCTTAGAATCCTCAGCATTCCTGTAGGGCACACAAGTCAAAAATATAGGTGCAGTCAAGTAAAAAGAAAGCAATCTGTCTTTTCTGCACAAGGGAGCTTGCTACATTTCTAGAGGGACCAGGAAGTAAAAAAACCCCTGCAAATACAAAAATTTACTAAGTACGAGGCAAGAAAAATATATATCTCCTTTCTTCTATTTCCCTTTCTGGTATTAGGATCTCAGGTGTAAATGACAATAGAAGAATTTTGACAGATACTTAAAATTACCAACAGGTCAAGAAATGCTAAGAAGGTGTTATGCTATACACGCATAGTTTTGAGTAGGCAGCCCTAAGTCTGTTGGAAACGTATTTTCCTGCTACTCAAAACATCTTTCATTAACAGCTTTTCCAATGCAGTAAGAATCACAGCTTTATACATAATTAACGTGGAAATAAACTCTGCATTAGCAAGGAGATGGGAAAACTAAAAGGTCTTTTTAATTTGTGATGTTCAATTCTATTCATTTTAGATTTTGACATCTGCATTACTGGCACTGAGCATCACAGCAGTCCTTGCTATCCCTGCTGCAATGACTCATTTCCCTCTGCAATTGATTGCCTCTCTCTATAGGGAAATCTTATTTTCATGACTTTATCCTGCTGACGCATAAAGCCATCTAGAGTCCCCGTTCTGGCAACTTTTAGATCTTTCTCAGGTTTCCCTTTGATTTGCTTGAAGCAGAAGGTCCTAGATACTCTGCTTTCAAAGGCTGGTATGCTGCCTTTATAAACAGCAAAAGAAGTGGACAGTTTCAGTCAAGAGGAAAGCAGATAGGGAACCTTTCCATTTAGACCACTAGTTTTTATTCATCTCGGCTAAGCGAAGGTGAAACATTTCAAAGCAGTTCAGAGCTCTGGATGAAATCAATCTGTACTGTCTTTAAAACCAACCAGGCCTTTAAATTAAGTTAAGTTGGGCACTCAAGAACTCAACCACATGTGGAATTACTAACTCTTTTTTCACTGTAGTGCTTCCAGGGCTGTTTAAAGAAAGCAGTTTTGTTATAAAGACCAAATTAGCACGTAAATTTGGAGAAGGCATTTAAAAATGATAAAACTGTTACTGTGTGGTTTACAGAACAGGGTCAGCCCCAGGTAAGATGAGGCAGAAACAGAGAACAGTGGTCACAGGCAACAGTCTGGATAATGTGCTTATGCCTTTAAAAATAAAAAATAAAAAAAAGGAGGTATGAATAGCATTGCTGTCTGTTTCCCGTGGATCTGTTGGCTTTCAGTTCACTGATGATGATGTATATTCAACTCAGTGTCTTTAACAATAAGCTTTGTCTAAGCTCTCCCTAAACAGCCACTGTTGTCTTCAGCCACTCCCAAAGACAGACCTCTGGGCTAGCTGGACCATTGGTGTCAGCCAGTAAAGCATTTCTTATTAATGCTGGTTTCTAGACATACAGGGTACCTCACTGTTTGCTTCACCAATTGCAAAAAGCTATCCAGCTTCACTGCTTTTGAATCAGATACATAGTTAGTTGCCTGTAATAAATTTATCTCTGCATAAAAATATTTGGCAAAAAGAAAAAAAGTATTATTTTCAAATACCACCCATTTTATTAGAGTACTGAGTAGCCGGAAGTATAATTTGGCTGCATCTTGCCAGAAAAGATTCACACAGTCATTAAAATGTAGCAAAATATTAATTAAATACTAACACTTAGCAAGGCAAAGTTTAAGAATAAATATCAAATTTATTAGTCTCATTCAGTAAATACAACTGCAGTTAGACAAACAAACTATTCAGGCTTTTCCCATGTTTCAGTCCCTTGGTCCTTTTAAAAACACACAGATCTGTGAGTTATCATCCAATCTGGGATTATATCTTTACCTATTCTTACCTCTGATTTCACAGACCACCAATACAAACACCTAAATTAACACAAGAATTAGCAAACTGAGTTAGATCAAAGGTCCAGTGAATCAAGCATCCTTTCTAAAGGAGAAGAGATTTAGGAAAAGCTTACTAAAAAGGCAGAGATCATGGTATCATCACTGCAGCTTTTGGCAGGCAGCAACCATCTGAGCTGGAGCCTCTACCACAAGCTGGCAAGTTTAGTAGCCATGGTGTCTCTTCTGTTCCAGTAACCCTATCTTATTATACTTACAGACATACAAAAAGCACAGATAAAAAGTGATATGCGCCCTTCGTGTCTGCAGTAACAACTCCTTTTAAATCAATGGATTTGCAGTGATTTGTTCCTGCAGTAAGTCTGGTTTTAATCTCTCTCCAGTTCATGTGGGCCCCATGCAGGGATTTGTCTAAAATTAGCTACTGGGTTTTTTTAGTTACTTTTTTAGCTACTTTTTTTTTAGCTACTTTTTTTTTTTTAATAATCAGGAATGGCCTCACTCCTCTATCATATCAAATGGTAGCAATTGTACTCCATCCTTCTAAAAATTAAAAAACTACACTTCATGCTGTAACTGATGAATTGCTTCTTTCATAACCACAGGAGTTTTAACGAATGACTGAACACACTAGATGATCAGATTTTGTACATTAACAGCAGGTGCTATTGGGACATTATATCTAAGTTATTTGACCCTTAAGACCCTTTGCTACTTAAAGGCATCATGCTCTTTGACACCACTGCCAAAGAAGAGAATGAGGCCACTTGTACTTGGGTAGTAATAGTCTGGTTAACTCATGGGGACAGAGAAAAAGGAAGGGATGAAAGCAAGAGCAGAGCTTTGTGGAAACTCAGTTACCTACATTATCCTATTGGATTTTCATTACTCTAAAATAATTAGGAAGATTACCTTTGTCCTCCTCCATTTTAGAAGCTTTCAGATACATGTACATTTTAGAGTATTTTATAAAGACTAACGTAGTCATCTGCCTTAAATACAGCAGACCTTTTACAGATAACAGTTTTATATTTCTCCAGCAAGACATAATCCACAGTGAAATGTATGATATTTGCATGAGTAGCCTTGATCTCTTTGGGGAAAGAAAAAGGATTTAATCAAAAGACTTGCACATTTCTGACATTAATATGCAGATCTAATCTAAGAGGCAAATAATTCAAGAGTATTACTGTTGTCATCATTAAAATGGGGAATAATACATTGTCATTGATGGCTTATGAGCAGTAGGTTTTCTAATAATTCACAAATCTCCCGGTCTCCCTAGTACTCATGCTTTTCCTCACCCATCTCCTCAGATAATGTGAACAGCAAGATTATTTTTTTTGATTGTTGATTCACAGTTGGCCACTCTCCTGTTTTGTGAATCCCCTCACTTGCTTTCACTATGCCACGACATTAAATCCCAACCACCTGAGACTTGGCTCTTGTATAAATCTGGATTTCACCATTTGCCTTGGCATGAGGGTGGAAGGTTCTGAACTCCCACGACTGGGTTAATGGTGTAGTTCTCCTCTCTCCATTTTCTGTCCTCCTGGACATCAATTCCATCAGTCAACCACCTGAATTCTTTCCCTACCTATTGCCATGCTGAACAGGAACCCAAAATTATTCTCATTTGCAAATCTACTTTTGTAATCCCCCCCTCTCATAATGATGTGTAACTGTAAGAAAATTGCTTGTGTTTCTACATCCTTCATAATAAGGCATGTAGATAATGTTTATAATACAGAATATATCAACTATATTGCTTTACAGATGTATTTTATGGATTATAAACTCCAAATTTTGTCTAAGAATCACCCTTACCCATTTTGCACCTGATATTTTAGAGGCTACCTTGCCAGAGCAATAAGGCAGCCAAGTCTTGAAGCATGGCTGCTAGGCTTGAAGGGGAGCAAAATTCGGTGCAATGTATAGACCTTATTGTGCTAGGCTCTTTTGCAAATCTCTGCCCAGTATCATCAGTTCCTTCTGCTTTGGAAGCTCTGAAAGTTACCTTCAAAATGAGTCTCACTCTGTACTACAGCATACGCCAGTGTTAAATTCTTATTTTAGCGTTAATCAGGTCCAAAAGCTGATAGCATCTTCTTCTACTGATAAGCATTTACTTGGAAAATTTGGTGATACTTTTGGTTGTTGTTTGTTTTAAGTGAATGCCTAAATTTAGAAGTATAGTCTTTAAGGCAGCTCATGTTTATCACTTGTCTCAAGAAAGAAATCAGTAAGCTAGCTGCTACAGCTCATTTTCTTGCAACTACTAAATCACTGGCAAGAAGGCGTGAGCAATTTTGCTGTCCTGATGTCTGCTATTCCAAAATCCACCTCCAATGCTTCCAGAGAAGCTTTCAAATCATTCTCAGAATGCGTATGCTAAAAACATATCCGACTGCTATTGGACCATTACCAGCCACAGCAAGTGGCATTAAAGGCAGGTAGAGTTATTTAAATGCCAGATTTTTACACTACATTTTAAACTATGGCTAATCTACAATGAGACTCTCAAAGCTTTTTTTTTTTTTTCTTCTTCTTCTTCTTCTTTTTAGAAGATTAGATGGATCAAGCTCAAGCTACCCGAGAGGCCCAGTTTCACTGTCATAACTGTGAGGTTTACAGGTAGCTCGGCAGTATTTTCAGCAGATCCCTATGACAAGTCAGGGATGACGGTACACCATTTCAGATGCAGACTCTTAGCCAGGCATAGCTCAGGAAATACAACATCCACAACTTTATCAGGTAGAGCTGAGCCAGTTTAAACTTGGCACCGGAAGGCATTTCTCCTAAGCCCAGCTGTAGTGCTCCAGCTGCTAATGGCTCAGCAGTCTGCCCCCAGCTACTCAACGTTATTTCCCTGTGGGACAGGCAAGCCCTTTCCTTCGTGGCCCTGAAAAAGCTGTTTTCTGCCTCACCAAATCTCTGCTGTCTCTGTGAAGCTGAAGAACTTTCCCCTAAGCCTTTGTGCTTTTCCTAGCTTCTTGTTTATTTGCTTTTAAACACTGAAACTGTATCAATTAAATATTTGAGGCTATCACATTTACAAAATTCTTCATTCAACACCAAACTGAGACAACGTGAGAGACTTTTCATTTGTATGCCATTTCTATTTCAGAGTGCTGACCACTACAAAAATGCTAGTTTTTCTTATTATTGTAGTAGAAAGATCATAGAGTAAATTGGATTAATTTAATGATAAATGAAGATTAATAGTGTCAAGCTTCAGGGGCTGATTCACACTTTGCAAGTAGTTTTGCAAGCAACTAGTTAGGGACTGAAAATGTTAGGAATAATTTTTAAAGTTCACTCATGTTCTGCAAACATTTTGGTATGATAATCAGGCTCCTTCCTTCTCTGTACACTATTTTTAATGTATGCCTATAATAAGCTAAATCAGATTTTCAACATTCTCTCCATCGTAATGTGATCATATATTGGACTTTATATCTGACTGTAGTAATTTTACTGGGGCAGGGTACACAACTACTGTGATCAGACAAGCGCACATGTACATAGCACATGTATATGTCCTACAGATAGGACCTAAAATAAGAGCAAAATATGGTGATCTATGACTGTAAAACCTCAAGAAAACAATACAGAAACACTGAATATTTTCACAGTTAGGTAAATGTATTAGGTTTTATTAGATCTACAAAGGTTATTGAGTTACAGGAGCACATGGTTAAATCCAGCAGCACAACCGGCGTCCTTGTTAGCCGGACTGCCAAGGCTCAAGATACGGGACAGCCACGACGGCTGAGCTCATCGTTCGCTCCCCAATGAAGCCTGCATGGAGTGGCTGAAACGCAACTGCAGGATGATCTGGGTAGGTTTGTATCACCACGCATAATGCTATGTTAGGTGGTGGGAGAATTTCATAAGAAACAAAACAAAACAGAACAAACTCCAAAAAACCTGTTATTTTTACATATAAACTGAGACAAGCAAAAAAGGTGAGGAAAAAATAATTACCAAGAGAGTATTTCCTATTGGAATATTCTGCTTTCACTGTGACATCAAAATTACTTTCCAGTCTGCGCCCCTACAAGAGAAATCCTTTGCTACGAGAAACTAAGTAACACACCATACCTTTTTCTGCCTTGCTTGTGTCGTGTTTTTCCAGCAGGAGGTAACGAGGACTTTCAGGAAGAAAAGGCAAAACCACAACTTGAATCAACGAAGGAACAATAATCATTCCAAATAAGTATGGCCATCGAGATTCCTGCAAAACAGATTCAAACGTGATATTTGGTAATATTCTCCATAGGGAAACTAAGAAGAAAAATAGCTGTAATGGGAAACACTGTAACTTTTCATCATTCAACATACTGCCTCATTGAGCAGAATTATGTCTTGCATCTCAGCTTAGTGAACAGTTTGAACATTTCCCCCTCAGACCCCTTTACTCGGAGAGTTTAAGCCATCAGTTGGCTGAGCACCAAAAAGGAAAGAGGCAGGGGAACTGAAAACAGCAATATATAACATGCTTTCCCTTTCCTTCAGTATCAACATGGAAATCAGCCATGGAAAAGTCTTGATGCATTCCATATATATTCCACAAGACATCCCCACTATTTTCATATAGTTACATATAGCTGCTTGTTGTCACTTAGTCTAATCTAATTGGGGGGGAGGGGGGAGCCTTACAGGTGCAACTAATATACTAACATACAGTTGGGCAGTTTTCATTCCCACTCGGAACACGTACACACTTCAATACATTCAGAGTGAAAGGTGGCTCCTCCGTTCTGTGACAATTCTTATGGATTTGAACACTTCCCTGTTTTGAAAAAAACCTAGTTTTTCTTCAGGATAAAAGGAAACAAAACAGTTCCTCCCTCCCCAGCCCCGGCCTAACAAATATGGCACTTAACTGTCAGGCTAACAAACCAGCTGTCTCACACCGCAGACAACCACTTCAGGACACCTCTTTTCTTGCTCTCTCCATCTTTGGGTTGTGGCTGTTTTAGCTGCATTTAGACACAGGCAGCTGCAAAGGCTAAGGACCTAGTAAAGCTCAAAAGTTAGCGCCAATTCACACAGCAGCCATTAACTATGGCGATCCCAGATAACTGTTAACAATTTTAAGGGATATTAGGCCTCACGCTTTAGTTCTGAAGCCAGTTTCTATCTTATTTAGAGACTGGACTAAAAACTCATATGGGGACCATCCTACCTCCACTCTGCAGGCTTTGCTCAGCTCCTCTGGCAGGGATGCAATGCACAGCTGGCTGGATGTCAGGTTTGACCTGGTGTAATTACTCTATTTTTTCTATTGTAGCCCTCAGTAAGGGAAAAATTGTTTACGGTTACTTGATAAACGCGGATTGCAACACACACAGCTGAATGAAAGGAAAACGTAAGCTGGCAAACAGGGAGAAGTAAGTCCTAAGAGCGTAATTTATTAAAACCAGATTATAGTTACAAGAACAGTGTCTTGCAGTACAATCACTTTGAGACAAATGCAACAAATTACTGGAGAGAATAGCACGCACAAGTCTAAAGTACAGAGAAATGTTATATTGGTTAGGAAGTAGACAAGGTTACCTAGAAACAGGATGGGACTTGAGCAGGCTGCAATTCCCCCTCAAAATCCAGGGAGGTGCCGGGACCTCAGAGAGTCCCTTGGTTTTATGGCAGTGTAACCGCGAATAACGCACTGCGCTGTCTCCTAGCTGGAATTAGCTAACCTCACTTATACGTTCAAATCAAACGCTGACTGCCGCTTCCCAAGCCCACCACACTGAAAGCACTTCTCTACTTGCCTTGCAGGGGAGCTACTAGACCCCCCACGCAAGGGCCTGAAACATGAGAGTAAGCTACAATATCCTGAGCAACGCAAAACACAGAATACTTTTTTGACAAGTCTACATACAAAAGCCAGTTTTAAATTGACAAAGAGCCCACTTCAGTATACTGAAGAGCATAAGGTGCTGCACTCTCCAAGACCAATGATATGATTCTAGGTGACCACTAACAGATTTTAGATAGAACTTGACTTTCACTATTTCCTTTGAAGCCGACTGAAACTAAATTGTTAACAGCCTCAAATATATTCATTATTTAAAACTAGCAACAGATGGCAACCTGAGGAAAACTATTTCAGGAAAAGACTTACTGGGAAAGGCAGTAAAGAGAGCTCATCTAGCTCTCCGAATTTACTCTGAAGGCAAAATACTTATAGGTAGCTGAAAGAGAAAGGAGCCAGCAGTGCTATTTGCTCAAGCAAAACGGACCTTGATCTCTCTGTGTTCTTAAGATCCCTTCCGTTCCGGTTCTTTAATGCCAAGAAGAACTTTCTTAGTAATTTTCTCCTTCAGTTCATCATTCATCTATTTAATTTAGTCCTTTCTAATTTGAGACTTGGTTCTTAATTGAAAAGCTTGCTGAGACTTCCGTGGCTCTACCTTCAGGCACAGCGTCTCGCACATTCTCAGAAGCTTGGTTAGATCAAAAGCAGATTGCTCGGCATCCTGTCTGATTGAACTCTGAAAGGCATAGGAGATTTGCATCCAGTTCCTACAACAGAATAAATCTCTCTCTTTGGAGTCCATATTTCCCTAAACAGAGCTGGATAAGTTTTATCTCAACATAATTTTCCATAGTAAATCAAAGTTCTCCTCAGAACCCCCCAGGACTGCTCTTTGTTGGTAGTTTTTATTTTACATCCTCCCACTTTAGCAAAGGAATAGTTAAATGAGAACATACTGCACAGTTACATAACCCAAGCCCGGAATTAGAAGTGGGACATAAGGTAATTTAACAATTCCCAGGCAGAATATGAATGGTATGTCCTAATCAAAATTTTCAGTTGTTCTTTTAGTGACAGTTTTAAAAAAAAATGCAAAAAATAGTTTTCTTGAATACTGTAAAGCAGATGTTACTATGCCAGAAAATTATTAGCTAAAGTAGAGAAAATGGAACTTACTGTAACAATTAAAAGGTGGAAAAGAAACCGCTCTAGAGGAAAACACCAACACGTGGTGCTGACGGTTGAACTATTGGACTAAAAGGAATTCAACAATCTGTTTAAGCATGGGTCGCATTTAATATTTTCACCAATTAGGGAGATTGTATTGATAAAATTTGGAGACACTTTCCATGCAGAAAAGGCTAAAAATATTGTAAGAGAGAACTGAATCTTGGACAGGGTCATGCGACAGCAGGGGGAGGAAGCGCTGCACTACGCTGTACAAGCGTACTCATTTCTGGAAAGAACTAGTGAAGCCAGTTAAGTATCTCAGTACCAGATGTACAACAGGACCAAGAAAGAGTGAATAAGGAGAAACATGACTTCCACAGGCTCTATAGAGAGTACTCTATATCCAGTATCAATAATATCTTTTAAATCATTATTTTCTTTTTAAAAGCACAATCTGGAAATGCATCCCATTCCCGGCAGAGTACTTCAAGCCCTTGAACATTTTCCAACTCCAGGCAATGGCTGCACCCGAGAAGCAAGCATCGCCTCCTCCCAGGCAGCAGTGTACCTTGTGCCTTGCGGGTAGCCAAGAACCGGTGCCGCGCTGACGACTCCAGCACTGCTTCGTACCCCAGCCTAACAGCGATGCCACCTGATGGGGCTGTTAGGGCTCACTTAGCTTTACTGCTCAAAACTTTCAGAAAACTACATTAAAATAATATACAATTACAATAAAAGCCTAAATACTGCTCAGTCCTTTTTCTCATTCAACACACAGGACGAACTATGATCTCTGAGTGAACAGATATTCAATGTCTATTTACCAGTCACTATTCCACACTCCTTTAAATATTAATTCTGGAATTAATTCTTTGGGGCTTTTATGACAGTGTTTATTACAGCACTGAACAGCACAGACATCAATGAGTTTTTCTGCACAATACTCTTCTCATGTAAAGTGATACATTTCCCCCATTTTATATATAGAGAACATAAAGAGACGAAAGTCCCTTGCATCCAGTGCAAGATAGTTATGACCTGAAACATCAGGGACCCAATGATCTAGCAATCTCTTCCTTTTTGTGTTCCTATAAGAAGCAGGCAAACTTTATACCTTTAGTTTGGAAAAATATAATCACACACACACACACACACAAAAATGTGTCTAGTGTAATTTCTACATGCCCTGGAGCATCTTGTTTGCTTCCTCTGCAGTCGCAGAAGGAAGGAGGTCTCTGGGGTTTTCTTTGTCACATCTGCCATTCCCACAGGGACACGTAAGATCCCCTAGGGCATCAAAATGATACTACATGCTTATGTTCAAGCAATTGAATCTCATCCTTTTTAGTAGAGGCATGGCACAAAAACATCTTCGTATCACAAATACTCTGTCGGCCACATAATTGCTAATGTGTAGCCTATTTTGAGCATTTATTTACATTGCACATTTGAAACCAAAGAAACACGCTTCTAATATGAATATCAAGTATTATGAAAACTTAAAATATTTTTCATAATTTTTTAGAGGATACTAGCACCAAAGTTTTTGAATGTGGGCATCTGTAACTAGGTAATAAATAAAAGACAGTCCATTTCTTAGGGACAGAGTGACCAAGCGACAAAATTCCCTGAAGAGAAGCATGTAAATGGGGGTTTTGGCATCCATTCTTAAACACTTCCACTCAAAAACAAACAAACAAAACCCCCAAAACACAGCCCTGCTCAGAACAGGTAGATTTGCATGTACACAGCTGAGAAACCTGCACAACTCTGGCATTTCTCAGTTAATCTGTTACTGTGCCACATAAAACACTGCCAATAGTAAAGAACAACCTTATCAGCCTGCGGCCAAGGACTGAAAAAGCACCAAGACAGAACTAATTTCTTAGCATTAGAATTGTCTTTTCTTCCACAAGTCAAGGATAAGGCACAGCGGCGATGAGCATGGGGCAGCTGAGAAATGAGTACATGCTCCATATTTCAGGCTTTGGACCAGCTATTTGCCGAGTTTTCAGGACAGCTGCCTTCCTCGTAGGTCCCAGGTGCCACCCACAACGTGGCTCCATGTCCTCCACCGGCTGCGGAGATGACCACCCTCACCTCATAACACTTGCATCCCAGCTGGAGACAATTTTCTGGTTGCATGAGCAACCTCATAACCCATTTCTGTCAAAATATGTTTTAATAACAGAGCTACAAATTGCTTGCCTTCTCATTGAAAACAGGAGCAACCCAGAGAGCATGCAGCTTTCACCTTCATTCTGCACCCGTGTGGATATTTATTTTTGTATGCCACTACTATGGATATAGCTCTAACAACAAGATTACTCGAGCCTCAACGTACTCCAAGGTATTTAAGTGCTACAGAAAGGTAGCAACTTTAAGGCTGTACAATCCTAATCCAAAATCCACAGAAATCAATGGCAAGTTTTTTATTATTCATTAAACCACCTTTGGATCAGAACTTAAAGCATCCTTGGGAGTGGTTGCTGTCCAAATCCCATGACCTCCTGGTCATTAAATTGCATGATAGATCATGTTGCACATACAGGGAGAGAGAGAATTAAAGTGTCTGCTCCCAAGATGTTTTTTGGTTCAGCTTTTTGGGAGTCAACAGCTAGCTTTTTACTTAACACATAAATGGCATCATTTCTATTTTCATTGCTTATTCATTTCTGAGAAAAGCAACGGGAAGTGGGGAGCTCTCACATGGGATTTTTTTTTTTTTTTTTTAATAAAATCAGCCAGCATAGATAGTTGAGCTTCTTTAGAAACAAATAGTAGAGGTATGTTAGAGCTATGCAAAATTTCTGACAAACTTCATTTCAAACAAAGCATGTAGACTCGGGTTAACCAAAATATATTAAAGTGATTAAAAAAAAAATCAAAGCACATTTGGTATTTAAAAAACAGCTGGAACAGTTAACCATTTCATTTTGACCCTTCTTTTAAAGGGAACATTTTTGTTTTAGATTCAAAATAGTCTTGTTTTATTTTGACATTTGAGTTAAAAAAAGAAAACCCTTCAAAAATGAAATACCAGTCAAGAATCTCTCTCTTGATTTTTCATTTTGCCAATGGTTTTGAAAGCAAAGAAGGAAACACAAGTCTAGAAAATATACCCTGCTACTCAGTACTACCACTGTATGCTCAATTAATATACGGCAGCATTAATATGCAATTTGTAAAGCATAAATTTGCATATTAGGACCTGAATTTGCAATAATATGCAATTTCACAAAGGATAAAGGAAATTAAAATTGAAATATTAATCACCAGGTATCTTCAGAAAGCTTGAGAGGCAGTTATCTTCCAGTGTGTAAAGCAGTATTTTAAAGAAAGGAAGTTACAGATGAAATCAATTCAGATTTATTGCTTAATACTGATCATATCATTTTAGATTTATTGCTTAATAACAGATTTGTAAATATTATCAGATACTCCAGCACTAAGGAGACAGGCAAATCATCATCCAAAAGGTTTCCTTCCTCATAAACCACTGAAGCAGAGTCCACCGAACACAGGAGAAGATGAGGTTTGCAGACACAGACACTGCCTTTTATCAGGCCAACTACTGTAATTGAAAAAAGCCAACATTTCTTTCAAGTCCGACAAAAAAGCAAAAACTTAAACCTAAAATGAAAGTGGAGAACAATTGTTCTGGGTTAGTTAACGTGTGCTAACTCTGTTTCAGTTGATTAAGAGAAAGCATTTCGACAAACTATGAGCAACTGCTCTTAACTCCCATGTTATTTAAAAGTTTTTGCCTTTCTTTCAGGCCTGCTGAAGATCTAATGAATGATCTAATGAAACAGAGTATCTCTACTTATAAACCTTATCATCTCAAGGGTTAAGTGGTTACTGTTTCAGCTGTCTGCAAGAAAGTAGTCCTCACTGACCATAAACTGTAATCTTAGTGTCAGAGCATCTAACATTCACAAGCCTGCAGTTCAGCTGGGGGGGGACGGGACGGGACGGGACATGTCTCTGCACCTTACGTGCTACTGTGCAGAGATGTGTGAAATTTCCCATCGCTAGATAAAAAAGGAATCCCGAGTATACTTTTAAAAGGGTCTCTATCCCCAAAAAATCACTTCCTCAACTAATTCTTAAGGCTGTAGTTGGCATGCCTGGTACCAGTTTACAGGAAGTACAGTCAGATTTCCATGATATGTAAACAGAGACACACAAAACCAGTCCAGCTCAGAAAGACAGGCAAATACATGCTGAAATCCATGATTATTTGAATAAGCACTGAAGGGTGGGGGGTTTTTTGTTTAGTTATTTTAAATTTGTATGTAGAAGTGTCTTTCTTCACAAGGGTTTTTTCTGAGCTATTCTTAGCAGATAAGATATCCTTATGGATTTGAGCAGTCATTTACAAGTATCAATATGTCTCCTGTATCCTTAGCATAAGTTTTAAAATACTCTTCTGGGAAGGCTCCAGCCTTTAAGTCAGTTTCGCATTTTATTACAAGAATATAAAGAGCTTTTGACCTGTGCTTCTAAGAAACTTTGTATCAGCTCAGCAGTCAAGAGGAATGCAGGGACCAGGGTAACTTGAAGTCTCCTTTTGCAAGTTTGTCACCACAGCATAGTCTTTACAGGAGGACTAGCAAATGCCTCCTCAGCCCTTAATGATGTTTATTCCAAGCTTAGGTACCTCAGGATCAAAAAAGTTTGGGGACCTAAACTGATGAGCCTAGTTTCTAATTTATTATTCCCATGTCCTGTACTGGATTTTGCTCTTAATATCTTGTTAATAACTAGCAATTTATATGCTACAATAGAGTCACTAAGGCTCCAATGCTGCATGTTTCTAAATACCTGAACAGTCCCACTGCAATTAGCAGGGCTACCCATGTACTTAAACTAAACCATATATCCAAGTATTTGAGCACGGGTTTAATTACCTTAGTAAATCTCTTTTTAAAAGCTCAATACAGTAGACTGAGATCTTCCCATAGCAATTTATCACACACAATTCTGTGTGCACTTAGTATTTCTAGAATATAACTAGAGAGAACACCAGTGTTAACATTTTCCTATTCTATGAAACCAGAGGTTTGAAATCATCAAATAGAACAACATTTTGGGAATTAAAGTGACTCTGGAAGATGACAAACTAGTGCATGACTTTGTCCTACTCTAATAGAATTTACAGAATATAAAAAATGTTAATTGAAACGGAAGCATTTTATTTCTAAACAGCATGCACCCATGAAGCATAAAGCTGCTTCATGCGGTTGCAAGACACCTGCATAAGTTCTCCTCTATTTCTTATTGCCACAAGTGCTCTCAGCTCTATATTCTGAAATAAAGTCTCAGCCATAACTTGAAAGACAAATAACTGACCATAGTCAAGGTTCAAGAGGAAGATAAATGTATAGAACAGAAGAGCTCACAGAAAAATATAAGAAAGATTGATCGATTCACTCTTGGTGTTATCACACTAACATGTAAGATTCATTCCAACATCTCAAACAGACCATTTTGTCACTTGTGTCCACCTGCAGACTGTGGGTTCCTGGAGCAGTTTAGTATTGCTTACTTTTCTCTTTTAAAATTTCCCATCAGTTCCTAATGAAACCTTGAGCTTGAGTCTAGAGTCTTAGGGAGGATCAGGAAAAGAAAAAAAAAAACACTAAAAATGAAGCTTTGACAAGCAAAGTCAAAGCTTAGTTTTCAGAGCAGCCTACAACTACACAGACTTCAAACCTACCTATTTCATCACTCTTCTATTTTAGTGCATGTGAAGGTGTACTTCTAAAAGAACTTGTAAAGTAATTGAAGCAACATGAAAGATTCATGTACAAACTTTCTTAAACACACAACTATCTATCACTTCAAATATGCCATTTTCAAGGGGTTTATAAAGAATAGAGTTGGACAGGGGGTCTATACAGGTTCTTAGAGTTTAATTAAAAAAACAAAAAACCCTTTAATCTATCCTCCATACATTCATACAGTGAAACATCTTCCTTGCTCTCTCATATTTCTATACAGATGAAAGAGATAACACAATATATTAAAAAAAAACCATGAATACAGGAATAATCGCAAACACGTACTCATAAAATAAGTCCTTTGTGATTAAAGGAAAAATTAATGTCCACCTTCATTAAAGAAGCTGAAGCAATGGAAAGAGACAGCATAGTGGTCTATAACATTTAAAACGTGTTAACACACTCAGGAAGACCTTCAGGGCGGGACACAGGCTTACCTTCAGGACTAACTAGATGAGTTAATTACAGAGAGAGAACTAAGGATATGGAGATGCCTGAGGATCTGGTGTTTGGGATATGGAAGGATCAGGCCAGGGAATATCCCCCAAAGGGAGTGAGTGGAAATGAGAACTTTCAAACCTGAAGCTGGCAATGCACCAGCAAAGCTCTGTAGGGAACAATCTGTCAGAAAACCGGACTGGATGATTTAGTTGCAGAATCACAGAATCGGAGAAGGAAAACACCTGAAGGGCAGTGTTTTAAGAAGTGCCAGGTCTGACTTTTGCCTTATCTTCAATATCTGTTTTCTCCTTCAGTTGGATATACAAAAAGCTAAGCGTGCTATACAACCTTCTGTGCCTTCTGTATTCTGATCACCAGTCAGCTTTTACCGTAGGGTAATTTCCCAAGCTTCAAGAGAGATATAGTAGACACGGTTTGCCAAAGGTTATAACAGAATCAGAGCTTTGAATAAAAGCACTGCTTGCCTGGAATTTGGGTGGGAGGAAGGGCATAGGAAATGGAACAAAAATAAGAAAATCAAAGCACAGCAAAAAGGGACAGTGTCGTGACTACAGTGTTGCATCATTGCAATACTCAGTCTGGTTAAGTGTTGCACGCTAAAGGAACAGATTCTGCAGGCTCAATACTCTAAAATTAGTAGCTTTGGAGACAAATAGAATAAAAGCCTACAAGCTAAAGGAATGTATTCAATTTTTACAGTCATTATTAGATTTTTTTTGCACCTGGTTGTTTACACTATGATTTAAAAATTGGATGGAGTAGTGTTTGGCAAGTTCATGTCAATATGGTGTGACATAGGAAAAAAGATGAAAGTATTCCCACTTCCTCCAAAATATTTCCAGGACAGAAACAAGGAAATATTATATATTACTCTATTAAAAATAAAAAAACCTGTGACATTTCATTTGAGTTATCTATAAAACTTTGGTCTGTTGGATTCAAACTTAAAACTAGAATTGATACACCTAGGAGGAGAAGGAGATTGAGGATTGAGGATACAAGAGGAGATGAAATCTGCCCCCAGAAATGAAGATCATGGGCTGGGGAATCACACTTAAATAGCTGGAAAAAAATGAAGGAGAGGCAAATAAATGAAGGGAAAAACAGCATTTGACCTAAAGAACAATGAGAAGAAATCAGCAGAATTATCCATGAAAAGATTTTGGACGGAAATGAGAAGATTTTCAACCACCCACACTTTCAGTAAAAAACTTGGAAAGTGTAAAGAGATAGGAAACACCCAACCATCTTTAAAGGCAAACCTTGATAATCTGTCTGTAATGGAGATGAGGACATAATTAGTGAGGACAGCAGGGCACTGGGCTCTGTGGCACAGGGGAGCACTTCCTTTCCTACTCTGCTTTCACTGCAGCACTATGACTGTTTTCTGCATTAGTTCAAAGAATATCGGGTCTGCATTTAACACAGTGCAGTAACAGCTATGAACTGAAACCTGCCTGTCCCTCCACAACACTGACTCTGGGTCTGTGCACATGCCTAGCGATTGCTAAAAATCACTTCGAGGTTGCTTAACCTACCTGAGACAAAAAGCAATAACACTTTCCAAACTGCCTCAAACAAAACTCATCAGAGCTTCACATCTGTACTTCTACATTTAAAATAATCCTGTTGCATTCAATAATGGAGGTAGTTGCCAGTTAGGTAGTTAATCCAGGCTTGTAAGGCTGTGTCCCAAAGCCCACAGAAAGGCTTTCCTTTTCTGTGGACAGACTTCTACAGAGCCACTGAAGGCAACAACTTCATACACTCCAGAAAAATGCATCATGCTCCAATTTCAAAGTTAAATTTTCTGCTCAAGCTACTTCAACTTGGAGTCTGTTCCAAACATCACTCTGCTAAATTTCAGCACACAGTTACTCACAGAGCGCTCCTAAACATTTATTCTTGTAGCAATACTGTCCTTGAGGTTAAGTAGCTATATTCCCTTCCCAGTGCCTCTTTCTGCACTAACAAAGCAGTGACATCCTCTCCCTTCCCTCTCTCTACAAACAAGCAAAGCTCTTGTCATCTCCTCATATAAGGCAGGACCTCAGCTGTGCTTGCAGCCCTTCCCACATCCACTCCTGCTCCAAATACTCTCTTCCAGGAAAAAGCCCAACAGGTCTCTGTGCCTTCACTCTTCAAAAACATCATTGCTTAGATATTACGATTAATAACTTCTTAGATATTTGCTCAAGTTATAAGTAATACATGCCTGAGGGAGCTCAGAAGATTGTTATGAAACCCTGACAGAAGACAAATATTTGTAATCAGTATTATTTCCAGCCAGTTCTGAAAGAAACAATCAACCAGCCACAGAACAACCAAAAAAATGCTCCTATGAGATTTTAAGCCACAACAATAAAAAAGCTGTCATTTTTAGACAATCTTAATAGAGTTAAGTTATATTTTATAGATACATATTTCTCTACAGTTACAATTAAAATCTTTAATAAGACATAACAAATGCTTAGCTTTCTTCAAAATATGGTGGCTGTAGACCTGTAATACTGCCCTCACTTCAAATGCAACAAAGTTTTCTCCGACAGAAGAAAAGGGAGAAAAAAATAAAGCAATCTGGCAACAATTTGATAGGCAGCTTTTACATCATTAGTGAATAGAAGACCCAACCCGTGAATCAATGAGAAGCTGAAATCTGTCTAGCAAATAGCTTGCAAATGCCTTGAACCTACTTTTGAACTGGATCAAAGTGACAGAAATTTGTGCAAGATGTTTGCCAGGTTGGGGCGGGAGGGAGAGGAAGGGAAGTTTGCAAGAGCTGAAGAACTCAGAAAGGAGACACCATCGTGTTGAACACTTCCCAGCATCAGCAGAAGTGAATCCATCACACAAACCATCTGCAGCAGTTCCCCCGACAGGAACTTCTTTTCCTTGTGCAAACTCCCACTCAGTGCTAAATGCTGTTAATATATGAAAAGGAAAATACACCCAGGAACCCAAATGGAAAAATCAAGATGGCTCCATTAATTTTGCTGGAAATATGCTGTTACACCAGCCAAAACTTTGCCACTTTTGCACCCTGGCATTGCTCTCACATCTTGAAAAGAATAATTCTACAGATAAAGCAGACTTCCTTTTATGTAAACTGATAGTTATCTTTAATAGTCTAATATTAATTAGTTGCATATTAAAGCAGTTTGTGGAAGCAGCACCACAACCTCCATAATGGAGGAGTGACAAAAATGGAGAGGGACAAAGGGGACAATGCAAATAAAAAGAGCAATTTAAACTAAAAGGGTGAGCTGGAACCGAGGAATAAGTATCTCCCATCCATACTTAACAGGGCAATGAGAATTTTCACAAAATACCTCACCTTTAAAGGTGTATGCATGCTTAAAAATCAATCACTCAATCAATAAATCAAAGTGTACTACATAAGTGTTGATATGTATTCTAAGCAGTTGAATCAGCCTCCTGACATTTAATACTTTTGTCTAGAATAGACTAGCTTCCAAAGCAAGACAAGGGATATCTGCACATCGCTTAATGAAAGACAGTGAAAGCCGTTTAAAGTGTGTGTGGGGGGAAGTGGAATATCTGTCCTTTAGCAAAAGGGTAAGCTAAATCAAACCATTTGCCTTCAGGAGAGCAAAATCTGGTAAGTGAGGACAAGGATAAAGGGACAAAATAGGACAGTCGGTCAGACAAAAATAAAAGTGCCAGGGTGGCTGGAGTCACTCCTTTCCAAAGCTGCTCAACATGGATGGATACGGGAGGACAAGCTCCTCTCACTTTTGAGCTCCTTACCACTTGGGCCAGCTGTCGGAAGGGCGTTTCAGGTTTCACTGAAAGAGGGTTGCTGTGTACATTTCAAAGATTCGTCTCCGGATGAAAAGTATTTCCAAGTGCCAGCCTGAATAAACCTGAGCTTCATTTATTCAGAGTAATGATGACATCCAGTGGCCACCAAGTTAATCTCAGCCTACGACAGCAAGATAACCTCTTTCATCGGAAGAGATTTTCCTCTTTCCATAAAGGGGTATATTAGCCCGTTCTTTCACCTACTGGTCTATAAGGGTGACTACATTACAAGAAGCACTGTAATCATTGGGCAAGAGTCTTTGTATTCAGGTTCTTGTAAAAATTCTAAGCTTTTTGCAGCTCTGTCTCACTTCAAAGAATTATAAATGAATTATGCACTCTAAGTGCTTTCGTGGTACCCAAAGAAAGAGCAAAGCAGCACAAATCACAAAAGAAAAGTACATCAAGAAATGGGGGCAGGGTGGGAAAACACACATATGCACATAGAAGCCACTCAAGCTGTTAAAACTGCTTGCCGTGTCTACCAAACTCAGTCACACATATGCGCTTTTTAAAGGCATAGAAGAAAGCACTTTTCAAAGTGCTTCTAAACAAAACACAAAGGTTCAATTTTCCATTTTTGTAAAGAACTCAGTCAAAATACATGCATGTATTCTTTCACAGCAGAAAACATCTCTTAAGTACTTACTTTCCCGAATATTTCTGGCAGTCCCAACACTTGCCCAGTGAAAACACCAATACAGATGAAAATTGCTGTGACTTGACCCAATGAACCTCGGATTTCCTTGGGAGATATTTCACTCAAATACATGGGAAGGGCACTCAGAGAAATGCCTGTGAAGGAAGGAAAAAAGAAAACAGATTGAGTCTAACTGCCTTTTCATTATGTCTATTTAGAGGAGTTTGAGTAGTAATCTGCTCACAAAAGTGGCATAAAAACCTGCAAAGAATAGAACTAAATCTATCCACAGATAATAAGAATTATTTTTGCTGCATGCCTAATTACTCTTGCACCATTTAATAACCATCAGATTGCTTATCTGTATTACAGATCTACAGAGATGTGTGTAGGCTGCTATTTGAAGAGAAGCAGCAAAGGTTACTCAGAGATGAGAATCACCAGGAGACTGGATTTTACATTTTAAATTTGTTCATGTCAAAGCAAGCAAAATCAAGTTAGCATGGGTACAGGTAAGAAAAAACCCCCACTTAGCAATGGGTCAAGCACACACAGCAGACTATCAAAGGAAACATTTTTACTGTATAGAGTATTAGCAGATGTTCCTCTCAATACAGGCTTACAGCTGTGATGAACTTGTAACAGCAGGGATAAAATAAGGGGGAGAATGCTGCTCAAAAACAGAAGAAAAAAAAATGCATGACCCTGGTTAGCACATTGACAGTATCTACAAAGATCCAAACGTTCAGCAACTTGGTGGTAATCTGAGACAAAAGTTTGCAGCCAGCACCAAAATTACCCACAGGCTGCACCTTGCTTGGGAAAGACAGCTGCTTTCAAGCAAATGCAGTTTGCGCTTACCGGCGAGACAGTCAGAGCTTCCACAAGCTGCGCTTAGTGATGCAAAAGTCAAAGCATGTTCCATCCTTTACATTCACAGAATTATACTGAGAGGCTAAAACCATCTTAATTCACCTAGAAGTCTGCACCACATTAGGTAAATATTTCTCACCATTCAGTGATCAGTGGAATTACTGAGAATTTTAGAGTACTCTGCTCGATGCAGGATTTTTTGGGTGCAGTAACAATTCCATAATTGACTTTAACACTGGGAAGATGATGTTGCTAGAAAGGAATTGCAGTGTTCCATACCTTCAACTTAATCCTACTGGTATTAGCTTGGGATCCAACAACTCCTAAGTGCAAAACAGCAAGCAGCTTTAATCAATAGTCCACACACTCCTAACCAAAGGATTCCCACTGCATGAAGACAGACACGTTCTAGGGGCAGTGGGAGGAAAGGGGAAGGAACAAACAGGATAGACCATCGTGGCTAGTATCCGTTTGGGTGTCTTCACTAAAAGTCAGATCCTCTGATCCTTGTTCTGCTGCTTTGTTCCCCTGAAATCAGTGTGGCTAGTCCATGACATGCCTCTTTAATATAAGGAAAGACCTCACTCGAGGACAAGAGTAGGATTGCGCACAGCACAAACATTACATGTAGGTACAGCATGAGAAAAGCTTACCTGCATCAACACCCATTATAATGCGGCCCAGTATAAGCATTTCAAATGATCCCGCTAATGAAGAGAGGGACATCAACAGTGCAGCCACAACTGCAAATACGTTATTGAGCAGCAACGTACATTTCCTGAAAGGAGAAGATATTTTACGTAGGTACCAAAATCATGACAATTAAACCCTAGTCATATTCAAAGAACAGTAGGCTATCATTCTTAAATATTCATAAATAAAACCAAGTACCACCTGACAAACACTGCTTCCTACCTAATGGATGGAGTTCCAAAATACAACACTATATCCAAATATCCACTATATCAACATTGTTCTAAACCTACATCAAATACAGGGAGCAAACCTATATCATCTCTTTAAAATAAATAACATCATAGTCAAAAGATCTGTACTTCAAAGGAATGGCAATTTGCCATCCTATATATCCTAAAAATGCAAGAGCCATATCTGAGACTTTATGTATATAAACACACATACTTGGGTAAGTGTGCATATGTAGGAAACATAATATACTTTAAGTAGCAAAAAACTGACATAATTATAGGCATGTTGATGCTACATACACAGTTTCTGCCATTTGGAGATCATTCAAACACTGACATATTTAAGCTATTATAATTTGTCCTTAAACGCATAGTATTAAATATATACTTTGATGAAAATTACTACTTGTAGAGTTAAAAAAAACACTTGGAAGTCACAGGACTGATAAAAACTAACCTCTTTCCAAAAATTGTTGAAATTAATCAAAATACTGATTTACATCTTATCTGTTTTTTTTTTCAATTTCTAAATTATTTCATTCAAAAACAGTTAAAGAAAGGGTGAAAAAAAATCTCCCAAACTGTTCTTTATGTAAAATTACTTCACTGAAATAAAAAAATCCATTACAAAAACAATCAACATGAAAAATATATTTTAAATGTTTTCAAAACATCTCAGTTTCTCATCCACACCATACCGCCCGCTTTATTTCTTACAGTTTTCATCTTAGAGAAGTCATTTCTGCTCAAGTTTGAGGGACTCATTATTTCAACAGTGACTCATAAGTCTGGTAACTTCTGCAGAAGGAAATACTTCATAAAAGAAATCATACATCGGATTTCACGGGCCTTTGACACTCAAACATTTCATTGTGATATACAAGGTCAGGTTTTTCTGAACACACGGAAGCAAATTGGTTAAAGACCTAAGATCCCAAGCTCTGCCGCAATTACTCTTTATTGAGAGATTAAATGGCAAATGTGCCCAGAGCTCAAAGGCTCACTGCCACCTAGTACACATCCTGCTGTCACTCCACAAATATGGATTTAAGTAGCTTTTTGCTAAATTACAGCCTGCAGAGAAACGGCTGAAGAACCCATCATCAGCAGGCTCAACCTTGCAAGTGACTGAAAGTTTCTGATGGCTCCTGGGCAGGGCCACAGCCCAGCTAGGGACCTGCTGGTGGAGGTCTCCCCGCAGCACAGCCACAGCCACAGCCCTGCTCCGCACTGCCTAGGGTCTGATGGACGACAAAACACCATAATTTTCACAATTACGGAGCAAGAGAAGGGTCTTACCCTACGTTTTCCATCTATGAGTCACCTCACTTTAATATATATGATAAAACAACAGAGGTTTGTCTCTACCAGATGTTGCAGCCACATAATTGAGCAGGGTCTAGTTTTGGTTCTTGAGGTACAAATCCATAGCGAAGCCTCCGATCCCCCACACAACAGTATATGAAGGAAACAACTGATTTGAAATCAAAATTTAGCTGAAGATCTGGACAAACCTCAGTGATGATACAAATTACAAGGAATCCAGTAACTTTGATGGTAACTGACAAAGGCTGAGAATATCCATTTTTGCTAAAACACTGAAGTGTTCTTACATCCGTAAGTATTCTCGATGGATTTTCCATCCCTATATTGCAATTTCCACGTGAGAGAACAGGTATGACCAGAAAGGCTCCTTATTTACTTTTCTCTCTACCAAAGGGGGGTAATAGGAGGACCCAGGAGTCCACATTCTTCCCAGGTTCAGCACATAGCTACCAAATGGAAATTTCCCACCTGTTGAACAAAGTTGTACAATTTCTTACAACAGATCAATACATTTTTAATAGGAAATATTTTAATGCTTGTATTTAATTACTTTTCCTGCTTTCCAGTGATTTTTTTCACTAATAAATGGAAGATCAAGCAATGGAATAGATATGGCCCATTTAAAATATATGTATAGATAATCTAGCTATCAAGTGTGCTGATTCTACCCATTAATAACAGATTTTTCAGATGGATATAATTTGAAAAGGCTAAAGGGAGACAATGCCAAAAAATGGAAAAAAATGTTCATTCAGGTCAAACAAGTGCTACGGATTCATCTGAAGTTTTTACATTCTTACTTTTTAATTAAAAAAGAAGAAAAAACCCTTCAAAATGTACATTTCTGTAGATGAAGTTGTCCAAGGACCACATGTTCCATGCAACAAAGAACAGAAAAGCATAACTGCACTAAAATCCAAAGATTTTATTTTAGTCTTTTCCAGATTGAAAAAAATAAAAAAAAACCCAAGAAAGTAATAGGCTCATTAAAGTGTTGTAATAAACAACATAAAGCATGTAAGTTTGCAGTAATGAAATAGACTTCAGGTTGCCTTAAACATGAACAGTGGTAACAACTTCTCATCCTGGCTCCTAGGGAAAAAAAAAAAAAAAAAAAATACAACAACCCCCTCCCCAACTGCAAACGCAGCCTCAGTTTAGTTCCAGCCAGGCCGTGCTACATGCAAAATCGCTACAATGATAAAGCACCATGCTTTCCCGGTCACATAGACTCAAAATTGTATTACTCTAGAAACATGGCATATGGAAAACAAACAAACCCAAAAACCCAACAAACTGTTGCTTGTATAACTCTACTACAAATGATATAAAGACACCGCACTTCACAGACCACTGTAGCAGGCACTTTCCCTTGGGAAACTCCAGACAAATCTTGTCGGATAACGGTGCTCGCCACATGCACAGTACTTCAGTACAAACTTTAAAACTAACCTACCTTAGGGAAAGACGCACATTGATGTGCCGGACAGCTTAATCATTTCCTTAACATCCCAAATCACAAACCAATGGAAAAGCAGTCCAGATAGCATAGGAGACATATTAAAGTACAAATACTATGCCTAGTTCTCGCATAGCACATTTCCTTTTCCAGTCCTGCTGAAGGTTATAGAGCACATCAGTATCTTTATGGGGAACTGGGTAAACAGAGGACTGGGGAGCAAAGAGAACTCAAGCTAAAGCCAACCGGCAAAACAGTGTCAGAGCTAGCAACGGAGCCCGGGCTCAGGCTGCAGTCCAGCCTCCCGCATACTGTGCTATCCTGGCTCACAGGCATGGAGTCACTCATTAGCTGTGAAGCCCCAGGATGCCGCAAGTGGGACAAAAAAGAAAGAAAATCACTGCTTTCTTTTTACATCATGTGTATATTAATCAAATGGTTTGTGGTCAGCCACTTCTGCTGCAGCTTTTGCACAAAACCCACTGGATTAACATCCATTTAAATGTGAAGCTTGTTCCTTCTACTCAAATAACTCAGCATTGTCTCCAGCCAAAAGAAATAAAGCTTTGGGGATGAAGCGTATGAATTCATTCCAACAGGAAGTTGCTTCCAAAAACTTCTGATTGTTTGAACACAGAGGACTTGCCACAAGCTAGGTTACATCCTAAGCCAAAGGTAAGTTTTGCAACCTAGTACCAAAAACTGGCTCTCTGTTGTGGCTGGGTATCCATTCAGCTGCAGGAATGCAATTTCCAATTCTGTACTCAATGTAAGAGAGTCTTAAGGGAAGAGCCGTTTGCTCAGTAAAAATCACAATTCCTATTAGCATCTCAGTCAAGACAGAGAATTCACCCATCAGCTAGACACAAATAGAGCTAAACTTTAGGGATTTCTTTTCCTTTTTCTTTTTTAGATATTTTGGATATTGAGAACACTCGAGAATCCCTCCCCCAGAACTGTCCTTGGCTTTTTGCAAAAATCACAGACAATTAATCTCTCGCTATTTCAAAATCATCACCTGCTCTCATAGTACCAGCAAGTACCACAAAGCCCAGAACAGAGTCCTACCAGGTATCTGCCCTTCACAGCTGCACTGGTTTTACTTACAGAATGGAATTAATATTCTGTTTATTTGTCTAAAATTCCAAACTAGGAAAATGGTAGAATTACAGTTCCCTCAAAAATGCATTGTTGCCTCAAAATTCAGTAATAAGAAAGAAGTTAGAAGCTCAGCTTAGGGAGCAAGTATGACACTTTATAGAACAAACGTAGTAAGGAAACTAGGGGTTTAAATAACTAGCTGTCAAAGTCAATAACAAGATGAATACTGATCACCATTTCAAGTACAGTAGATCACTTCAGAATAAAAGAAGCCATAGCATTAACTAAAATAATCCAGATAAATTCCTTTAATCTCTTCAGACTCAAGATGGTTCATTGGGCTAGATGTAAGGCCTTATCCCTCATTTGCAGGCTCTTCCCTAGCAGTGGCCTCGGCAATCCTCAGTGCACAGCACTCAATGTTTATGATCTGCAACAGCAGCTGCTCTTCAGCAGCAGAAGAGAATTTAAATTATCAGGTGCCAAAGTCACATTTGAAAATGGGACTTCTACTTATGTGAATAAAGGTTCTCTTTGAAAATTTTACCCTGAACCTCTCTGGAAATAAATAGGACCTAAGAATTTGGTAATGCATATCATTTTTGAAAATTATGTTATTGATCTTACAGCAATATGAGAGTGCTCTTTGCAAAGTCATACATTATTTCTGACTAACGCTTTTGATGCCCTTTCGTTCATTATTCCATGTCAGTGTAAGTGGAGCACATACCTACAACTCTCAGCCGGCACTTGAACCGTTCTACAGTACAAGTATTTTACTGTTCTATCAACACTTCTTAATGCGCTCTTCAATTACTGTACTGATGTGTCAGTCTGGTTTCCCAGACCAGACAAACACACTGCAATGTGAACAGCAAACTTGAGAATCACACTTTGATGAGCAGCCTTTACCCTGTGTCTGTCTGCAAGAGGTGCAATCCCTTCCAACCTCTAATCAAATACTCTTACACTGTATCTGTAAGAGAGCTATTTTCATGATTTCACAGGGATAAACACAATAAACAGGGACAGAGTCACCAAGCTTTAAAACCCTGCCTTGGAAATATGATCTGCACCCATCAAAGTGGTATTCATCCAACTGATATCAGCCATCACTTTAACAAACTTGCACACAAAGCCATTCCACTCTTCACCAAAAATTCAAATCTTCTATGAACTCATTTTTTACTTTGCTTTTTAAATGAAGCACAGCCCATTCAGTGACACTTTCAGGAATTAATCAGTATGAGTCAAATTGATGAACTGGCAGAAGAAGCTGCAAGCCTGAAAAAGAAGTGACTATGAAAAATATTTAAGAATTGAAAATCAAGTGGTGAATTGATGGGACAGAATAAATTAATGAAGAGTTAATAACAGATTTACAGAGCAGGGAATAAAGATTTGCTGTAAGCATGAAATGGAAGAACCTGGAACCACACTGTTTGAGGTGAAAACCAGGATGTGGATGAGTTGGGGAAAATCTGGGGACAATGAAGGGGGAAAAAAAAAATCTGAACAGAGGATTCGAGGGAGATGACAATTAGACTTAGGAGAGCACAATGTAAAGTAAGTGATGGGAAAAGTCAAAATGTAGAACACAGGTAAGAACAGCGGAGGTGGATGCCTACATATTTGAGCCTCTGTGATGACCCTACTCAGTGATTTAATTGAACAGAAATTATCAACTAATAAAGAACTTACAATTAAATAAAATCCAAATGTGCAATGGGCAGTTAAGGCAAATGTTACAGTGGCTTTTTTTTAAGCCCCTGCTAAGCATAGGGAAATTACAAACTGCATGCAAAATTCTCTTTGGAAAATTGTACAAAACACAAATTTGATGGAAAAACACCTAGTTGCTACCTACTGGGGAAATGCAAACACACACTCACAGAGGCATTCCTAAAATACCAGGATTTTCTACAGCTGAGATTTACCATTAGTCAAATACAGCATTGCATTGAGCAGGGAAGGAGACACTAGGAATGTGGAAGCAAGAAACAAGAATTTCACCCTAGTCTGCTTCTTCAAACTATATTTTAAGTTGACACAAGGAAGAAAAAAAAATCCACAGTTTTTATTACCAAAAGACAACAAATGCTGTTGAGAAGAAAATGAGATATGTTGATAGCTTTATTTGTGTAAGGTGAGAAACTCAGCAGACTGATGGAACAAAAATCTGCCAATCCTTTATGAAATCTTGTTTATTTTATGGTATTTTCCTTCTGCACTCTTGATTATTCAACTTCCTTGTTATCTCAACCCACCATCAATACAGAACAAATGGCTTCTGCTGCATACTGAGGTCAGAGTACTAATTTTAGCCTTGGAAATTTAGAACTCTTAGAAATGAGTTTTTATAATCTGAAAATGTTTAAATTTGCATTCTAGTAGAGCTCCTCAGAGTTTTGTGGGGGGTTTTGTTTAATAAAATAACATAAAATCTCTTTAGAGACACCAAGTAAAGAATGGCTTTAGAAAGTAGTTTTCTGACACACTTACCGTCCAAAGAACTTCACAATTGGGGTAACAATAATGGCACCCACAAGGCCACCGATGGCAAAAATAGAGACGGTTATAGACCACAGGAGTGTCAGTGTGCTTTCCTCCACCGAGAAGCCATATCTTCTTTGCCAAGTTTCATTGTAAAACTTCTTGATATACTGAAAATGAATACATAATAACACTTGTAAAAATCACTCTTTAAGAACATGATAGAAAAAACGCAAGAGATAGTAGTCTGCTTGCAAAAATCACCCTTTCCCCTGTTCCAAAAAGCTGAGCCTCACCTCTAGATGCAACTGCAATACAGATGACCCAAACTTGTCAAAGCACACATACCTTTAACCACCAGCCAGTCAAAAACAGGGTGGAAAAAAAACCTCACAGGTAGACAGAAATGCAGAAGAGGCTTATAAAAGAGAGACTCCTATAAAGCAGTGGCAATACAGTTTAGGTTTTCACCACAACATTCACAACAGTTGTGGTAGCCCTCCTGTGTACACACAAACAAACATTTCAGCCTGAACATGGGCTAAGGCACACGATCGGGTCACTCGTGCTCAACAAGTCACTGCACCTCAGCCATGCTCCGCTGACCAGCCACGTACGTACACTTAACCCAAGGCAAGTAAAGTGTCCTAGACTAACGCTTTTTGGGGCAGGATAAGCAAGTTAGAATTTGCCATGCAGCAGGTAGAGGCAAAAATGTCTTGAACAAATTGGGGACCAGGCAGAAATTGGTGGCCCAGAAGTAAAGAAGCGACCTGCCACCAATACTTGCCAGAGGGCATCATGACTGTCATGAGGAGATGAGTTAGACTTGTCTTATAGGATAGAGCACCAAAAGCCATACGTTTATGTATTTGGGGGAGTTTAAAATGAAGACTATCCCCATCTGTATATTTTCACACGCACCTTCCGCAACACAAGTAATATCCTTCAGTATCTCCCCTATCTATTCACCCTTACTTTGCCTCACTGCCCTTCTGTTGCTTTAGCAAATCTGTGCAAACACACACAGAAAATATTCCAGGTGATGAGCTACCACAGAAAATGGGCACTCTTTCACTAAGGATTTCTTTGAATATTTGTTCAAAGACACAGAAATTAAGACTTTCCTAGGCAGCAGCTCCATGCATAGAAGGCAGTTTTGGGAAGAGAAGCAGCAAGCTCAGCGTCCCCACGCCAGGCTCACTCCCCATGTAAAAGGGACTGCCAAAACCACCCTCCCGGGGCTGCCCAACGGGCAGAAGGCAGCAGAGCCCACCTCCAGCGGTAGGACATCGCCCCAAGTCATATTCCAATCCCAGAACTGCAACGACTGGTGGATATATACCAATAATAAAACAGACATTGGACTCACTAAAGGAATAGGTAGTTACAGAGTATTTATAAGCATCCAGGAAAATAACTTAAACCTTCTGCCTTACACCACAACACCAAATCCCAACAGAGCATAATAGATGAAATGCACTTTCTGTCTTCGCACCAAGAAGAAATGTGTCTGTTCCAGCGCATGAAAACTGCATTAAAACAAAAGCTATAAAATGAGACCAGGAATTTGATTCCAGCAGTGAAGCAATTTATCTTTGACATTTCTACCACTTTGGTGTTCCATTCTGATTCATATGTAACATGGAATTTGACTGAAAATTTTTAAAGCTGCTTTAAAAGTTACAGAAGTAGGAATCCTTTCAGTGAAAGCCTACATAATGCTCACCACAAAACAACATACACTTAAGTTATTTCTATTTTATATTTCAGTTCCACATTTCAGTCCAGATCTCAAATCTGTTTGAAAATAAGTGTCTTTTACTAGTCTATATTTTTCAAAGGGACAGGATTTTAAAAGTGAGTACTTTTATAGCAAATTCTTTAGTTTAAATATAGAGTGAATTGGAAACAATTGGAGTTCATGAACTGAGGGAAGAAGGGAGGTTGTGTCTACACTTATGTCATATTTATGATACTGCAGCACCTGGCTGCCATACAAAATCAAGGCCCTCCTAAGCCAAGCAATAAAAGATAACATTTGTGCCTCAAAGAATTTACAGCCAAAAACATAACTGTTAGAGGAGGGGGGCAAGAGCTGACAGCTGTTGGTTTGATACTGATGGGGAAAAAACACACAGTATCAGTCCAAAGGAGCTGGCTTTGACACACCATTAAAGTTAAGAATCACAAGTCACTTTTATAAATAAGTTATAGCTTTTTCCCTTCAAATTTACATAAACTGTGTTTTGAATGAAGTTCAGGCTGCTAAACAAGGCAAGCAGTTTCTTTTTCAGTAATTAAAGGTGTATTAAACATGAAGTCAGACACCTAAGATCCAGATACGAGTCATTCTACAAAATGAGCTGCCTCTCTTAAAAAACTAAAACTTGAGACTTGGCTTTTCCCATCTTCTAACCCTTCAGCTACCCCAAGACCTATGCTTTTCTCCCATGGCAGCTTCCTTTCCTTAAGAGCCCTCAATAAGAGCCCTTCCAGGGTCTTTGGAAAGTCCAAGTGCCTCCTGAATCTTTGGGAAAGTCCAATACGTTCCTGAGGCATGACGATTCTCCGTCACAAAAGTCATATCAACTCTTCCCCAATTGCTCACTCTTCTACTATAGTTCCTGTTAGTTTTTCAGGTACAAATATCTAATTATTGGCTTGTATCTTCCAAAATTTTACCTCAAAAAAATTTTTTTAAGTCACATTCTCCATTTCAATTTCTCTGCAACTGAGGCTATTTAAAAGAAGCTGAACTGTGATACATAGCCTGTATCTTGAGTTATTTTATCAGTTTTGAACAAATACTAAGGTATTTGGGCAATTTGTTCTAAAATTATCAGTAATTTTGTTCCATATCCCTTCTGAAACTTCTGACAGTGTCTCCAATGCATCCCACATGAAGAAGGGTTCCAGCATGGGAACTTCCCCAAACTTTTCCAATCCAAAACATTAATACACTTTTCTTGCTCCATCTTTATTTTCTGAACACCCTTTTTTAGCATGATCTATTGACCCTACATCTTCAAGTCCTCTGTTTGAAATCAAAAGTATTAGTATTTAAGCCTTCTCAAAGCTGATCCCTAAACTCCAGGGCCAGTTCACTGTTTTAGCATTTAATAAGTCAGAGTTTACATTCTTTTTCTACTTTCCTCATGAGAGCACAACCACAATTTTTGAAGGATGCCTTCTGTCTTCTAACAACTTCCCTTACCCTGAGGTTTAATCACACCAGAGTTCCTTCATCTGTCTAAAATTTAAAGGTGTCATATCTCCAGTATGACATTTTCACATAGTGTCTATATCATCTGCAAAGATATTGCCCATTTAGTTTCCTTTTAGTCAAGCTTCTTCATTTTTATGCAGTTCCCCTTTAGAAATGAGGCAAAGTTATGATGCCATTTGGGGGGCTTGCTGCTCCTTACAGAGCTGTAAGTGCCTCATGGTCGCTATTGCACCCTCGTGCAACATCCTGAACCATTTTACATCCCTGCTCCCGGATAAGCTCTACAGTATCTAAAAGTTTAATCCTGGCACCATTCACCAGTGTCTTCTCAGATTTCCTCCATTGTGTCATTGTTACTAAATTATCCTGGGACAGCAGTCAGTAGTATAAAACCTGCCACCATACTTTCCCTATTTAGGCCAGGAATTTCAAACCTTAAATATTCCAGCCTTTTATATATAAACTCTTTGATTTGAGGATTTTACTGCTTCTCCACGTGGAAAGCAGGTAAGAAAGGTGGAGGTAGAACATCCCACACACTGTCTTCCTTCTGTCAAGTTTCTGGCATTGTGTCCTGAATTAAAAGGAAGACAGGGATATCTTATTTCTCCCATCCTATTTTATATGCTTCTGTACAAACAGACAGAAAAAACATGAAAAGGTTGGAGCAAAGACAAAAACATATACAGAGTGAAACAGTTATGTCTTCTCTCATTGTACTTTTGTTTAGCGGTTTGGGGGGTTTTGTGGGGGTGGGGGAAGGAGGGATTGGAATTTGTTGAGTATTGTTACATTAGTCAAAAGATTTGTATTCCTTAGCTAAGAAATAAGCTTTTTTTCTTAATTGTTAATTCAGGCAAAATATGAGTTGTGTGGGGTTTTTTTAAATAACTTGAAAATCTGGAGTCAGAAAGTTCTGTGAAGCACATTTTTAGAGAAAAAAAATAGTCAACTTGGTGCTTGGTCTATTTAAAAGAATTCCACAGTAAAGTTCCAAATGAATCTGCCACTAAATCAAGTAATACGTCCTCCTTCTCTTTTATACCAATACTCAGATTAAATTTAGATTCAGACATCTTCTTGTTTATTTGAAGATCATTTCTGATGGTAATGAATACTAAGAGAAGACATTTTTAGAACACTATTAGCATTTCTTGCTAATGCTAATGACCAAAAATAGTATGCAAATTATTTTCCTATCGTGTTATAGCTAATTTTCTTGTAAAGTAGCTCTCAACATAGCTTTGTTCACAAGGAGACATAAAATAACTGAAACTATTTAAGAAAAGAAAGTACAAACTAGAACACTCAAGAATAACAGTTAAACATGCTGATATGCAGTTGTACATCACCTTTGTCTGGATTCCCATCACCAACAAATGGGAACCTATTAACACATACAGGTTTTGAGGAGTTGCACTTGAAAATAAAAATGAAAAACACAAAATAAATCCAACACAGCCATTGGAGTCTACTGAATTCTGTGAAATCCTTTGGGATTTCTATCAGTTGTCTGAATAATGTTAAAAAACAAAAACCTTTTTTCAAAAATCTTATCCTCTAACCAAAGCCTACAAGGAATTGTAGCCGATTAATATCTCATCAATATCTCATATTCTGCTGCCTCAGTTCGTTAAGGTAGCAGTGCGAGGGAGGGAAACACAAGGGAGCTTTCCTTAGCTAACTGTAAGTAACTTGCATCAAGGGAGAAAAGAACCAGTCTTTAGAGAAGAAAAATGACCTTGACCTTGAGTTATGAGGGCCATTCACACACAGTGATGATTATCCAGCTGCCTCAGCCAGCAATACATCTCTGCAATCACTTTCCCAGAATCAAGTCTTTAAGGAATGTAGAAATGCAAACTCAAGCAGGAAGAAAGCAGTAAGTGTGTGGCAATAAGTAGCAGAGATTTCTCTTCCTGTACAAAGAACAAAGCGCATTGTTGTATCGTTGTTCCACAGACCTTGCTGAGAAGTGGCCCATTTAATGAATTTTAAAAATGCAGCTCACAAAAAGGCAACTGATATTCACTCACACTTACATTCACTCAAAACATTTGTCTTCCTATTACCAAAGGTTCCCATATGTGTTTAATACATTCTGATAATGCTTCACACTCGGCAGTTTTATAGACCCACGGTCTATAAAACCGACAAGCCAACGGAACCTGCTAATTCTGGATTTCTCATATGATCAAGCATGGTGCGTGCCTGTGATAGGCCATTGCTCTTTCTCCCAGAAAGATAAGGGACAGAACGGGAACGGATCCCTTTCCCCAACTGTGCACCAGTCGGCAGAGCCAAGGCAGCTCCATGCAGATCTCGTGCAGTTTATTTCTCCCTGGCAACAGCAAGGAAGTTTGACTGACACTCATACCTGATGAGATGACTTGCACTAAGGGTCACCACTGAGAACCGCACAGGACTTTTCCTCCTGTTTGACGAGCTGGCATAGCATTGAGCACAGAAAGAAAACGTCCACAAGAATTTACAAATGCTGTTCTTCGGAGTTTCAGTCTTAACCGAACTTCCCCCACACAGCTCAGTGATAATGCTGATGTGTTCACTTCCAGTATCCTGGAAACAGCCCACGTTTTAGTCAACAGTCATTATCAAGCACTTTTTAAATTCCTCTCATAGCCCCTACAGGGCCTTCTCTAAGGCTGAACGATTCAAGACATTGGTAGGAACTGTGCTGAAGTAACCAGGGGCAGAAGATATCCAGCATCCTACACAGAGATACTCAGTACTACTAATGCAGGCTCTACGTCGCATGTGACCAGAACAAGTTAGTTCAAGTTATTTGCCCTGCCAAGTTTCTAACTCACTCAGCTTACTACTTTTAGGGAAACACTGCATTCCCAATATAGACAGCACATTTATAAAAGCTTATCTACAGCTAAAATCAGTCCCCTTATGATTTTCTCAATCACATCACATCAGTATTCCCAAAGGGTCATCTTGCAGCAGATCGATTTGATGACACACAGCCACACACAGGGGAAAAAAAGATGGAGCAAAGCATCATTTGCTTGTGCTGCAGGAAGCACAGTGTTGGTACAGCTCCCCTCTCCCCACCATGGATACGGACAGAGCCCAGATCCTCCCTTAACCTGGTCACTGCAGCTCAGGGGACATGGACAGGCAAGTGGCCTGTGCTAAGCAAATGGACAGCATAGATTAATCCTGGGGCTGAAAGAAGGGACCAGAGACCACCCTGACTTTCTGCTCTTGAACCAGCACAACCACATACTCCACCCCAGTAGCATCTATCAGTAACACTACTCCTTAGCCCCAATTAATGTTTGGGACATTAACATGGAAGGAAGGAAGACACTAAGTTCTCAAACAAAACCACTGCAACAACTCACTAGAATAGGGCAGACTTCACGCATACCTGTCAACGGTATGACCAAAGCCATCAACATGGTGACCAGTTTCAGTCCAAAAAAGACTTCAAGCAAAAATGGACAATGCTGGAACTACTACTAACCAGGATGCTCAGAATTTAGCATTAATTGTGATATGGCTTAACCTTTGACCTCTCCACCTGCACTTTTATTGCCACTGTAATCTGTTACATGATTCACATCTAAACACCCGCATGTTGCCAAACAGCATTTCCTATCATCCTTTCTTTCTTTTACTCCTGCAGAAAATCACAGGAGAGCTCTGATTACCAGAACAGTCCATTAAAAAAAGATTTTAGAAGTCAGATTGCTCTCACGGCTATATTGACAGTACTGACTTTGTGGAGGAAGGACACGTATCACCAGTACCATCAATAACATTGCTCTCAGCAGTTCACTTCCTTCTAAGCCATGTTTACCTCCTGATGACTGCAGGGTGAAGTGATGCATAGGAACTGTCATACAATCTGTCTGCCCTGTTTTATCATTTCAAAAGGTACTGAGAACTTCAAGAAAATTCCCAGAAGCTACCAAGTATGCAATTGTGACTTCCTGCAGGGTGAGTCTTTTCATAATCCTCTTAGTTGTCAATTTATCAAATACAATACACATATATTAACAGCAGTAACTGATATTTGAAATACGCAGAGGCAGAAGACACCACTCTGGAGCAAGGTAATTAGATGCTTATTACCTTGAAATCCCTGAAGTGCAAGGGGAACCCCAGGAATCTTGCGAGGAAGCAACTGGGCTGTTCCAGGCACTGCAGAGCATTGGCCCATGGTTCAGGGGGTAGGGGGGTGGCGCGCAAATTAATAGGTTACAATATGGGGTATGACGCATGCGCTACAGATAATATGGGAAGCGATAATTCTTTAGGTATACAGATAACAAGGGAAACAGTAACTCTTTATGAGTGCACAAGTCCAGATTGTTGCCTACATGGCACAAGTTTAAGAGTCGCAACCTGCCATTCCTTATAGGTTCTGCACACCAAGTGTTTCGGCAGCTGGAACAATTGATCGGTCAACATGCTCCTGTCTCCTCGCCAGTCTTCCGCTGCTTACCCACTACAACATATGAAACAAATTAAAAAAATTCTTCTTTCATTATTTGAGTAAATATTGTATCCATTTTTAATGTGGCCAAGGTGTTCAGGTGCAAATCTAGCCACACATTTTAATAACAGATTTCAATAAAAGAAGGAGCTAAAAAGAAAGATTCTTTCTTTGGAAAGAATCTTTTTTGAAATAGAATTTCAACAGTTAGGTGTCAAAATGTACGAAATACTTCTTTTTAAAAAAAGTATTGCTTGCAGTTGCATTGAATTGCTTACTGCTGCACTTGATTGAATTATGAGGCTCTCTGAATGGCCAATGTAATCACAAAACATTCAGATTTTGATTTGCAGTAACCGATATTTTGAACAAATCCAAATAATGCAGACTGATCTTCCAGCGCTCTGTTCCTCAGATACGTTCCACATGTTGCAGCCAACAGATGGTCAACGCTTCACATGCAGAACCAAACGAAGCATCACCATGTAATGCAGAAGGGGAGGCTCTCTATTTAAGAGGAAGCCAGAGACATTATTTATAGTCCCTGTAGTGTGGGAATGAAATGTTGTGCAACTCTCTGGAACAGACCATTGTGAACAAAAATTGCTCAATATGTGCATAGCTGCTGAGTATTCAGCAGTCAGATAGACATTAAAAATACCTTATCACACAAAAGTATATAAGAAGATTTAGTGTTAGTCTGGGCTTGAGGAGAACAAAAAGAAAACCATGTGCACACACTCAGCTCAAAAGCAGCCTTTAAGCTCCTGCCAGATACTGAATTTATCTGAAAAAACCTCATAAGCAGAGGAAAGAACCTTTCTAGCAAACAAAAGTTACAATAGTTTATTTAACCTCTTCTACCACATTAAGAGGATTATAAAAGCAGAATGCTGAACAACGTGGACTGTTTGGGCATGGACGCCCTCTACTGATATTAAATTCCCACTGTGTCAGTCACTTACCACTGCAGGAGCGTTCACCACGGAGAGGTTGTAACCGTACAGAAAGGACGACCCAAAAGCTCCAGCTAAAGAGGCTACAATAAGACTGCCAGACCAATCCTGAAAAACATTGCAAAGATGTAACAACTGTTAGCGTACTTCAAAATAGCATACCGCAGGTTTTAAACACTCCGCCCATTAACTAGCTCCTGCACACAGATCTTGCTAAAGGATACTGGCTTGAAACACTCACTATTTCTGCAATTCAAGAAATAGGAAATTTGAAGTGATGGAATCTCTTTTAATATTTACAGAGGCATCAGAGAACATTTAAACTTCTTCCGACGTCACAGATTGCTGCCACAAGCATCCCATGCCAAAAAGTAAAATGTTACAAAAGCATAGACTTGGCAAAGGAAACTATTTGGCAATATACAATCAATAAAATGAATCAAGCAGTGACATGTATTTGATGCAATAGGTCTTTGGGTAGAGTTTACTTGGGAGAAAGCCTGCAAGATTGTGTGTTCCCCAATTCTATAAGAATCACTGAAATTAAATGTTTGTGACTCCAAAAAATTTAAAATGATGCCTACAAACTAGGTTTTGAAACCCAAATGTAAGTCTAACAGGAATTTTCAGTCACACAAACAGTCTGGTGGAGATGCCATTTACCCACTGACACACCAGTAACCCTTGAAGGGTCCTTTTCAGCTCTCCACCCTCTATTCCCTGTTCTGCTTTCAGCTTTGCTATGAATTTTTCTGTTATTGTTGTTGAAATGAGGGTAGGATTGCTTAGATATGGGAATTTTAGTCAGTTGATTTGAAAGATTTCGGATTTCAGGATCCTTTCTGTCCTCTCCAGGAATACTTCCCGCAACCCAGTTCTCCTATGGGATTAGAGGAAGCCGCAGAAGTGACTGGCACCAATCCCCACCTGACACTCTACAGAATTCCCAGGAGAAATTAGTGTTTTGGCGGCTGGTTGGCTGTTGATGTTCTTCTGTAGATTATGGAAGACGATTCACCTTTCTTGACTTCTGAATACGTTACAGTGGGCGGCTTTTTAATGTGTTTCGAGATAAATAAAAAAAAAGTCCACTAAGAATCTAGAGTTTCAGGCACAGTTCGCTATCATTTTATGTCCCATCTGATCTCTCACTGAAGCCTCAAACTTTTCAAAAGGAGAAAGACCTGCTCAAAGAGGCCTAATGAACTCAGCTTCAACTATATCATTTATAGCAGACACAACAGGCTAATGAATCGATATAACATTTTGTCAGCTGCACATGACAAGCTGTACACTTGCTTGGGAAAACGAAGATGTGAAGCATGAGCGAGGGTGGTGTAGTTGGCACACCAGGTAACGGCAGTGGTGATGCCCTGGAACGAGCTCCACCGGCCACAGCGCATAGCCGGCAGGGAAAGCGAACCCTCCTGTGCGCTCAGCACGTGCCAGAGCCTGTGCGGGCACACTGGCACTGCAGGCTCGCTGGTTCACGGAGAAGCCACGGGACATGAATGCGTCAGGACAGAGACTGCAGCATCCAGAGGGTCTGACACCTCCGCACCCTCCTTAGGGCTCACAAATACACCCTGCACAACAGCTTAGTGTTTTTAACTTCTTCCACACGATGTGGTAACTTTTTGAGAGATTATACAGTTCATTAGCCACCCTACTCCCAGGCAGGTCAGGAGGAAGCGTACGGGGGGGGGGGGGGGGGGAAGTTCTGTGTAGGAAATATATCCCACAGCGTTCATTGCTTAAGCCAGATATGATTTCTTGTTATTAGCCATCTTTTTAAAATGAACCTGCCACGCAGAGAAAGTATTGCACCATTACTTTGCTAGTGAAGAACAGTAATTTTGACACCAGGCTTTAGCTTCTCTGTGAGTAACATCTCATACTGGGTGCTGTGTGTGATGATAGCTCATCATCTCCCTGCCATGAACCAGTCTTCCAGCACTTACAGGATTTACTGCTCCTCTGAACGAATGACACTGAGTGGACTCTTCCACACCTGGAGGTCTCCCAGACCGTTCCCAAAGGGTTCACAAATGCTGAGAGCAAGTTCACATGTGCTATGCAGTAGTCTTGATGCAATATCTCTAAAGGGGTTGGTCCCCCAGTGCTAGCACCCTTAGAAAAAAAGATTTGGAGTACATCGTCTAGGGTTTATTTAAAACTCCAGTGAACACTTAAATCTTTCAGCACTGGCACGTGGGGTTAAGTGGAAGACAACGCAATACAAAACCACAAAAGTGCTACCAAATTAGAAGACCCCACACCTACTTTACTTTCAAGTGCTGCAAATAGCAGGTTTTAGAGCCTACTTTAATCCTGAGAATTTTTCAAGTGTACAGGCTACTGTAGAAAGCACCACAAAACCACAGACTTTCTTGATTCAAAGTTTTACAGTACTTGGAACATGAACTTCAACTTCTCCATGACCTGCCTCCTCACGCACTATTTTAAATATTTGCTCAAGTTACAGCAACACCAGATAAGAGACAAAAGCACAATGAAGCAAGAACTCAAGGAAAAAAAAACCTCAAGCTGCTGTTCAGAAAAATATTAACTCTGTGGCAACACTAAAAAAAATAAATCTGTTTTACAGTGACTGGGAAAAAAGAAGATAACCACACCTCCCTCACAGGTGTTCCCTTACTGTAATGCTAATAGTTTGCTCATGCGTTGTTGCTGTCAGTGCAAAGGCAGGTAGGTGTGACTGTCACCACAGCAATAATTATTCTCTCAGGAAACTTTTAAGTCAGTTCAGAGCAAAGACCTCTAGATACTTGACAACAGCTTACTTGTGAAAGTCTGCATTTGTTTGCTTTTATTACAGGTCTCAGGGCACAGCACTCTGATATCTTTGAGAAATGCTTTTCCCACTTTCCCTTTTTTGGTCAGCATGCAACATAACATTTACGTTAATTAGCATAAGCCTTAAATTCTCTCGTTTGTTTGTTTGTTTTAAATACGTGACAATTTGCATTTCAGCTTTTAAAACGCAATTTAGAATATTGTATTTTGATTAGTTGGTTATAGCACCCTTCTCAGATTCAGATTAAGCAAAATTGTAAGTGGTAAATGTTGCACAGGTACATAAGAAAGCTTCAGTATTCTTAAACGGGTATTGCTAAAACTTTCCAACCGTGATTTTAGAGTACCTTACCCAACACACTTAATGCGATGCAGTTTTAGGGAAGTACCGAGCACCCAACCAAGCCTGAGTTCAGAGCCCGGCTGTGCCGAGTGAAAGACCCGCGGAAGCGCCGGCTGCTCCGGCAGGTGACATGTTTGCACCGCGCGCCTCCCCTCGGCGCTGCTCTGCGGGGTGCAGGAGAGGAAAGGCGCCCTCCGGATCCTCTCTCCCTGGGTCTGCCCTTGCTCTGAGGACTTCACTGCTGATATAGGCGATCTTAGGAAGAAATGCTAAAGCATTTGTCCTCTCCTTGTTCTTGGGGGGGCACCCACCTACTGGGGACCCACTTGTGGGAGCGGTGGCTTTCTGCTGCCCGCCGACACCGCCTACACGCGCTGTCCTCCCCGTGCCCTCCGCTTCGCCCGGCGCCCCGGCAGCCGCGGTGTTTTTGTCTTTATTTTTAGCTCTGCCAGCGCCTGCCGCCCGCCTGGCTCCGGCGGCGGCACCGCCAACTTCGCCCGGCCGCAGCCGCCGAGGGCAGCGCGGGGCCGCACCGCG
>NW_020447288.1:44424-115495 GCF_003343035.1 Apteryx rowi | reverse complement strand
GCGGCGGGCGGGCATCTCCGCCGGGCAGCGCGCAAAGGGCGCGGCGCGGGGCTGTGGAGCGCGGGGGGAGCCCGGGCCCGGGCCGGGGCCTCCGCGAGGGGCAGTTGTTGCCTGCTTTCCAGCGCCCCGAGGGCTGCGCGCACGGCTCGGGTTATGAAATAGAGATCGTTTGCATGCGTGCTTGCACATAACTTAAACAACTGTTCGTGCCCGGCGCCGCGCGTGCGGGTTACTGGCAGGCCTGGTCCCGCGGCAGGGATTTCCAGGGCAGTGCCAGTTTCCCCCTAGCAGGGGCTACGGGACAGCAGGCTGCCTGGGCTCCCTTCGCTGCCGGTGCCGTCTGCAAACCCCGCTTGACTTTCTTTAAGCGAGATGCTAAGTAAGGAGCGGCAGATTTTTCCCGAGTTGCCAGAGCTGGAAGCTGAAGACAGTACAAGACTTGCAGGCAGCTTGAACCCCCCAGCCAGTTAAAATGTTAACCACGTGGCATGTAGGTGTTTCCAGAGCCTAGGAGGTTGAGATTTGATGCACTCACTACCGTTGTATAACAGATTAGGTTTGTCACCTGAGGAAGATAAAGCTTTCAGCTTTGAAGTTACCTTTGAAGGTGCCTATTTGTAAACCTGGAGATTTTGAATTGATAAGAGTTAAACTACCTCTTCTAGTCAACAATGACTCAGGTGAGTATTAAGTGCATCTGGGAACTATTGCCAAATGTCTACAGTTAGTGGTGGTGTAAATCTGCTGTTTCCACTTTTGACATGCTACATACCTCTCAGCTACCTGAGAGCCCTCAAAGACACACACTAAGTAATGCCATAAAACACTGCAAGTTTGAACATAGCTTATGATGTGAAAAGTTTGACATGTCCTTGGCCCAGATCAAGCTAAGCAGTGTTTGAATAGAAAGCCAGATGCTACTTATTGCCATGTGAAATTAGTGTACATATTGAGAAACATCAGCATAGATAGATGATCTGATCATCGTTTATAATCCCTTCAAATGGTCATAAGCAATAGAAGAGTCAATTTAGGAAAATCAAGCTCTGAAATAGGTGGAGTGTATTTAAGAGAGAAGAATGAGACACCTATGTTTTATTTGGTTCGATTTTAAATAAGCAAAGTGCAAGCAGTTCACTGCAGTTCACACTCAAATACAAACCATATGGTTGTGTGTGATTAAGGCATACATAATTTCTAACCTTAACACTCATGTTTTTTGACCTTTTACAGTCACTTACTACAGAAAGAGTTACAGAAGCTAAAAACATGCTACTCCATACACCCCTCGAATTTTAATCCTGGCAGCTTTCCCTCACTCAAATCTCTGTGTTCCAACAGAAATAAGCATCAATTTACAGCATGTCCGAGTGGGGCAGGGGGGTGGGGAAGAAAAATATTTGGCTTTGCAGGTTCTTGTAGAACAATGGTGTCAGACACAAAGCCAAAGTTTTTTTTGTGTTTTTTTTTTCTCCACAGAGTATATCCTACCAGACTTTCCTTTTGAAGGCATAGAAACTCTTGTCTAAAATGTTACTGCTGACCTCAATGATAGAGTCCCTCCCATAAAAGGGAGGCTTTAAATCATGCCACAGTCACTTCATCCCAGAATACTTTGCCTACAGGCAGCAGGTTTTTAGCTAGTTCAAAAACTGACATACATATAAAGAGAAACACAGAACGAGCTTAGAGGCCTGTGGTGCAGATACACAGTAAGACTATTAGCAGTTCAAGTACCAAAAGGAGAAAAAAAATAGCAGTTTTCCTATGTTTATAAAGTCAGAAACTGAACCAGTGCCTGCTTGTATTCCTATAGGTTCCAAATAGTTATTTTATGTCTCTAGTCCCCAAATGGCAAATAAATGTGTTGACAAAAGATTTGTGGAAATAACTCACCATTTTTTTCTTCACCACCTTATTTTCTTTCATTTCACCGTTGCTTTTCTGTTTGTTCTCCATTCTGTCACCTTGTTAGTTAATAGCTGAGGAGGAAAACAGGGAAAGTTGTGGCAACACTTGGCTGAGACTTTTTTTTTCTTTTAATAAAACCATAAATCTGACCGAGGAAGAACTTGAAAAAGCCTTTGAGAAATCTAGCTTCTCCATTCAAAAGTCTGACCCTCATTCAGGAAGGCATCCTTATTCATGGCAGCAGCAAAGTGAATGAAGTCAAAAGCAACCAAAAAAACACATGCTAAGTATGTTTAAGTAGTCTCCTCAGAGGGCTACGTGCTCTTTGGAGCAGGCATACTAGTGTCTAGCACAATGCAAAGTAGCAAATGAAGGGAAAAAAGCTATGGTATCATGCCCTTCAGTGAATATGCTTTCTCTGTTGGACTGGGATAAAATGCTGAAATTGCTCAGCAATCCTACCCAGAATGTGAACATTACACCCACTGCAACTCCAAAAGGAATTGAGATAGTCAGGTGGAACTATACTACTTTGGCTGGGTTGCAGCCAGTACATTTGGATTAATTGTTGGTGCAGATCTGCTGAAAGCTGCAGGGTCTCTCGCCTCCCTGGGCTGGGGCACTGGATGAACATGTTTGCAAAGGAAGAATCCATTTACTTACTGTTCCATCAAGAAAATTCTTGACTGATCACCACCACACATGCTCTAATAGTGTTAAAAGATATTTTAGTCATCAATTATTAAGAAACTAAACTGATAGCTGGCATTTCAGGGAGGATGGATTATCCAGGATTTATACTGTGCTTTATTGTATGATCTTGGGCAATTCACCAGTTCAGTTCATCTGGAATATGGATTACTGGGTTCTTCTGTTTCAGCATCTTGAGGACAGCATGATCTTTCCTTGTTTGGACGTTATGGTAACACAAGAATATAAATGGTGATGATAGATCCAGTCTCAAACACAAGACATCTTGTAGATAAGAGTCTACAAGATAGTGAGCTATGATACATATGGACCATTTAGCTAGCTAGCAAGTTGGGGTGGAAGTCCTGTAGAGGCCAACACACCTACAAGAGGTGTTTCTAAGACGAGATCCTGTCTCATAGAAGAACTGCCATTGGCAGTAACTGGGTCATCACTTCAGATGGTTTCAAGAACTCAAGTTGAACTATAGAATGCAAGAAACTAGAGAGGTGATGGCATCCTACAGGCACTAAAACCAGAAAATTAACCATTCTCCTTCTCTGCCTCCCAGTAAAGTTAATACTGAAAACCTGCAAACAACTCCCTTCCCTCTGCTGCAAAGGGCTTTAGTCAACAAACTGCTCTTCAAAAAGAGCTTTCAGGGCAAAAACATTCCACTTTTTCAGAGATATTCTTAGTCCTAGCATCACATAGTTCTGCTGTCCCATGCAACATTTAACAAGCATGTCAAAAATAATCTGTCAGACTAGCTCACTGTAGCACTCACATGCTATGCAATATTTTGTACTTAAGGCAAATAATTTGATTAATGAAATGTTACACGTATGACGGATCATCATCAAACTGCAATTTAAGACCTTACAGCGTATGGGGTGTAGCACTGAAACAGAAACAGCACAGCCTCTGTCAGAAACAAGGCTTTTAAAGAGAAACAAATCAACCCCAGAGGTAAGCCACTAGCAAGGAGAACTTGTATCTCCCTTCCCTCACCACATGTTTTTTTAAATGGCTGACTCTTCCTCTTGGTGTCTGAGTAGTCTTTAAAACCATTTTATAATCTGTCTGTTTTGTCTGGAAAGTTTAATTGCTAACAGTGCACCACCTGCAGAAGCATTCAGATCAAACTATCCCTCCTATGTTTCAGCTAACTCTAGTTTCACAGCTTTTTAAATCCACATAATTGACTGTTGAAAAAGGAATGTTACCACATCTGGGGCAGACATCCAGTGTGATGCAGAAAACAAGAATTCTGGTCCAGGGAGGGAGTATAAATCACTACAATCTTGCATCGACTGGTCAATGTTACTTATGCAATCTAGTTGACTTGAGCGCAGGTAGGAGACACAAGCTTAGAGCAAGTAGGAACGAGGTCTTCAAATTGTTTGCCAAACTCTGGAAGGAACGTTCCCCTTAGGGCAGTGGAAGTCTGAGACTGGCACTGCTGCTGCTGCTGGTGGCCATTTGTTGAGATGTTTTACCAGCTGGGGAGCAAAGTGTATTCCTTCCCCTTGAGGTTCATGTTGCTAGGATCAGGGAAGCTGCTTAGGATGTGGATCCAGAAGTAGTGATTCATTATTTATTCATTATCACGGGAGATTAGATCTGTCCATTCCCCAATTTACACAGGGAAACAAGAGGCAACCACAAAGCTAGACAAGTTCGCCTAAGTCGAGCTGGGGCACCTTCCAATTCAGCATTACTGGCTTAAAGTTTGCTTACCTACTTAAACAGAAGTTTACCTAACAATATATAGGTTGAGTTCGTTAGTGGGAAATGTCATCCAGCTGGCTCCTATGATTTGCTAGCCATGGCAGAGATGACTCGGCAGCTCACAGAATGGGAGCATTATGCCTAGCAGCACAAACTGGACTGAGCGATGCAGGAATATACTGTAATCTAGGTTGGGTTTTGAACTTGTATTGAACATACAGCATTTGTTGAATGACTACAAGTCAGTCAGTTGGCAGAAAAATGAAAGCTATCAGAAAGCTATCTTGTTTACAAAGAGCAAATATTCGAAGGAACAGTTTCAGAGGAACTCGGATTTTAAATAGCTATATTTGTTACAGTAGATGCCAAAATTGCCAAGGGGGTGACCACAATGACACCTCAGAAAGGTTGAGTTAGAGGCCACAGTTATTAAGAAACTCCCAAAAACTCAGAAGGGTAAAAAATACCTGAAATAGCTGAAATAGCACAATTATTGCTGTTGGTCAGCCTGAGCATGAGGCACTGTTTGGCCCCGTAGCCAGTCAGAGCCTGTTTGCCATCTTGTTCAGATGGGTCTGGCCTTGCACCAAGCCGCTAGTCGCTCCTCCAGGAGCAATGGAGGCAATCCAAGGAAGCTTCAGGCCATTTATCTGAAATTTGAAAGTTTCTAGGGACAAAAATTCCTCACAGTGGGCATACACATGACTGCCATGTCCCTCTCCCGTGCGCAAATGTATTATGTCTGTTAAAAGATTATGCCTGTGTCAACATTGCAGTAGGATGCACAGGGGAAATGTGGAAATAGTCCAAAGAGCAGTTTACAAATTCAGTTGTAATTATAAACCAACATAGTCTCTCAGGGATTGTAAGGGACTGCTTTGCACTCCTCAGACTAAGCCTCTTTGAAGTGTAGCATGTAGTAGTTTGACTTTTTTAAAATGTAAAAATGAAACACTCAGGGAGACAACACTGGAATAGCGTGTGAATTGCAAAGCTTTGGAAATAATGTTGGTGTAAAAGTAACCCAAATAGACCTGGTAAATCCTCTTGTGCCATAGTAGATGGACATCTAATAATTAGATCTCACTTGGCAAACATCTCTTTTTAGTGAGAATGCTTTTCTCTCCTCTCTTCACCCTACCTCTGATTTGAAAAGGCAAAATTGTCCAACTTGAGTACTTTAGTTCCCTATGCATCGTACAGGAAAGAGTTAAGTGTTTCAGAAAACCTTTTTTTGTTTTAATTCAGTACTAAAACTCTAGAAAAACAGGGTGGAGAAGAGAAGTTTTGAATCTTACTCCTATCCCCAGCTTGTGTGCTTAGAGCTACTGCTGTTACCTTCTTCCACTCAGCTGACAGCCAAAATCCTCTCGGCTGAGCACTTGTGCCTTTCAGGAGGGGAGTCACCCTTACAAGGAAATGGGCTTGAGCTCAGTACTTCCCTGTGCTTCCAGCCAGATCCTGCCATCACTAGTCTACAGAACGTACTAAATCAATATGCTTCTGTGTCTGGTGCTATAACACACACATACACACTCTCACACAAAAGAAATCTACCCTAGATTAATGAAAAGGTTGATTATTTAGAACATCCAATTTGAAGACCAAATGTAAAGCTTTTATGTCACCCAGATCAGGAACACTTTACATATTAGATCCCCCCAAATGACATAACTATCTGGTTAAAAAAGGTCTTCTTGAATTCCATCATGAACTGAAAAGATTAATTTCTGCCCAAGTAGTTTTGTTGAACTAGATGTATTCTAGTCCAAGTAAGACTCTGCAAGTCAATGCTTCTTACATTGTTTGTGGAAAATGCCAAACAGTCCCCATACTGAAGTACCATTGCTGGAGTCAGGTATGGCAGGACCTTAATTTGACACAGAGCATTCCTGTACTACTGGACCATTTAGCAGAAGCTGGTATCCAGCACCAATACTGTAGACACCCCAGCTTCCAGAAATATCTGTTCTCTTAAGTAATCAATTGATAGAGTGTTGCAATATTTATATGTCTTTTTTTTCTCTATCTGTAGCATCACTCCTAAAGTGTTTTTACAAGACGATTAATATTTTATATTCTGATTTCAGTAGTTCATACAGTTCACAATCTGATCTTTTCTACTGAGAAGATTCTATTTTAAAATAAAGTTATTTTTTATATAAACTGGGGAAAAACTGAAGCAATTTTCCATAGAAATCTGTAACAAGGAGAGGAAGACTATCAGAGTTAAAAACTGTTTACTAAAAAGCTGAGTACTTACTTGACTAGCACAAGAAATTATTTGTTCACAGGTATGGATTTCACAAAATTGGTTTACACTAGAATAAATCTTTCCCTCCCTCCCTGATTCGAACCCTTAAGGATGTTGCCAAGTTTGAGAAGTCAGTCCAAACTATCAACTCCAACTTCTAGGCATTACTCACCACTTATCCGAATTATTCTTCCTTTTCAGGGTTCTCTGAAGATCAGTACAGTTTGGAAGCAATTTTAGGACTGGTACAGCATCCCTCTTCTCTGAAATGGGGATGACTAAATCATTAAATTATACTTAGAGCCAGTTTTACTCTTTTATATGTTTTCAGGAGTAATTAATAATTAACAGTAATAGCTAATAATTGTAAGACACTTCAGCCAGAATTCATGCAATACATTTTTTCTACCCAATAGAAAACAAACTGGCTTGTATGGCTAAAATACCTTAAAATAGGTCTTTGTTTCAGTTGTTGCACAACTTGAAAAGCTTTCCTTCCCACATTCAAATCAATAGACATTTGAAATGCAAGTGCCTAAGGCTAAGAATTACATTATATACTCTCACCTGAATACGAGTGATCAAGTTCAGCGACACCCACAGCATTCCATGTACTGTAAATGGTGATGTGTTGGGCCAGTACTTTTAAAAATGAGACAATGCATAGTACTTGTCAGGAATCACCCATTTACGATATTTTGAAAGGTTGCAAGAAGACATACTGTACAGTAGCAAAAATCACAGTAGCTCATAAATTGATTTAACTTGTCTGCTGTTCTGGCTTTATGCCATAGAGAAGAACTCCATATCAGTATTAATTTAGGTGGTAAAGAAAACGTGGGTCAGGACAAGGGTGTAGCAGTTCTGAACTTTGCTTTTGCTATCAGTTCCTTATATCTCAAAGTTAAATGGGGATAAGAACATTTTATGTATGAAAATATTGTCTCCGGTTTGGTTTTCCCCTGCTGGTATGCGTATTGCTTACTCTGAAAATCCAGAGTACATTGTTAGGCTCATCAGCATTTCCTCAAGGACCTTGATAGCTAGTTTAATTGGATTATCTATATGCTTGCAGATGTTAAGCCAGCCAGGATGCATTAGGTAAAGAGGCAGCTGTACAGAGGTCAGTTGGCAGAAATTCCAAATTCTAGATGGGATTTGGGTGGCACTTGTTGAGCATGTGGTGTTTAGTTTATATTTCAGGTTATGATTGTTCTGGCAGTTCCCAGAGATCACTCTTGAGCCTGTTACATAAATCTCAGCGAAGCTGACAAAGGTGTGGGCTTCTCAAAAGATATTACCATCAAATCTGCTGCAGCTAAACATGGGCATCCTTCTGCAGTTACAACATACTCATTAATAAAAAGATCACTTTGGGGAACAGGAAAGAAACTTTTCATAAGATTCCCTATCATATTTCACCTGAAAGTATTGCTAAAAATTATTGGCAGCCAAGATCCTAGAATTAGCAGGATAAAGTGAAGTCTTTCTTTTTGTACCTTAGTCTTTTGTAACACAAGCCTTATAGTGATTTTGAGCTGTCCAGGAAGGAAGGACTAGGAAGTTCTGTCTTCACTCTCTGGAGTGAGAGGGAGGGAACAAACAGGTCAGGTTCAGAAGGATCTTGTATCTTAGATTCAAGCGACAGGTGATACCAGGGCTACAAACATTTAATTCACATTTTAATGCAAAGATAAAATGTAAAAAATCTGCTTTTTAACTGAAGTCTTCACAACCTTTAAGCTAGTCCAGAGTGATTAGTTAGTGCCAGTTTAGCAATCTAAAGACAAGAGGCAGTAGCTCTTAGTAGCATCCCTTGTTTGCGGGAAGCACTTGTTGCTCAGCATGGCCCATGATTAACATAAGGATAGTAAAATAAGCAATACAAGGCTATCAAGCTGTCTTTGCTACATAAAGAAACAGTTATAGTGATTATATAAGCACTGGAAGAAGTGCCAGTTCAAAAAGTATGACTTTGACTATTACTGGAGGGCAGCCGGTTCCATGCTAGAACTAATCCTTTCAGACTAAACAAAACTACCTCTGTGATCCAAGTTTTCCCAAATTTTAGAGTCAAGTTTACAAACTTGGCCTGTATCAAGTTGAGTAAAAATACAAAGAAACCATCTCAAGGACAAATTACACAATCATGACTGAGAAATAGGACAAACAAAGCAAGAATATCTTTGTTAGATACCACATAAGAAAGAAGCAAAGATTTTTTATTGAAATGATCAACGGAACAGAAAAAACAGGACAATCTTTACAAGCAAGCCTAAGTTGAAAGCTTGCCAAATCAATATTAAAACAGAAGGAAACAAAATTTTAACATTAGTTTGGGGATTGATTTTTTCATTGGTATGAAGTTAGAACCAAAAATGCAGCAGTAAATGTGGTAACTGGAGAGTCTGTAGTATCTGTAGCTGCATGTGAATGCTCATTTGCACTTACAGATGTGGTTATTTTCTATGCAAGTCTCTCCCTTGAAGTCTCAAATGTGAAATTCAGTCTCAAATTAGTACGTTTGGTTAGTTTAGTTTAAGTTTTACAGTTTAGTTTTGAGCCTAGTTCGACAGGAAAATAAAGCATGCCTGTAAACAATTTCCTAGTGAAGTGAGGACATTTAGCTTCTTTGAGTCAAACTGCAAAACTGGAATTTGGTATCTTTCATGACTGCATGTCCTTCCTAAGAACATGATATTTTCCTACACTGCTAAAACCACAGATATGAAAGAAAAGCCACAACACCATTCATTTTTAGCTACTAATCTATATCTTTGCAGATTAGAAGTGTCAGAGTTCCCTGTACACAGGATTCAGTACAAACAGAGCCTGCTCTTTCTATCTATTTTAATATATGTAATATGTGTCCACATCCATTATGAATGATGTAACAGATGAAAAACAACAGAACAAAAGTTCTGAATATTTGAAAATCATTTTTTACTGATTATTACATAATACTGCTTTGGATCAGCTACAGCTTGCAGAGTATTTCTCCATTCTTTGGAGGAAAAAGTGGTTAATAATTAGCCTTTGCTATGTTGCCCATTAGTGTTGTTTTAACCATTTTCCTCTGATTTACACATGCAAGTCAGCTATGTCATCATCTAGGAAAAATCTTATCAACTGTGAGTTTAATGTTATCACTACATTAAGATTACTTCCAGCATTACCTCCCATGTAGATTAAGGCTAGTTAAATCTTTGCCAGTTTATATCCAGTGAAGTCAGCCTAGCATCCACTTGCCATTTGGTAACTGTTGAATTAAATATTGACAAGTAGAAGTTTTTACCTTGTAAGGTCATGCCCTAAGTTAGGACCTGAGCTGCTCCTGGGTGTAGGTTCTTTCCAGGTGGAAGAGAAACACTCTTAAAGTAACTCTTGTTTTAAAGAAGGGTTATGCCCCAAAACAAAGCCCTTGCAGGATGGGAATCTTTGAGCTCATTCCTGAAGCAGGAAGAGTACCCACTATCTAGGAGGTTTTTTTGACTGAATGTTGGAGAATACTTTCAAAATTCCTAGCAGTTTATGTTGTCTTTATTAATCATAGTGCTGTAAGCAAGGAAACTGCTACTCACCAGGATACCAAGGGCTTGAGCCTTCCTTCCTTCTCTGTGCAGTAGCAGCATCTGCTTCCAGCGAGCAGATATGCCCTGACAGAGTAATTCTTCACACATCTTTGCCTAAAGTTGCATTATAGGCACCAAGAACATATACAGGAAATTTCTAAAGGAAGAAGTTTTCCAGACAGTGATCCTATTACACTTAGAAATTGTTTCTTACTCCTCTTGAAGTCTTCAGAGAAGAACCAGGGATGTCTCTGGAAGATCACTTATGCAGCAGGCTCAAACACAAGTCCCATCCAGGTGAAGCTCCGTGTGCTAACTTATGCAAGGGGTCATCCTGGTCCATATGATGGTGCCTTATACGATCTGAAGGGAAACCGGAGTATGGTTTCTTTCTAGCCTTTAGGTAACTCTCGACTTCTGGGGAGGAGGAAGTAAAACAAAATGCCTTTGCATGTACTGCATTCTCAGCGAGTGTCTAGCTTGCTTACAGCCCGAGTCCAAGCGCTCAGGCTCCAGCCCCCTGGGAGCACCGGGCGGCCTGGCGAGCCCAGAGTCCAAGCATTCCACGCAATGCGAATGTGCCTAAAAAGGAGGCAGAGCAAGCCTGGAGTAGAAATATCTACTCGTGTTGCTTTCTTGTGAAAACCAGTCCTGAAAATGAAGCTACGAAAATAAACTTTGCCAAACTTCACCCTATCCAACCTGCTCCGTTATTTTATACAGCCCCATATCGCAGCTTCGCTTCACACTGCCAGACCCTTTTAGCCTGTCTAGCTGTAGTTCTCAATCGGATACTGAGTTTTTCCTTATTTATTTAGCAACTAAAAAAAAAAAAAACAAAAAAACCCACAGAAGTATTTGTGTAACAAATTATTCTCTCTACAGATTCATGAAGTCTAGTAAGCCACAGCTAGTAAGCAGCAGCTCACTATTTGTTCTCTTGAACAGTGAAAGATATTGCCAAAGTTTTCGCCTCTAAAAGCAGGGAAAGATAACGTGTTGTACAAATTGGCTTTAAAGGGTCATTACCTTCATCTGTGTAAGTAAAGCCTCATATGTAAATATGGTAAAATTCAGCATATTATGAACAATGGTGTTTTTCTCCCTCTTCAAAGAATGAGAAAATGGAAGAAGAATTAGTGAGATAGATCCTTTCCCAAGTTTTAACTGGGTTTTCCAGAAGCATTTAAATGTATTTTTTTGATACTTTAAAAACATTACGGCAAATGTTTCGTCACAGTCAGTAGGTTTCAATTACATGAATGTAAAGATGTAAAGCTCTCTTACGTTTCCTCAAGGTTATGAATTACTGGAAAGACTAATGGCTGAAGTACCTGCTTTGCATTTCAAAAGGTATTGAGGTCAAAGTCTGTTAGTTATTGCCATTTTCCAACAGTTCTTGGTGTCAAGGCCTTGAGCGCATAACCCGTCCTGGGGGATGGGTGCCTGGGCTCAGGGCCAGCTCAGATTATGGAGCAGGCACCCAGCCTTGAAGAGGCTGCCCTCGAGCAGCTCTGTGGGAGCTCGGCCCCACCGACTCCGCTCCAGAGCAGCTCTCAGGCTGAGGTTCTCACCCTTGGTCCTCACCTAAGCTAGGCTCTAGCTATGCCCATGCCGGGCCTTGTGCCCTGTTGGTCCAGACCTTAACCCCGATCCACGGATTTGACTTTGTGGCTGAAACTTAGACCTGCCTCATCATTATGGGGCTGTCTGTGATCAGGGTTCTCGGCTGAATCTGGCCACCATCACCAGAGGTCTTCTACTTGCCTTGCTCAGGTGCCCTGAGCTGTCCGTGAGGCCCCTGCCCTGCCACCTAGCTGCCACCTTGGCTTCCAGCTCCTGGCCCTGGCGGAGCAGCCCACATTCGCTACTGCCTGACGCTTGGGTCTTCAGACACCTCCCTGGATGCTGCCACCCTCTGCCACCTCGACTACTGCGATTCCCAGCACTTCCTTCCCTACTTCCAGCACTGCCGAGCAACAGCAGCAGCTCGTAACTAGAAATGCAGACCTGGAGCTGGACAAAACTGGTTTTAGGGGTAACAAAGAGAAAAAAGAAATAACATTTAATGTGCGTAAAAGGCACCACACATAGTAAATTTGTGTGTGACGTGAAGCTGCAGATCAATGTAGAGCAAAGATGTAAAAGCAGGTTAGCAAACCTGTAAAAATTACCCCAAGTGGATCCTAGAGTGAGGAAGAAGAAAATGTCAGCATCATAATCTTCTTGGCAAAGGAGTTGAGATGCTGACAGCTCATCCTGATGCCCCCACCGGCACCACCAGGGTGAAACCACCAGCCTGAGTACCAGAGGAGCAAGGGAAGGGAGAGCATAACATTAGGAAAAGGGGTGGGAACTAAGAACTGGTGTGTAAAACAATTTTAACTGTATTAGTCTTTGTTTTTTTGTAATAATTAGATCTGGACTAATAACGATTAGACTCTTAAGATTTCAGTTATACTAAAAAAAAATTCTTGGCTTTATATATGTAAGACATACTTCCTCTTTGCCCATAAACAGTATTTTGAGCATGAGAGTACTTCCACTACGTGGCTCTCTGCTCTGGAAACCCGTCATTTGACTGTCAAATTGTAAAATGATTTCTTCTTGCAGTAAACTTAATTGTCAGTCTTTGCTCAAAATGGTAACTAAAGCTTCTTGATCACCTAATTATTTAGGTGGCCCAATCATTTATAGAAATGACTATTTAAACAGGACAGCACATTCCAGATTTGAAATTAAATTAATTTCATTGTGATTTCAAATGAATAAGGTATTTTTGTACTCAAAGCATGGAATAAAAATACACTGACAAAAGTCCATTATTCTGGGTCCAAACTTTTCCTGTGAAGAGGAAGCATACTTCCTGGCAGGTGAACTTATATTGCTCCTCTGAGCAATAATCACATAAGGTTTATTGTATGTAAAGCCCATTTCTACAAACAGTTGAGAATGTCTCCTGTAGTGGAACTGAAGGTTGCACATGATTTTTAAGGAAGAGCTGCTCAACAGTTCAAATGCACTATACTATATTATTAAATGGCTCAATAAAATTTAATTCTGGTGTTCTCCCTATGATGTTGATTGTAACATCCTGGAAAAAACGCAGTTATGTAATTAAGAGGGAAAAAAAAGAGTGGCCTACCCAAAGACCATTGAAGTGATACACACTGCACTGCTGCAAGCACTGATTTCTGATGTTTAAGAATGTTCCCTGAGTCTTTAGAGAAGATGCCTAAACCCCACAAGTAGATATAATGCATGCGATGAATGACTCTTAGCGAGCTCTTTCTCTTCCAGAGAGAAGATTGTCTATCCTGTAATTGCACAAGCTTCAGACAGTTGTATGCCCAGCTTCTCAGGTAACATGAAAGCACCAAGCTGTAAATCCTGCATAACACCTAAGCCTCTACAATAGCTCCATATTTTCCATTTGTGTTGCTACTGACAGCTACCACATAAGACTTCTTTCCACCTTTTCTGCTTAAGTCATTCTACATGATCAAGCATTTCCCATTGTAGCAACCATTTCCTGCAAAATTCCATTGAGTCTTTAACTGGCTTTACGTTTAGCCAGGACTTCTACAATTGGTCTCTGCCTTCTCTTGCTCCTGAAGATTTGCACCTTGCACCCCTTGCGTAATTTGTAGATTCAGCAATCTACATACAGTAAGTTCATGGTACAAGCTAATATATGAAAAGAAAAACACTGATGTGATATAAGGCAAGTCATTAAGATTGTCAAGTTTTATTGCCAATCATGACTAGATTAAATCCAAGTACAAGACTCATGCCGTGTATTTTGAGACACCTCAGAAGAACACTATGTTACTGCATTTCACTTTGTTATTAGTTCAAGGGGCCTTACTTTCATGTAAAGGCGTACACTGTTAGTAAAACAACCTCAGAATAGGAACAGGAGTCTACAGATAATAGATGCTAACCCATAGGGAAGAGTGTATGAGGTCATAGGCTTATCCCCCTAATACCAGCTGATATGTTTGAAGTACTGCATGCTTTGAAACTGTCATTAGATATCAGAGAAGACTTTCACTATGATTTAGAAAGGCCACTAGCCCTTATCAGGTTAAAATAATTGCTAATTGCATAGCAGAGTTTTGGGTAGAGATGCCCTCAACTCCCACTTACGACAGTAATGAAAAAGAGCATTCTAGTACCTCAGATGAGCATGTCTGTAATGGGTGATTTACTGTTCTAGTCCAGTATAGGATGTAAGAATATGCTATCGTAAGCACGCATAAGAGTTATGCAAATGCTAAAACACCATGCTAAACTGGGCATTGGTCATACTGCTGAATTTAATTACTCCTACATAAAATTAATTCCATCAAAGGTTGAAGTTAAAGCAGTGGACAATACCAACATTACCTGAGACTTGTATTGCTCAATATGTCTTTGAGTCATTTTCAGAAGAAGGCCAGATGTGAGAAGACAGTTTGCATAACAGTGCACTCGGGGCAGTTCAATCTAAAGCTGACTGCAGAGCTGTAGAAAAGTCACTCTGTGTTTTAAGTGACAGATGAAAGAAGCATTCATACATGCAAAGTAATGCATGCAGAAAAAAATGTTAATACATGTGCAATACTGCGCTCAAAGTTAGCTATTCTAAATTAATAAGATGTTGAAATCATATTGGATAGTCCCAGGGAGATAACAGTTCAGTGCCCTGTGGCAGACAAAACAAGCAAAACATTTGAAGGATTCTTAAGATGAGAGTCCTTATATTACTACGGATCCAGACAGCAGCCAGCAGTATGTTCTGTTATGGACATCTCTCAAAGATGTATTGGGGAACTAGAAAAGGTGCAGAGAAGAGAGAAATAATAAGAAATACTACTGTGTGAGACTAAATATACTAAGGACTCCTTAGCTTAGGAAGAGATTGGCTGACATGTCTCACAACACAAGAACTAGGGAGCTTCCAGTGAAGACACCAGAAAACAAGCTAAATTCAACAACCTCATGTCCTGTGAGATCCTCCATAAGAAATCCAGTGGAACTCATTGTCCTAGGATGTTGGAAGCCAACGATATGATTAATCTGAAGGAGCAAGACAAAATTATGGAAAGTGGGTCCAAATACAGTCTCTGAGTTAGGAAACTCCTAAGAAACCAATAGCCATAAGCTGGACCAGTGAACTGGGAAAGGCTTTTCCTATACTTGTTTTGTTTTCTTGTTGTTTCCTTAACCATCCGCTACCAGTCATTCTAAGATGCAACTATGGGGCTGGACCAAATAGAGCACTGGCCTGTTTTATTACAGCAAGACTGTTTGTGTAGTTATATGTTCCTTGAAAATGTTCTATGGAAAAAAAGGACAACTAAACTGAAAGGGCTGATGACCAGAGTTGGTTTACATGTATATTTGCGCACAAGTAGGGTGTCTGCTTCTTACAGCATCATTAGGTTTTAAAGTTGAGGAAAATATGAACCATTCTAATGGCTAATTTAGATATAGCCTGTAGGGCATAACCATTTCATGTAGCACAATAGGAGTGTGACCAGGGAACAAAACAGTGCTGAGGGCCTGACTAGACACAGTCTGGTGGGGGAGAGAATAGGGGAAGAGAAGGAGTGTTTATTTGGGGTTAGTATTAGGTTGGACCTATGGATTGAATGACCATCAGCAATTAGGGTGTATTAGATGGCCTCTTGGAGCACATCTTTCAGGTTAGCTTCATCTGAAAGGAATCAGGTTCACATGCTCCAACACTTCACCACTTTGCAAGCCAGAACACAGTCTTGGTTTACCCCAGCCCAAAGAAAAACACTGCTGTGGTTGCACCATAATCTTCCAACACGTCCAGGGAATCTCCCCTCAGCTCATGCTGTAGCAGGCAGTCTTAGCCTTAGGTTTCTCCACTACCAATAGTGATTTGTTGTGTTTATTTTAAAGAGAAAATGCTTCATGCAGGAAATTCCTGTTTTGTTAAAGATTCTCCACCTTTCCCAAAGTGCTGCAGTGCTGCCAGGGACTGGTGCAAGAGAGCTCAGCATCGTGGCAAAACAGCCAGAACCTGCAGGCCAGAAACAAGCAGACCAGAGCAGCTAGTGCTGTCTGCTGGGAAACCCAGTGAGAGGCAATAATGAACATAACAATGCACCACAGCCTACAGAAGCAGCCTATTGCTAGCAGAGTCCTAAGAAATTAAATACCCCCGCTTAGAACAAGAAGCTGTGAGTGAGAAGCAAGGAGAGAGTAAGTGAGTCACATCCTGTCAGTCTCCTCTGAGCTGTTAGTTTGCCTTTTGGGCAGTATTTATTCCATTTCTCTTTCTTCTCCTTTGCACCATCCTTTTGCTCCCTAAAATACAGTTCACCGTTCTGTTGTTTACCTCCATTTTAGAATGGGTTTAACTAAAGCTCTCTCCTGCTCACTCCCATCTGGTCTGATAATTTCTTATACTGTTGCTACTTCAATTGTGACACAGCAGATCTCTGGTGTCTATGGAGGGGGTTGGTAACTCACAGCTATCTATGTTCAAGCTGCCAGAACAAGTATTGTAAATATGTTCGAATCTATATAGATTCATGTATTGCCCTATTTTTTGTGGTACGAGAGTACTGCCCATTAGTGCCTTAAACATGGACCTTAGTGAGGTGCCTGCTCCCTTTTCCTGAGCCTGCTGCAGCCTCTTTCCTCTAAAATCTCACTGTGGAGGGGCACAGGGAAAATAGGCCTATCAGCACACTCTTTAAACTTTCCTTTCATTTATTTTATAAAATAGAGTGGATGTTCATTGAGTGAGAACAGATCTGGTCTAAAAATAGTATCTTGGCCAGGCAGATAATTGTAGCAGCAGAAATAAACATGTCTTAGAGGATCTTCCGAGATTTTTTTAGTAATCCATATAGTCAACTGCTTCTCTGGTCTTATGCATGTTTTCTCTTCTTCTAATCCCTCCCAAATAAGTTCTGAACATGAAACCAGAAGGTTTGATATACAGCAGTAAGAGGTCTGCTCAGTAGATGGTTAAGTCTAAAACTGCTCATTGATCTTCCATAACCCATTATGCATCCACTGGTGAGATGAAGACAACATGTAAATCCTGTCCCTGGAAGAATCTTCTGCACGGCATTTTGACTTCTGACTAAGCAGCAGAGAGTGGCCAAATTCAAAACTGATTCTGAGGAAAGACCAAGAGCAAATATCCACCCCATAGTTTACATTACTGATTACCAACAAATGTTATGATATTTAAATTGTACCAAATACTGTTTTATCAGCTGCACCAGAACAAACTAATAACCTGCAGGGAAGCATAGTAATGCCACTGCAGTCAGTTTTTCTGGCTTCGTAATCAAGAAGAACCTAACAAACGTAGAGAGAGGAGCAACCACACCATGAATTTGTCTAAACTGAAAACTTAGGGCAGTATTTCACTAGTTAATATACACTGTTTGTTATTTCCCCCTTCATCTCCAACAGAGAACAGACCAATTCTCAAACAGTTAAGAGCAGCTGGCAACTAGCCTGATTGTTTCATTAGACTGCAAAAACATAACCCAGGGAAGCAGAAATGGTTAAAAACTAGCTTGTGTACTGTTGCAAGATAGGCATGCAGCTTCTAGCCAGCCCATAAGAAATAGCTATCAAATGTGCCAGAATAGGATGGGCAAACTTTAAATGCAGCCTCTGTTACTCCTTTATGAATATTTACTGTCTCAAAGGATGCAAAATGATGCCATACTGTACTGCTATAGCCTTCTCTCTCGCCACAGTACCTGCCATTTAACTGCTTATGCATGGGGTGGGCACTAATGCTATATATGCATATATGTTATTTTCACTGAATACCCTGCATATATATGACTTTTTAAAATAGTTCAGCACTGGTGTCCACTCTTGTTTGATATGCTATTTGAAGATTTCCCCGGCCCAGTATGTCCTCAACAATTCTCAGGGCAGTGAGGTAGCATAATGCAATATCTTGCAAATCTGAAAGTCTTTACACTTAAAACAGAAAATTGGAAGGTTTTGTTGATTTCCTCCATTCAGTCTCCTGCAGCTGTATTTTCTGTTCATTACAGTTTTCCTATTCCACCCCCTACAGCCCCAGATCTGAAGGCACAGAATCTGTTCCTGAGGTTCCTTAAACAGCTGTCCTTGTCTTACCTTTCCTCAGATCTGTGCAAGACCAGGACATGATGCTATCTGAGGCTCAGTTCTGGTTCTTAGTTTAACTATCTACACCCTAAAGCTCCCACGCCCTTGTGACCTCATTTGTCATTTAATCATTTTGATTTGTATTTGTTTCCCTCTAGGTGCAAACCATTACTACAGCATCCTGCTGTCTACAATTATCCCAGACAGAATTTTGCTTAAAACCCTAGCTTTAACTCTTCAGCTCCTTTTTCTATGTATAAATAATTTAGACCTAATCCTAGCTGGAATGAATATATTATGTGCTGTTCTTCATCTCTTTCTAGGGACATTAATTTAGGCTCACACTTCATCCCTGAAGTCCACAGCAGCACATACTAATGCTGTTTACCACACCAGACCCTGCGGCAGTCAGACCTCATTAAGCAACCTCTTTTCTGACCTATATTGATTGAGTAGAGCCTAGTGTCCTTTGTGGGATAGGAAATGCCAAGCAGAAGATAGCCTCTCAAATATGAGGTTCAACTGCAGTACGTTTACATGCTCATCCTTGCTCTGAGTCATGCCTGTACACACAGTTCCACAGTGCCACAGCCCTTTCTGGCCAAATCAAGACTTGCCTGTGTTACGCAAATTTCTTTGACTGACCTCAGATTTGAGACAGCAGATTATATTCAATGTTATTCCTCAAAACTACACTTCTCTGTTGCAGTGGGCTGTATGTGAAAGGCAATTTGGAGAGGAATCAGACTGCAACTGGACATTGAAATTGCCCTAGTTCACCCTCATCTCTAATCTGAAGTTATCATCTCAACTACCAATACAAATTGTTCTTCTAACCATGTTGCAAAGGAAACGTTATGCGATTAGAGAGGTGAATAGGGAATGTGCAGATACGAGTAGTGAAAGGGATAAAGTGACAGCTTCAAACAGCTGCAGAGACTGAGAACAAGGCCTCGAAACTTTTAAACTGCTTAACTTCTTTTTCCCAAAACTGAAAGAGGGAGGAATCTGGCTGTGACTTTATTTTAAGCTGTCCTCTCTCTACGGCCCATGTTCTTTCATGTGTGCATTGCCTTGAAAAGTTGACAGCTCGGAAGACAAAACATTTTTCAACTGCAGTCCCTCCTCTTCAAGGCTATCGTTAGGTGTTTTTGCATAAAATGGAGCCATTCAGTTTCCATAACAGTGTAGGATGACTCCAAACCCTTTGCCCAAGTGTAAGAATGGATACTAGCCCCTTCAAAGTGTTCTGGCAATACACAGAACACTGTTATCATCTCGTATCAGCTTCACTTGCTCAAGCACTCCAGTAAGTCATGTTGATCCTTTTAAAAAAAGTTTGCAATCCAAAATATTAGTATTGGAATAGCTTCCTATTACAGAACCTGAAGTTTTTCTTAGCTGGAAATCCAGGTATCTTTCAATATTCCCTATTTATTCTTCCATTTATACTTCAATAATGCATGGTTGTTGCATCACTACAGAAAACCCTCTATCTTGGGTATGGGTAAACTAAGAAGTGGTAATAAAGGATAATGCTACATTTCTTCCTCAAACTCCATGATGCAATTGAAGATCTTTCTGTAATTGTAGCAAGTTGTTTTGACATCTCCCTAGTTAAACAAGTCTCTAGTACTTCTCCTTCTACCTATTGTCTGTGTTGCTTGTTCACAAAATTTCTTCCAGAAAAGGTCTCAGATGAGTGGAAAGCTTCATTGCCATGTCTGGTGTAGCAGTAGGGTTAGGAATGAGGAACAACTTCTGGCAACTAATGCAGAGCCATGAGAAAGGGTCATGGCCCTTGACAGAGTTCTTCTACTTCAGTGAAGGTGGAGAGAGGCAAAATAAACCCCTTTGCTCCAATACTTTGTCTGCTTGCCTCTTTCTCATTCATGTGCCAATTTCATCAGATGTTTGGCTTGCAAGTCAGCAATAGAGAGAGACTCTTTGCAAGGAGCTCGGATTATAGCCTAGCACCAGAGTGCTGTAAGGAGTACATTTCTATTTCTCATATGCCAGTGTTTTCATTCCAAAGGAATGAATATTAATCTTCAGTGATTTGAGCTACATTTTTAAAAACTAGAATGTGATGTTTTGTTACTACACCATGATATTATACCATATTACTAAACCCCTGAGGTACAGAGAAATAACAGAGTGGTTAGGATCTGGCTTCGGATATGGGAGACCACCCCATGCTTCAGCACAGTGCTATTTGTGAGATTGTTTTTGAACAAAACACAGATTACCAGAATTGAAAAGCAGATTTTTCTGTCCTTTGATTTCTTCTGTATAGCCCCCTTCCTCCTCTTCTCATCTTGCCCCTTCACCACTAGAACAGGAAACATGAAAGAAATCTTATCCATAGGCTGAGGACCAAAACTGTACTGCAGGGTGGGGAGGAAAGAAAGGGGTGAACGGGGAATGTGAGGGTGGCAAGACTGAGCAGGGGCTCATAGGGAGAGAGCTAATACTGTCTGGTCTGGGAGACTGGGAGGCGTTCAGCTCTGGTGGGTTGAGAAGAAAGCAGGGCTACATGCAGAAACTAGGAACATCTGGCTCTCTTGTTCCTTGCCACTGGTACTGAGCAAGGGAGACTAACCATTTCAGACACTGGAGATTAATGGAAACATTTGGATTCTATAGGCATTTCACTCATCCTCTTATATTACCGTAAAATACTTTCACCATGGTCATCTACCAATACAAGAGTACTTACTGCTGAAATGGAGGTTCTGTGCCACCCTGACTTCTAGCTTTGCAACCTCAGAACTTTTCACTTTATGACTGAGTGCATGTGGATATTTTAGCTATTCCCAAATAAAGAAGTTTGGGGATTGAGCTGTTATGCAGCACTCCAAAACACTGGAGACAACAGATGAGACTACTTCTGAACAAACACATAGAAGCAAAGTTCAAAGTGAGCTAGAAAGCAAGCCCACTGCCTCTGTCTCTGGTTTTGGCAGTTGTTGCCCCCTGCCTCTGAAGACAGATCCCCAAAAAGCTCTTGCAGAAGGAAGGTTTGTTATAGGCCTTGTGATATTGTTCCTTCTAGAAAAGTTTAAGTGGAAATTTACTCCAAATCTATTAACATCACAGATTATTAAAAAGAGATGAGTTTGTGTTTCTGATCTGCTTGACACAGTTCAGGCAGTTTGTAACTTTTTTCTTGCTTTTCACATTGTGTGCCTAAGCAAGGAGGTGCTTTCTGCAGTTTGTTTTGTCTTTCTTCTATCTTAGAATTCAAAAGACAATGTACAAAATGAGATACAAGATCACAACCTCAACTTAAGCCTTCAATTTGAAATAGATCTGTACTTTTCAGTGATTTTCTGGAAAACAGCTGAAATGTACAAAATCTTTTCCCCATCATATAATACAGAACTAGGCCCCTTGTTTGAGTAAGGAATCTCTTAATTTAATTTATTAAAGATATATGATGCAAAGATTTCCCTACTCTGCTCTCCTGCCTCCAACTTAATAAAACATCCTTTATAGTATTTAAAATGTTTTTAGACCTAAACTAGACCCCATATGATCAAGTGGAGAGATTTCCTTTAACTACACAAATATTTGAACTTCTCTCTTAAATGCTAACATGTAAGGATACAAGAATCCCCATCTGTCTGTTTGAAGTTTCTACACACATTACTGCATACTCTAAGAAACCACCGTATCTACCCCCTTTTTTCTTCAGATCTTAGCACTCTATTTCCTTGTGTATTCGCTAGATTACTTACGGAAGACCCCAGGTTACCTCCAGTCAAAATTTCTGCTAAGGAGTTGAAACTCTCCGTGACTTTTTTTCCCCATAATGAGCATTCTGCTGCTCTTGAAGACAGAAGCAATTTGCAATAAAGCCACTTGCCAAGTTAGCATACGATTTATCTATACTTACACTGATTAAAGAAAGCATTAGAGAATTTGTTGCCTCTGAGGAACACACTGGTTACAGAACACGCCTACAGAAGAAGAAAGCTGTGGGATTACATGCTCAGGCTTCTCTCAGAATCACAAGATTTCCCTTAAAAAACAAACCTTTTGCGAATCAGTGATTGCTGCGCATCCTCTGCTGTGCTGGCACACAGGAGAAGCAATGAGAAGGTGAGGAGCCTCTTCTTTTCCTCCCAGCAGGCAGAAAGGACTCAGGGCAGTGTTATAAACCCTGCCAACCCCTATGTTTGCAAGTGAGATTTCAATCAGCGCCTTTCTGATGGAGGTGGGGGAGGCGTGCCTGCCATCCCAATTGGCTGGAAATTGCTGAGTAAGGTCTCACTCTGTCCCTCCAGATTGCAGAAATCAGACACACCATAAAACATACCTCGCACTTCACCAAGAGGAGCCTTTCTCTGCCCAACACATTCACTCCCCTCCTTTTGGGGAAAAGATACTTAGCCTTAGTTTTCTGAACAAGAGGAATAAGTTGAATGGTACCAAAGAAACAGAGTTAGCTAGGGAATGAAGAGAGAAAAGTACGTCTAAGTCGGTCTGTTGGCTTAATACTGAGCAAATTTAGTGTATTAGAATAAAGATGAAATAACAAAGATCTGTGTGGTAAGTCTTTAGACAAAGCAAGCGTTTATTCAGTGTGTACTTTGTTTCTTTAACTTTTCTGTCAATAGAGCTGTTTTGCTGCAGCAAAAGGAAATAGCACCTATCTTAGAGGCAAGAGGGCTTAGGGCAAATGAAAAAAGCCATTTTCCTATTAATATGAAATTGGTGCTCACTGAAAGATCCAGCTCTATATTTTTGTATTTTATCATAGAGAGTTCTGTGAAAGTAACAAGCTCAGTATTTACAGGATTTCTTAGAAGTGCTTATTCTTTATTTTTACAGCTTCAGTCACATGGATGCCATCAATTAAATTTGAAGATAACTACAGAATCTAATTGGTTCTTTGTTTTTCAGCTTTCAGAATTCTTTTCAGATCACTATGTCTCCCTGTTTGGACTTAACTGCAGCTCAACTTTGGACTCACAACTGTTGCACAGATTAACAACTTCCGTAGGCTCAGTGCTATGCAGCCAAAGTGACCACAGACTGCTTGAATAGCCACTGATAGAGAACACACTGCTGTATATACATTAGTGCTTCACTTAAGGATCTAAGTATGCTTCCTCCAACATCTGCGAGATCTTCTGGCTTAGATCCAGGAGACTGTAATAGCAATAGCAATGCCAGTAACACTTATGGGTGATACACCCTTTTCCCAAAGAACCATTATCACTGATATTAAATATTTACACAGTAGTGACTAGAAGCCCCAGGACCAGCATTCTGCTGTGCTATTCTGTAGACAAATACAATTTCTTGGTAGGGAGTTCAAGCCATTTTGAATGGAGAAAATAAGTGAATACAAGAAACAAAAGGAGAAGAGGACACATTATGTGACACTGTCACCTCTCATCCCACTGAAACCTCCTGACCACCACACTGAACAATTATTCTAAAACACATGCCAGATTTTTCAGCAAGTATTGAACAGTTATGCAAGTTTTCCAGACTATGGATCAGCCATGAAGAGTTTGCTGAGGAGTTAGTGTCTCAGAACTATGAAGGTGCTTTCAAGAAAAGGTGTATACCATATAACGTGTCACAGAGTGTGGCGCTGTTTGTTTTTTAAAATCACCTCATTCTTACTGCTTTAGAGATCTGCAGCTCAGCATCCTGCTGTGAGGGCAGTGCCAAGCAACCTTTCTTTGTAGAAACAGGCTAATACCACAGAATGGTTGAGGCTGGAAGGTACTTTTAGAGATCATCTAGTTGAACTCCCCTGCTCAAGCAGGATCCCCTACAGCAGGTTGCCTAGGACCTTGTCCAGACAGCTTGTGAATATCTCCAAGGAAGGAGACTCCACAAGCTCTCTGGGCAACCTGTTCCAGTGCTTAGTCACCCTCACAGTAAAAAAGTTTTTCCTTATGTTCAGACAGAACTTCCTGTGTTTCAGCTTGTGCCTGTTACCTCTTGTCCTGTCACTGGGCACCACTGAAAAGAGTCTGGCCCCATCCTCTTTAGGTTAGAGAGGAGCTATCCCACCACATCTCTCTGTCTGGGGTACACCAAGAGGTGGGAACACCTTTGAAGGCCATTAGAGTGAAGAGGGCATTTGACCTATTCACATGTCATGGGCAGCTGCTTCTCCAGCTGCATGGACACAGCTGCCACCTTTTGGCAAGTCTGCTCCTATTTGCTGCATTAGGCATGCAGTAAGCATACCTGCTTGGAAGAGCCTCTCAACATGCTCAGAGGAGATTCTTGATTGCGACCATTTCTCACAGCTTAGTCCAAACTGAGCACTTGGGCTAGCGCAAAAGGAGCGGGCATCTAGAGAAAGTTACCTCCTAAGCTTAGGGATGTCAGGTTTAGACAACTGAGCTTAAAAACAAAGTTAGCCAGGCTTTTATGAGATCAATTTTGAATGTTCCAACTCCACCTAAATCCTGTATTGAAATAAGTCTAGTATGCCAAATAAAACCTCATTTAATCCTGTTAATCTACAGTCACAGTTTGATCATCATTCCAGCCTGGAGCTGGATTTGCATGAGATTAGATTGCAGAGATCTCCAAGCTGACTTGGACACAAGAAGCAGTTTTAGCCACATCAGTACACCAAAGCAAAGCTAGAGAGCTGCACTGAGAGGAAGGGCACAGCACAAAGCAAGACCCGGAGACCATACCTTTCACCCTGTCCTGTGGGGTTACACCCGCTCACTGAGCTAGCATAGGAATCTCAGCACTATACTCCTACATTCAGTGTAGAAGTAACTGCAAATAGGAAAAAATAACAAGGCTGTGCACAGACTGCACTACGGTAAGTCTCAAGAAGAATTTTCTTATGAGTTCAGGTACATTAACAAGACAACACACTGAAAATGTTGAGCTAGCAGGACAAGCATCAAAGGGTGTTAAGCACACTTTGGTCAAGTTAAACTGATCTTAGATACAGCCTGGAAGCACCAGAGCTGAAAACAACATACAAGTGTTCAACCCACTGATTAATCTCTGATCCCAAGAGAAGGGATGCTGATATTCAGTGATGTCTCCAATACCAGCATGGCTTCTCTGTGGAAACACATGAGAGTTTAATCTAGACAATAAAACCCTGATGTTTTGTCTATTGAACTAATGAAAGAAATTTCGTGGACTTCAGTAGTCACTGTAGAATATATGCAGCCTAGCCCTATAGCCTTATTTTCATAGGGAATCTTTTCCTAAATCTATCTGAACTTTAGGTTGAATGAGAACAAGCCATATTTAATCTTGGAGCACAGAACAAGGGGTACAATTTTGTGGATTATGAATTATGTGGATTAATTTATACAAGGCTTTATGCAAACACAGTACCAAAAAGAAAATTGTATGCATACTATATTCATAGGCAGAATGAGAAAGTGTAGAAGATAAAAACCCCAACTCAGCCTCAGTGTGTAATATTTATGTATTGAACAATTGATGACCTAGCCTTTTAAATTACCTCAGCTTCTTTCTTATTTTAAGAGCTATGAGAACTATGCACAAATGCATACTTGAAATTATAAAAAAAGCACGTTGTATTTCATAGTGCAATATTATTGTAACAGACATTTCTGCACCTTTTTATTAGTATTGGCATTGGTTGTTGCGTTAATCTGCTTTTGAGAGAGCCTATCTACACTTAAAACAGAGTTTAGACTTACACGAGAACTTCCTGTTCTGCCATCCCTCGCTGATCTTACTAAATATATGTTAAAGCGAGAGGTAACATTACTAGGAATTCTAGTAAGCTGATCATGCTAATAAATATGCTCCATTATTAATCATGTGATGATGATTTTGTGGAATAAAGATAGGCCATTGGGATTTTATGGTAAATGCTAAGTTTTATTGAAAAAGAAATTGCGGTTAATTATCTCTCTCAAAGGATGCGACTTCTAGGGCACTTATTGCTAATGCAAACAACCACAGTGTCAGTTATTTAGCAGAACAGCAACTAAAAAGTTATTCAAGAGAAAAGCCTATTCTTGGAAGTTGTGTAAATGCTGTAAGCAAGTCAAGTTATAAAGCAAGGAACATAAGAAACATATTAGTTTTAAAGTCTATTACAAAAAAAGCATTTGGTTTACCATTTCTTAGCAAAATTTCTTTTTCAGCACAGAAACCATGTACTGAGGAATTTGTGCTGAATAACAGATGTTAAGATGCGTGCAGATGGGCATGTAAATGGAAGGAAGACCTGGAATCTGATGTGAACAAAGACAGCTGTAGTAGATATATTTAAAAATATTTCACACGCAATAAATTAAACCCTTGCTTGAAATATAAGACAAAAGATAAACATGGAGACAGATAAGTGAATATAAGGTGACAGTATCAGTCAGCATGATAAGAGTCTGTTCACTTGAGCTTAAACAGATCACAGCCTATGCCAGCATGCTGCACAGTGCTGCCTCAAGAAATATGCAATTGAAAAGGGCACAAAATAACCACTTGTCATTACCTCCCCTCAGTTCTTCTCTTAACATACTAGCCCAGTGTGCCCAAATTCAGCATTCCAGCTTATAAGGAAATACATAAACATGGAAAAAAAGCATCTATTTGATTAGATATAGTCTTCAACTTACTACATTCTCAGTTCAGGCTGAAATTTATTCTCTTACACACTCTTCCAACAAATCTTCAGTCTTTCCTCTTGAGCAATGCCAACTCTCTTTTATATAGGCTTTGTCCTAGGAGTGTTGATCCATCCTAAATTCAGACAAACTGACTAATTAAGCAAAGCAGGCCAGCTGCATTCCCTCTGCTCAAGTGTTCCTGGTAGGGGAGGAATTCTTAACCGCAGACTGAGAGGAAGTTTCACACCTAGTAGCTGATGGGACAGGTGGACCAATTTCCTTGAGCATTATTCTGTGGCTATTGCCTTTGAAAATAATTTAAAATACAACATGAATTATATTCAATATAAAGAAAAGTCAATGGAAAATTTTGTGGTTTATTTGGTATTTTTAAAAGTTCTCTGAAAATTATCAGACCAAAATTAGGCCAAAATAAACATTTAAAAAACACTTGGTGGTTTCTGTAGAAACACTTTAATCCAGTCCTGTATGCTTTCAGAAGTGCTTATGTCTTAGATTTCAGCACTAGTCTATGGTAGGGATTTAGCCACTGTGGAATGTGAAGGGAGATGTTTAAACTCACACAGTTTAGATAAATTTCCAAATTAGATTCTAGAAGAAAAATTATACTTCTGACATCTTTTCAATAATAGAGATTAATTCTTTAGTATTCTAAATGATTTCCATATACCAAATATTACCAAATAATAAAATAAAAATATTACCAAATAATTGGTATTAAATGTGATTACAGGATAAAGGCTAACAGCACACTGGGCTGTAAGTCAAGGGAAGTGATAATGGATCACAACTTGGCACTTGTGATGCTGCCTCTGAAATACCATGTCTAGCACTGGGTCCCCTGGGACAAGAGAGAGAAAGGCAAACTGGTAGGAGTTCAGCAGAGGACCATTAAGCTGCTCAGAGGGTTGGAACACATGATGTACAAGCAGAGGCTGAGGCACCTCCAGGCTTGTTCAGGCTGGAGAAGAGGAGGCTCAGGGGTGAAATTAATTGCTGTCTTCCACTTCCTAAAGGGAGGGTCGTAGAGAAGACAGAGCCAAACTCTTCTCAGAGGTGATGGTCACCAGGTGCAGAAGGGGAAATTCTTGTTGAACATAAGAAAAAAAAAATTCACATGAGGATAGTGAAGCACGGAAACAAGTACCTGGAAAAGCACTGGCTTCCAAGCAACCTGACTTAACGTTGAAGTTAGCTCTGCATTGCTAAGTCTAAGGGGCCTCCCTAGAGGACTCCAGAGGTCCCTTCCAACCTAAATTATTCTATGATTGCATGATAAACATTTTTTTAATAGAAATAGCTTTTGGTAACATGCTTTATGCAAACTGCCTTAAAAAAAAAAGTTATACTAGCAAAAGCACTTTCTAACTAGCATACTTCAATTTATGTTAGGATCTTTACATTATATAAAGACTATAAAAGCATTCAAAGTAACAAAACCCTTGAAGACATTATCATAGTGACAAGTTTCTGCTGTAGCTCCAATCTAAACCTCTAGCCAGGTCAGGTGGCATGAGGAATATACTTATACAAATCCTAAATCTTTCTGAAAAATCCTAGAAATAAAATCAAGTCATGAGGAAAACACACTGAAGGCGCCAGAACCTTTCAGGCTATTCAGAATCTGGCACTGGACATTGAACTCTTGGACGTTTGATGAGTACAAAGCAAGGCTTCATTGTGATAGGCACTTCATGCATTTTCAAGAAACACTTCATTTATTGTATCTCCAAAAATTTCATTTCTCCCCAAAATAATTCCCAAATCATATTTCATTCTTTATTTCTGTCATGCATGATATGCCCAAACCAAGCTGATAATAGCCTACTGGGCTGCTAATCCTGTTTTCTTTAAATTTTGAAGTTTGCCAAGAGCAAGTGAAAATTTGAGAACTCTCTTTCAGCAGCTCCATAACCATGGGTAAGTCAGTTGTCTGAGGAGTTACTGCTAAGCAACTCACAAAATCATTCTAGAATTAATTGCTTCTTTGATAAGTCTAAATCAGTAACCCCTTTAAAATGTAGGAGTTGAAGGATCAGGACATATATCCCAAAAGTAGGTTGGTGCTTAAATTACTTTGTACATCATTTACTTATCTAAAAGAGAGAAGTATCTGTTCATCTGCTAAACCTCAAAAACATAATTCCCTATTGCCATATATTAGCTAGATTAGTTTTGGCAGAAGTGAATTGAAAATTACAGTTCACAGCTCAGATAGATTTTACAGTGTTTGAGACCTCTGTGCCAAATTATAAATGCCACGTGGATTCTATGACCTTAAATAATGTTTTATTTCTGCTTCATTTTGTGCCCTGGCTGCACTGCAGATAAAGCCAGTTATTGGTACAGCTTGTAAACATGGCTTGTGATAAGGGTTTAGACAATGACCTGAAAGTTGGGGTGGGATAAAAATTAAAAATTGTTTTTGTATCAGAGATTATTTTGACTACACAGCTGATGAGAGGGAACGGTTCACAGAAAGTCAAGATCTGTTCCCACCCTAGAATTAACCTATTCCTGGTTACCTGGTTGTGATTATATAGCTTGTTCAATTAGATAGTTATTTGTCTTGATCTCTTTTTTCTGTTTTTTCAGTTTTCTGTTTCTAGTCTAACTACATCTAACACTGTGTTAACATCCCTCCTTTCCTTTTCCTTTCCTTTTCCTCTCCTTTTCCTTTTCCTTTTCCTTCTTTCCCTCCCCTCCCTTCCTCTCCACTCCAGTGCAGTGTGTGAGAAAACAGTGAAGTGATAACCAAAGGAAGAAATATGATCCTCAGATGAAGAAATAAGTAATTGCTCAGATGGGAAATACAGGCCAGGATAAACCCTTTCTATTTATTAAAGACCTCTCTGACATCTTTCTCTTGAGAAGATAGTCACCTGGCGCTGTAACAGCGTGGCACAACCTCCTAATGCATCACTGAATTAGCAACAAAGATTCTGAGTCCACATCCAGGATCTGTTCAAATCCTGCTCCTCTGGTTTGCGTATGTTGGATTTCTCCTGGTTCATCTGAAAGTAATACAGTTTGGCAGATTCGCTAGGAGGCTTGGTGTCTGCACAATCCAGAGCTTCTAGAAGTTCCTTGGCATTCTTCCTCAGGCTCTTGTGTCCCCTACTTTACCTTCCTTTAGCAGTGCCAATGGCCATACATTGCTTTCTTCCTTTGTTTTCCCTCAGAAAGGGGAAAAGGCCTCTTTCTTTTATCATGAAGAGCTGTTTTCTGCTCTAGGGAGAGATCTTCTCCCAGCGTACTGACCCTTCTCACAGAAGATGCAGAGTAACATGACATGTCTGTTTTTATCCTTAGCAACAAAGTAGGAGTAGGAAAACTGAAGAAGATGATGCCAGCACACATCTTCTGTAGATTCCCAGAACACCTTCAGTTCTCTGCTTTCAGGTTATGCATGTTGCTTCCATCTCTGAGTAAATCATGGTCGTCTTTTTAGAGTGCAATAAAATTACCTGTAGATATATATCATTAAGTCATGTTGGCCAGGAACTTTTAAACTCGTATTTCAAAATTAAATTCTTGAACACCATGAGATTGAAAAAAAAAAAAAAGATTATTTTCAGGAAAGTATCACTTCAGAGTTAAAAGACCATGCAAGTAAAGACTGACCCATTTTGAGCCAAATCTTGCTTGCTGTCTTCGCATAATAAGAGAAAGACATGTCTACTTTATATAAAGCTAGACTTTTACTCTACCTCTTGTTTCTTTAGCATGCTGGTAACAGCTTTCCAAACAAAGCTATTGCTAGATGGAAAATTCTAGATTGTATTTCAGATACTAGGAGAAAGCTCAATTGTTCCTTCTTGTGGGATCAGCAGATTTTGCTAAAGAACATAATAACAATCATTAAAAACACTTTATGTTAGCTATTGTCCGATAAACATTCATGTAACAGAGCTAACAAACAGAAAAAGAAGGATAACATTTATATATTGAAACACAAACAAAAAGAATTTTTTTAAATAGCTGGACTACAGTTTATAGGCAATAAAACCATTAACTTTGTTCTCAATGCCATGACTTTCTTTTATATACATTTCTTCCCTTTGGCATCAGTAACCACGCACCTAAATAACTCTTGAGCTTTTGCTTCTTAAAAAGTGATTCCTCATTTCTATGAGTAACAGATGCAGACTCCAACTCACATCCATCTCCTAGCCTAGGCTAAAAGTAAGCACATCCCTTCAGCTTTGGTGGAAGCCACGGGGACTTTTGCCGAGGCTCTTCTGGGCTTGGGAGCTCATGGAGGATGCAAAGAGGATCTGCCTGTAAGGACAGAAGCTCCAAGGACTTGAGTCTTCGGATTCTTTTGTCTGGAGACAAATCCCTGTGCTGCTGTTTTCACACTGCAGTGATACAGTCTGAGTAGTTTCCAACTCTACGCAGGCTGGTTTTGGCCCACATTTATCATCAAGATCATGTTAGATAGTGGATACTAAACTTTCCATCTGTCCTGTTGAATAATAAAGTATCTAATTCATTATTACTGAGCTCTTCTCTATTCAGTTCTGAAAAGGTCACTGTAGAATGGTCTGCAATTCAGGCTGGATACAGCAACTATTATGTTTAACCTGATAATTTTCTATGACTTACTACACTGTTACATTTTGTATAAGACAATAATTAATATGTATTATATATTACAATACATAATTGCATTCATGTACTACAAATACAATCAATACTAAAATACATAGTTCACTACTATATAACATTATGTAATGAATTTTATATACTACATGATATAAATCTTACAATTTGTTATAATAATTATAATTTCGGTTTTCATCTGTAGAATTCAAACTATTCATTGATGCTTATGATTTCCAGTCTGTTACCTCAAATTCATTCTATTCTCAGGAGATCAAGACTGAAATGAAAAGGGCTTAGAAGCAAAGCTGTCTGTGCTTTGCAATATTATGCTGCAGAGAAGTATCTGTCCAAGACATTGAAAATAATCCAAGGAAATTAATGATATATCAGATTTACCAGGCTATCATTTCAATAGTCTAGATAAGCTCCCCTGCTGAATACTCCCTACCAGAGAGGATACTACCACCAACTCCTCAGAAAGTTTCAAGTCCCCCAAACTGAATGCCTGTCTTAGTGAATAGATCACCTGCCTACAACTTCCACCTTAAAGATGAGACTTCTTGATCTAATTACCTAGCACTGGCTCTAGTAGTAATCCCTCAGACTGACATCATCTGTTAAACACTCTCTGACCTCACATTCTCCCTTAAAGTTTGAACTTTCTGGTTTACTGGTGATCTCTGGTTTATAGATGACTTTTATAAACAAGCAGATGCACAGAGATAGTCTTAGCACAGAGTTTTTAACATTCGGTTTTAAGGATAAGGAAAAAGAAAGTAAAGATCATTTAGAAAAGATGCCATTACCGAAGCGCAATGCCCTCACCGTAACTCATCCTTCCCTTCTGATTCTACTCCGAAAGCCCGGCAAGGCCAGGTTTCCCCTCCTTCATGAGGCTGCTGTAAGCACAGCATAGTTCCTCTGCTCAGCTTTGGTCTGGCTCTGAACCAAGCCCTCTTTGTTATTTTTTCTCTCTCCTGGCCAAGTCTTCCTGTGCATGATGTACTCCTTTCTCATCTAATATCTATTTTCTTTGTTCAGTTTCTGATAGCTTTCTCTTGCTCCAAGGCCTTTTCTGAGAAGCAAAATAAGGTATTTTCTGACTTACATCAATTCCTGGCAACTCAAGTGCTTAGCTGGTCACAGCACAATTATTGATGAATCTTTACTTTCCTACAACTAGAGTTTGGCCCCAATATGACTGAGGAAGCACCCCTGAATGTGACTGATACGGGTTTTGCATCTGAGGGATAACTCATGAGGAAAAAAGTACAGATGATGAAAAGTAAACAGAAATTACTGTAAATCAAGCTGTAACATGAACTGCAATGAGAAACAACACAAAGGCAATCTGTCAGGTTCTCTACCTTGCTCTATATTCTAGCTTCAAGAAAATAAATTTCCTTCCTTGGGAGCTCTTGCTCTTTCTCTCCTACTCTGGCTTCTGGACAAAGGCATGGGAAAAATTGCTTCACAAGGGCAATCAGTTCTTGGCTAATCGAACAAGCCCTGGGAGTTGCTGTGAGCTAGCATAAACTAGAGTAGCCATTTCTATCACTTTTTATGGGATTTAGATCTATAGATTCTTGGATAAGAGCTGTCATCGACTCAGATCACAGATTCACAAATGTCTGCATTTCTTCAATACTACGCAAAGAAGATCATTTGGTCTAGACTTCCATGTTCCACCTTAAGACTGTATGTGTAAAAGTAGGTGCTTCTTAATTGTAGAAGGAATCTTGTAAATGACAGGAGCTGGCCACAGTCTCTAGGGAAGAAGTTACACTGTAAACAGTGAGAAAACTATTTACGTTGCTACTTACTCAGCTTTTATTGGGTTTCAATGTTTGAATGAGAACAGCTTATTCCTGAAGATATCTAGCAATAAACTACCAAATAAATGATTTAGAAAGAAGAACCCTTCCTTCCTGTCTCTCTCTGCCTTCTTTTAAAATGCACTAATTGGAACAGTGCAGTCAGCAAAAAGGCCCATGGGTGCATGTTTGACACACAAAACAAAATAGGATCAAGGTTTGAAAAAAGTCTATCCACAAAATAACAAAATTCTTCATCCTTTATTTTACTTTCTGAGTCTACTACTCAGAAAGATAGTGTCAAGAATGTTTTGCCACAAAATTATTGTAAGAAAGCTCAAGTTAAGGGCTTAGAGCATTGTACAAGCCTTAATCATAAGATTTCTCCCTAAAATCTCCATTAATATACCAGGTTATCTTCTGCCTTTCTTACAACAAGAAGAAACTCTAGAACACTATTTGGAAAGTCTCAGCTTTTCAAACTCTATTTGATGGCAATTAGATCTAAGGAATAAAAATAGCAGAAATTTTGTTTCCTGCTCTTCTTGGGAGATGGTACAGGAGTTTTCTGTGCGACATACAAATGAATCTAAGAACTTAGCATTTTTTACCGCCGATTCTAAAACAGGATAGTCCAGAAATCAGAATATTTGCTGGAGGCACAAAAGATCCAGGTTCTAGTCTGTTCTCTGCTGTACTAGATCAAACTGACTTACAGGCTTGTCAGTTGGAACAGTACCATTTTGTACCAACTTATGGTGAAGAAATATGAGGTGGTTTTACTGTATCCTAGAGAGTACTGCTGTCACTGTGCTACCGACTTCTTCTGGAAGCAAGGAAGAGAATTTTATCATTAGACACTCTCTGAGGATTCTCAGTGAAAGTCCAATCCAAATGAACATATCTTCAAAAATGGATTCATTTTCAGTTTAAAAATAAACTATTAGAATATTCCTGACCAATCCTACTGAGCAGATAAGTAATCCAGAAAGTTAAAATATGTCATGTTTTAAGGTAAATATGATGGCAGTGTTTTTTGGAGCTAAATAGAAGAATAACAGACCTGTGGTGAACAGGTAAAGCATGACGCAAGTCTATACCTATCTCCCCTACTTTCCTAAGGGCAATTTTATTGCAGAACAGTCAACCATTTCCTGAATTTCTTTCCTCTTATACAGAGTAAATAAAACAAAGAACAAACGCAAATGTCAAAGAAACAAAAAGTAGCCACTCCTTTTGCCAGAGTTCAGGCACAAATTACACATCAGTTTCAGGAAGCAACTGCCATGAGGAATTTTTTTTCTTCCTCATTTGACCCGTAATCTCCAGCAGTTGTGCATCATAATGACATCAAGAGTTTGTGCTTGAATTTCACCAGTGAATCTTAATCTTACCAGCCAGCAGATCTTTTCTGTTCCTTTTCTCTTCCTTTTCTTCCAGACTATTGTTAATTAGTTCATGCTTCCTGAATTGTTAACAATATATAGTTATCCCTGTTTCTGTTCATTTGCATCAACAGATAAATGAGTGAGCCAGGAAATGCAAACTCCCTTTGGGAAAGGAAGTGTGAAAAAGAACAAGTAAGGATGAAAAGGACAAGAAACAGGAGAGTTTGTACAACATACATTAATGAGCAGAACTGATTTGAAATGGCTTCTTTCCAGGTTCATTTTAGTTGTCTTTTTTAATCATTAAAATAGTTACTGTTTTAGTGAAAGTCAGTGCAACAAAGTATTTTTTTCCATTTTTTAATAATTGAGAATTGTTTTTGGTTTTGGTTTGTCTTTTAATGTGTTCTCTCAAATTTATCTAAAATGATAAACTCTCTCAGAAAAAACACATTTCAGTAAAAAGTAAACATTGTTAACATTGATAGTCAGAATTACATCATCTTCGTGCTGTGATCTTTTTTTTTTCAGCATTCCGGAAGGCACTCTTAGTTGGCTTAATTTTTCTTATTAAAAGATGTATCTTATTAAGTTGGGATGTTCATGTTGGAAAAAATACTCTAAAATTGTTTAAAAAACAGACATGAAGGAAGAAAAGGAGCTTCAATATCATGGATGGAGTGCAGAAGAAGTCAAAGAACATCACTTCTTGCATCCTTCATTCTTAGACAATTCCATCTTGTTCTTTGGCAATCAGAGAGTGGTAACATCCTTCCATATATTGATTTACATTGTTGTAAATGAGATAGATACCGACAGGATTTAACTGATATAATGTCAATGTCAGCAATGTCAGAATCATTCTTCAGAAGGTGCTCTAAAATACTTTTCTTGTCATTAGATCCTTAATATGACATCAGATGTGAAAACTATCTGCTGAAACCAGGAATGACTAAATGTATTTTGTTAGTTTTGAACCTTTTTTCTTAATCATTACAATGTTAAACTGAAGGTCTCAGCACCCTGTAATGCAGTCCCTTGTGGGACAGACCACACTCTGTGGGAAGGATGGCATTTGAAAGAACTCCTTCATAAATGGCCCAGAAAAGTCAGGAGAGACTATATATAGTGAATTTTTCTTTCCAAAAGTAGAGATAGAGATAATAAATAAATGTTCAAAGGTTTTCTAGAAAAACCAAAGGCAATGAACAAATATAGAATCTGTAAGCAGAAAGATCAGTAGTCATCTCTATATTGATTCATCTCTGTAGCGATTGCTCTCTCAGATATATAAAAGCGATTTGAGAACTGGGAAGGAGATGTTTGCTGATGCCAAAATAGCTATGACAGCCAAGGATGTGTTTCACAGGCTTTCCAGAAGCAGAGGCAGCAAGTGATTTCCTGTCTAAATTAAATCTTGTCTGATTTGCTGGCTCAAATGCATGTGATACGCTCATGCTCCGTAGAGATCTGAAAGATCTCCTATCAACCTGGTGAAATTTGCATTGTCCTGCACTTTTACTATACATTCCCCCCCCCTTTTTTTTTAACTTCAGAATATCTCAAAAATTCAAGAAAATGCCAGAAAATATTAGACACAAAATAAGTTAGTAACACTCTCTTAATCTGGTCTGAGCCAGGCTTTTCTTACCAGCTAATTAGCAAATATCAAAGTTTAAGTCTCCTACAAGCCACACTGGTAAGATAAACATTTTGGATGAAATGGAATAACATGAAATTAACTTAAAAAGTCTAGGAAAAAGCATAACATTACTAATGTTTTGGTGTGAACATGAAAGACAAATCTTTTGCAGTGCTCAAATCTTGCTGCTCAACATGGAGAAATTTTCTCAAGTTTGCTTTTAGCTGAAGTTTACATGCTTCACTAGGCTCTAATATATGTTAAATGAAGATTGCACTGTAGCTATGTTAAGAGATTAGAAACACTTCCAAGATTTTTGTTTCAGTTTTTATCCTTTTTCTGTTTTCTTCTCCTCCCAAAAGAGTATTAACATGCTATCACAGCAGCCTCTGTATGCGATGTCAAGGAGCTGTGAAATATTTTCTCTCCAGTTGCCTCAAATGAAAAGCATCTCTTCCTTTCAGTGGCTTATATGACAGACAACCCATTGAAGAGGACATGCAATAAAATAAGAAGTACGCAGTTTCCACAGTAGTGGCAGGCCACATTCAACCACAAGACCTCAGAATTGAGTGCTTCTGGCTAGGAAGCATGGACGGTAAAGCTTGGAATATTTGAGGAATCATCTATGTACATTCTTCTAGTGAAGCCCTTGCTGACACATTAGTAAAGATTAAGTCTACCCTCACATCAAATACTATATGATAGGGCAGATCCTTATTGTTCTCTTGGTGAAGTGCCCTAGGACTCAGCTCTGTAAAGGAAGACCCTCTTCATAGCTTTTGGCAGTTCAAAGACTGAGTTTGGCCTTCTAACTGTTGTCTCTCTTGTTGCTGTTTAATTTGAATAATCTTCTGGAAAATGAAAGCTTTTAACCTTTTTTAAATTTCAAATTTACCTTTTAGAATAGCTATTCTGTGAAGTATCCTGGCACAGCTTTCCTTCTGTGGGAGAGAACACGGCTAGACAGAATGATTCTCCCTTTGCATCACACTGACGTCTCTCTGGGTACTTCTGTATGGCACAGAGTACACCAACAGGGCTATATGCTTCTTTGAACACCTGGCTTTCTCCATGGGCTTCCAAAACACCTCCTCTCCCTACCCCCCTCAGGTCACCAGCTCAGATGGAAAGGAAGAAGACAGGTTTTCAGAAGCTTTATTCCTCACCCTGGCAGGAACAGTTGTTTCCTTGGAAGAAAGGTGTCATTTTGGGTGCTCATACTAATGCAGCCCTCCAACCTTACCTGCCTCTTTTGTCCAGAGAGGATATTTCTTTGGGTTCAAATGTCCCTTTTAAAAGTTGTCAGCCATTTTAATGCCAGTAGGAGGAAATGGGGCCAGCTGACTCAAGGATGTTTTGCTAGGGAAGCTCAACACTTATTCTGGGAAACTGCAGAGAATCTCTGCAACTCATCAGTTTTCCAATATTATTCCATATGTTAGAGCCAAGTGAGAGCACAGACATGGGTCCAATCAATTAGAGGATGAAACTTATATGATAAAAAGTCATGACATTATACGTGCTAGTTCTTTCCTTTCTAACACATTTTAAGATTAATAACACATTATTAATGCACAGACAAATGCTAGCTGCAGCTACATATATGTAATCTCCAAAGGTGCCAGTGGCATTCCCCAATTAGAATTTGGAACAGAACTTCAAAATCCCTGACAGGAAATTTGTGCTGATTTGTGCTGACTTTTCTTTGAAAGGGGGAATAGAAAACAGAGTAGGTACAGGATTATTCCTTACTCATATCTAGGATAAAGCCTCAGCAGTATTTAGCAAAAGCTTAATCATTGAACCAAAAATGTCATAACTGTGCGAATTAGTTGCACAAGTAATAAAGTAGCCTATTCCAAACCTTTGCATTTTGTCATGTAACTTATTAAGAAAAGTCATGGGTTGATCATGACAATAGGATAAATGTTGTAACATACTCAAAAATATACAAGAGTCATCTTTTTTTGTCTACTGATAAAGAACTCTGAATTTTTAAAACTGTGGCTCTTACTCTCATGTTTTTCACTTAACAAATCATTATTGTTATGAGTCCCTTACAGCTGAAGGTCATCACATTGAAATGGGGTTGAGGGTAAGAAGTGTTCTTCTGACCTACATGCAAAGAGCACCTCTTGTTGCAAAATTATTGACCCTTTTCAATCTATAACCTGGTCTGGTATTGCCACCTCATTTTTCACCTCAGTACTTGTCTTACCCTTGCCATGCCATGATCGTTCAAAGATGCCTTAAATTTCCCTCGCTTTGGATTTCTGTTACTGCTCATTCATAGTTAAGACCTCAAAATCGTACCCAACCATGACAATTTTCACCTGTTTATGGTCACATGAAAAACAAACTGCATACGAACAAGGAACCTGGTTTGCTCTAGAAAAGCATTTTGATTTTATTTCTTGTAATATCTAGATAATTATTTTTATTAGAAGGTGCATAAGCTGTGTTAATAATATTGACAGCAGGACTCCAGACACCTTTTTAAAAATGTGCCAACTAACAAGATACCTGGCCTCATTGAGAGGACAGGCTGATCCCTTTTGGAGCCAGTGGGACATCATAGGCTAGCTACCTGCTCTGTTCTAGTCGGTCACAAAGCTGCGGATGGGAGATTATGCTCTGATTGTGTTTGGAAAGGATTAATATGTTAAACTCCCTTCTCATGTTCAATATTCAAGGCTCAGGGTGAGAAACATTTCATGGCAAACTGGATTGAAATCTGCAGCAAAACCCTTGAATACATGAGAAAGCCAGGAAGGCTGTGGTATGTAGTAGTCTGGTTTTCACAAGGAAGAATCTCTCACTTTTAAATCAATAATTACGATCACAGGCAGCACCTGGGTTAGTTACTTAAAGATTAAATTCCATGAGCTGCTAGCTCATGTTTTTGGCCACAGATGTTTTGTCCTGAGTTGCTATCATGAATCACAGTAGAGGTGAATATGAATTGGGAAATTTAGGTCACAGTGAGGGAGGGACTGGGAGAAAAGTGCATTGCCTGAGTAGGTCTTTAAAAATCACCAGAAAAGAAGGACCAAACGGTATAGCAGACTATATTGCCAACAATCCCAAAAGGCAGTTCACAGTTTCTGTTTCAGAGAATTGACAGGTTCAGGAAGATCAGTTCGGACCACTTTGGACTCAGTTCTTATTTCCAAAATTGTTTTCCCAGACAAAAGAATCAGAAATGTCTTTATGAACATAATAAAAAAGCCAGTACTCTACAAAAGGGTAAATATTCTGCTTGGGTTCTCTAACATTGAATCGAGGAGTACCCAGAGTCCTGAGATCCATGCTGTATAGTTATTAGTCTGACACCACTTAAAGAATTTGGCTAAGAGAAGACAAAAAACCAAGTTTCTTCTTCCAAAGAGACAATGATATAAATTTTAATTAAAAGCCCTGCATGAGTGTCAGCAGGAAATGTTCATCCTGCTGTTGTGGTACACAGATATTACAGATGTTAAGAGGGAATGGTTATTGTAAAAAATCAAGAAGGTGTAATGGCTGTGACAAAGCCACAGTGAAAAGGATATGAGGAGATGAAAATAAATAAGATGTTGCCACTACATTTTTGCCTGATTTATGAGTGTGTTCCTTCAGTTTTATGTCAATATAACGTGACTGAAGTCAGTTTTTTCTGGCAAATTGGGGGATTCTACATCCAGCTGGTTCCTTTACTACAGACTAGCAGTTTGGTACAGACTCAAGGAATTTCCTATGATGTTTAGGTAGGTAAAGTCCTTCATTTAGTGCCATCACTCTTGGTGCTTCTGAGGAGAAAAGGCAGAATTATTGAGTAACTATCCATCTCTCATGGTCAAAAAGCTCATTATTCGAAGAAAATCCATCATTAGTCAAAAAAACCCAACAACAATTTGCATGTACGTCTACCAGGAAGGCATGCAAGTTCTGCATGGGCTCATGAGTCCAGGGTGAAAAAATGTGTCAGAACTTCTTGCTGGGTTTGGGTCTATAGGTCCCACTCATGTCTGGTTCTTAATCTCAGCTGGAATAACCTTCTTCCTAGATCAGAACTCCCACTTGACACAGTTGCATACTACAGATATGCTGCTAAATAACACAGGGCCAGGCAGCAAGCGAAAGCACTGCAGTGACTGTTAGTATGTGGGATGGTTTCGGTCTTGCCAGCTAGCCCACTATGAGACAATACCTGAACCCAATTTGGGAGACGGCAGACTGCAATGATCATTCCTAACAGGCATTAAGAACAAAACTATGCCAGGTTTGGCTCCTCCACCCTACACAGTCCTCCAACATTATCCCAGAAGACTTTGCACCCTCAGGCACTCCTACATATCCTTCAGGTGACTCCTGAAGGCATGCAACACACCCAGTTCATGTCATGTTATCAAACCGCCTCCCTGATGGGTTGCAACACAGCACTTAAACTATTTCAGACACTTTGAACTCAAAAACAAATAAACAAACAGAAAGCACTACATCCTAGGACCTCAGAAGCTGTAACGCTCAGGACAGGTGCAAATCCAAGCACTATGTGGTGTCCTCACCAAGGCCAATCTGTTGCACGTGGTCCTGTTTTATTTTACAGTATGTAAATAGCTGTAGGGTGTTTGAGCTCCAGACTTGTTGGGCCCGGTGAAAACAAGAAATGGTATTTTTGATAGGGATAGAGAGTGGGGTCAGTCTTTGTGAAGCACCAGACAGTGGTGCAGTTTTATCTCCTGAAAACTTAGTATGTAACACCACTGGGTGAAATTTAAATACCATTGATAGGCACCAGGCTAGATTTGATGATCTAACAGTTCACTCTGACCTTAATCTCTGTGAAATATGCCATCCAGGGAGCTGCCTCACCAGGAGCTGCTTGAAAGCAAAATACAGGCCACACAGAAGCGTCCTGAATTGTTTCCTTCAGCAATTATTTTAGCATGAGACATTACCCAGGTAATAAATTACTCAGGAAATAAATATTGCTCAGGTAATAAATTTTCCTGACCAAGAAAAAAACCATACAGTTTATGAGAAAAGAAGCACTAACACAACACTGTGATAGATAAGGTAACAGCCGTATAACATTAAGTACAATTCTCCCATAACATCTACTAGTATGTAGCAACGACTACAATGTAGGTATTGTTTTAGGCATAACATGTGGTGATACAGATTGCAAAAGAGGCAGTAGAAATTGCATAATCATGTTGAACAGCAAACAGGAAAGAAACTTTTCCACTTATTGCCTGCATAGAAAAAAATCTTGTTTATAATAAAATAGCCCTAATTAAATTATCATGGTATTGTCAATTACATTTGATTAATTGCCACTTATACTATGTAGAACATAATTTTGGCAAAGCATAGTACTGGCACAGTACCAACCCTGCCACGCTCATGAGGCAGGCATATGTAGCTCAACAGTGAAATACACTGGTGTTGAACAACTCTAGGCCCCTTTCATACTGTAACCATCAAGTTGGAGCTTTTGTGCTGTGAATGGCAGGTGGGCACACTGTCAGCCCATCTCTAAAGGGTAATCCCCCCAAATCCCCATACATGATTGCTGGTGGACGTTTGGTCTCTCTCTCCATATTCAGAGGGTGAGTACTCACAATGAACAAGACAGACAATAGAGAAAAACAGAGCAGTAAGCAGCTAAATAAGTAGTGCAAACCAGTTCTACGTACTTTCAGTAATACATACTGTACCAGCATCCTGCTGCTCATAAAAGGACTTCACCTAGATATTTGATTATAGGCTCATTAACCAATAATAGACACACCCCATATAGAAATACAGGATGCAAACTTTTAGGTGCATAATTCCAGTTTAAAAACAGGTACTGTTACAGTTAAGTATTTTGTTGTTATTACAGTGCTTGCTTAGGTCATAGTAAAGAAAAGGGGTTTCACAACTAAAAAAATTCCTGCTATTGACTTTTGGCTAGAAGAGTAGCAAAAAGGAAACTCACTTTATCCCTTTAGGAACCTGGTGCCATGGTGAAATCAAACCATTGCTAGTTGTGTGAAAACAATTAGGATGATTCTGATTTATTTTTTAATTCCTCTTACAAGTATTCGCATAGCATTTTTTATGTTGCCACCATAATCTACTAATCTAAAATTTAATGATTTAATGTAATTTAATGTGAGCACAGCCTGGTGGCAAAACAAACAGGTATATTCATATTCAAAAAGTGTATCTATTATATTTAGCAGAATCTGGCACCAATTAGAAAACCACTCCTAGGAGATGTTATCTTTGACACTCAGATTCTTATTATCCAAACTTGCTTTTCTTTGCCTTAAAAATATGCAGACAGTTAAGAATACTTGGTAGAACTTAATTCATTTTGCTAAGTCATTGGTACATTATATTCTAAAACCCCAGTATTGCAACACAGTTGCTTAACACATAATGCAAATGTCCCAGCTGTTAATATTTATATTAGTTTAATGCCAAGGTTATCAGTGGCTTGAAAGGAATGATACCTGTGAAAGCAGGCTCATCTTTCTGTAACTAAACACTTGGAAGTCAGCCTTACCTTTCCACATACCTCCAGGCAGAAGGAAAAGATGATTTCAAAAAAAAAGGGCTAGCTCATAAATGTGATAGCAGTAGAAGCATCTAGCAGTGCCTGATGGATGCTGCTTTCCACGAAGCTCTCCGTGGAACTGGGGAAAAACAGCAGGGTGACTGTATGTTGTACTTCCTCTCAAGTTTTTCTCTCATAAAGATGGGAGCAGTTCCTTGTCTTTGGAATGGAAATCCTTGATCTGTAATGTCCACACTCTCTTGTTGAAGAGAATACTTTGGTTGGGTCATTTACAAACTACAGTGCAAGGAAACAGAAAGAGCTACTATGGAAAGGGTAAGTATCTTCTATCTCAGGACAGCATTTCCAAAGCTCTGTCAGGGCCTTGGGATGTCAGGATGAGACCATCTGGGAACCAAAATTGAGTCAGTCATATTAGAGCTAGCAAGTGCTGACTGGCAAGAGCTTGTTGCTCTCATTCTGAGTAAGAGCAGGCTACATGGACATCCATCCGTATCACAGTCTTAATAGGGATAAAACAAGCATCTTCTAGTGGGAACACTTTGCAAGATTCATCTCAGAGAAGCGCTATTCAAAGATACCCTAATCAAAAGCCATGACATATCTGTGGCTGGGGCCTAGCAAAAATTAAGCAGATTCTTATCATTGTCAGTATCTGAAATCTGGTCAAATAAAATCCAAGAATGTCTAGGAGAAGGCAGAGCATGGCTGAGAAGGAACTGAAACTACCATTATGAATTTCAGACTCTGTGACAGGATTAGGTTAATTTTCTAAGTTTGTCTGAGGTGCACATTACTGCTATTTGCTGTTATTAATTGTTCTTTTTCAGCCACTTGTCCAGTATGCGTATGCCATGACGTCTTTTCACTGCAGGAGAAGAATTTGGTGCAAAGTCCTTGAGTCTGTTAACAGCCCAAATAGTGGGAACTGGTACTGGTTATGATATCGGCCTCCCCAAGGTCCCCATGTTTTTTTTCTGGAGGAGCAGAACAGTTAGGTGAAATACACAGAACTCAAATCATACAAAACCAGTACCCAGACCCCTGTTAATGTGACAGGAACCTGGCTCCAAAAAGTAAACTGCCTGTACTTCTTCTTTAAAATGTACACTACTGACACACAAAAAAGGCTTTGACTCTTGAGAATAACACAAATTAGAACTATGAACTTTCAATTAAGAAAGAAACTCTGATGGGATGAAAGGAAATTTCAATTTACAAATTGTAAACAAATCTCTCCCATGTGCCTTTGCTAGGCAGCTCCTTTCCTTCTGGCCTGCTCCAAACAACAGCAAACATCAGCAGTTTCCTGGTTTCCAGCAAACTCCGGGAGACCTGTCTCCACATGAATTCCCCACAGTCACCAGTGCTCTCCCTGCTAGGCCTCCGAGCCCGCTTGCCTGCCTCAGGCTCTCGTGGTGTCTCCCAGCTGAGTGCACTCACTCATGGTGAGGGCAGGCACAGCTCCCCTTTCATCCAGAGGGTCCCCCATGGACCGGGGTGCCACAGACCAAACAGTCCAAGACAGCAGCCTTCCTTAATTTGTCAACCACCTCACTGACTCACTTCATATGGTTCAACTGTGATAGTGACTAGAGGTGCCAAAACTGCGGTATATCTATCTTCTTCCACCACCTTCTCTGCTTGTTTCTTTCAACGGTTCTTCTTTCTTCCATTACAAACTGAAGACTCATCACCATGTGGTTGATTCAAATTTGATCAGACATCACTTTCTCATAAGAAGAGATCATTACAGACTTGCCATTATACAAATAAGTGCTATATAAATAAATTCAGAATTTATGAATGCATGTTTCTGATATTATCCACTTTTTTATCTCTTCATTTTTTGTCTGCTTAAGTTATAATCCCTTTAGGGATGACTACTGCCCTTGTACTTTTTAATTTTCTTTTAAATATAGTACCTAATAGAAAGAACTGTCTTCACTGACATGGCAATATGCTGATCTGACACAATATACTGCCTGTCAACCCTTTGTTGAACAGTCTTCTTCTCCATTAGACATACTGCCCCTATTCTCTGGTACTTTGTTCACTGGTGGTACTGTACAAATGAAAAGCAGTAGAAGAAACCTAGGTAGCCTGCATGTGAACATAGCAGAGATACAAGCTATATTTGGCCAGAGCTGTGAGTTATCCTAGTGTGTGCACTGCACGTTGAAATCACAACAGGAACAGGTAAGTTGTTTCTGAAACAGAAACAATTTCAAAGTGTCAGTCTGGATATTGCAAACTTCAGCTGAAAACAGTGGGAAAGCAGAAGTAGGAGATGCAAACTGACAGTACTACTCTGCCATCTGGTGTTAGAGCCGTATCCTGGCAGGTCACTGCATCTACTCTTCTGGCATTATGCTCATTCTTGGGATTAAACCTAACACTGAGGGTGTCTCTCCTATCAGTGCCACCTGGATTATATCTTGAAACTTGGGAAATACATACACCACGTTACCAAATGTAACTGTCAAAATTTTAAAACCCTTTATGACTTCTAATACTAATAAATGTATGTTCTTTGCACAGGGCAACTCTGGTGGCTAAATTATATCCTAGAACACAGTAGCAACTGGTTGCAAAGAAAGAACTATTAATTGGTCCTTTTTTGATATCTATAATCATTATTTTCATTCTCACTGTGTTATCTAACAGGTAGCAGACACAGGTAGCAGACACAGGTAGCATCTGATGTTGATGCAGGACTTTCTGTGGTCATAAGCCAAAGCACTGCTCCTCTACTGTGTGCACTGAAGATCTGTTTTTCAAATGCTTGGAAGCAGATTCTCAAAAATCCTGGAAGGAAACCTTGAAGATAACCAAAAATACTCAGCAGAAAGGGCCATCTTCCATCTCCAAGAAGATACTGTTGGGAAAATTGTGGAAGAGCGTCTCCAAGTAACTTCAACTCGTTTGAGTGCAACTACTTCCCCACACCCTTATTTCCCCACCCTGAAACCACTACTCCTTATCTCTGTATCTTGATTAAGTTACCGCCACTAGAGTCTCTGCACTAATATTGATACTGAAAACTAAGCAGAGCAGGAGCAAACCAGTACTGCCTCCCAGCAAGTGAGTGTACTGTATGCTAAACCTACAGAGGAACACGTTGCAGCGAGTACGTTGCTGTATAGGCCATACACAGATTGCAGATGTTATACGGGCAATAAGTTACCTGGGGGCAGGGGGGAAATCAACTATGCTAAATCAGAAATTGATGTCACTTCTTGCTACCTTCAGAGCATGTAAATCACAGCACAGACGCCCGTTACCTAGGATGCCTATTCATCCCAGGATGTGTGCGCTTCAGGGTACTCTATCCTGAGGAGACTCCCTCCTTCCCATTTTAATGCTACACAAGCTTTACGGAATAAAGCAAATCAACAATCAAGCAGTGAGACCTGGCTGACATGTTAAGCAGCTCTCAGATAGTTGGATCCCCGACAACTCAGCATAGATTATTTTGATAAGCCACATTCTCTGGGGCTGCTAAATAAGGATGACTCATTTGTTCATGTGACACAGGCTTGCTGTAAATCATGCAAACCAGGCAATCTGGAATGACAAGCATTTCTGCATAACCAAGAAGAAATCCCTTTTGGTATCAGAGATAAACCACACTTCACAACTTTTATCTTTCTCTAAGGGAAATCAGAACTAACCAGTCTAATTCACAGACATTTAAGGACTGACTACCCACAGTAGGTGTTGGCTAGTCTGAATCAATAGTAAACACCCCTACTGCAGTTGTTCAGGATTACCTAAATAGTATGCTTAGCAGCCAGCTAGCCTATAGAATAGGAAATGAAAACAGCTAATGCTGCTGTGTGCATGCATGTGTGCACACACATCTAAGCTTAGCTTACATAGAGCTAGCATGAATCATGAACTAGAACCTGACGCGGGAACCTACAGCCATCTACAAGTCTTCTATCATAGGAATGTAACGTGTATTACAGCTACATGGTTGGATATCTCGGGAAAAAGACCATAAATTCAGAATGATTTTAAAGAATGTTTCACTTGCAATATACTTCCTGTAAGTCCCAGGCCACTAGGCCATAAAAATTGAACAGCATTTCTTCTACAGTCTTTGATTTAATGGAGAAACATAGCAGTGCTTCAGATATTTATAACAGCACACACAGCAATATTATCTTTTGAATTACTCAAATAAAAGTGTACCTGTTGTTAAATGGAGGAAATAACCTACCACCACGCAACATAGCAAAAGCTCAAGTACTCAACACTTTTTTTTTTGGCCTTGGTTTGCACAGGCAAAGCCTGCTCCCAGACCTCTGCATGTACCAGTGCAGTCTGGAGAGGAGAGGGGCAGCTATCAGTAGGTAGCAATGTTAAGGACTACTTAAAAACTGAATGTATTCAACTCCCTAGGGCTGTGATGGGACTCGCACAAAGCTATTCAAAGAGCTGGCCAGTATGATTATGAGATAGATAACTATCAGCCATGAAAAAATCATGTTGCTAAAGGGGAGAGCCTTGATGACCGGCAAATGGCTAATGTACACAATAAACGGCTGCAGCTTCGGGGGGGGGGGGGGGGGGGGGGAAGCACCCAGGAAACTAGAGGCTAACTAGCTTTCACTGCAGTCTCTAGATGGATGACAAGTCCTACTGGAATTCAATTCCAAATACTTAAGAGACAAGAAGAAATAGTCAATACAGACTTGCAAAAGGCAAATCATGCTTCAGCAATGTGATAACTATGAATTTCATTATAGCTGGTGATGTGGGGAACAAAGTAGATGTGATAGACTTCAGACACCTTCTCCCACAGCATTCTAATTTAGAAACAGGTAAATGGGGGCTGGAAGAATGGACCAACTGGGATGAGAGAGCAGTGATCAACATCTCAACATACAACTGGTGGCCAGTAGGTAACAAGCAAAGTATTCTAGGGGGCAATACTAAGGGCATATTGTTAAAACTCCTCCTGGCAGCAGCACAAAATATAACACGGTACAGTGGCCACAAAATACATGTTGGGAATTTCAGGTTGAACATTAGGAAAAGCTTGCTTAGAATAGATTATACTCAAAGAGACTGTGTAATCTCCAACCTCATAAGTTTTCTAAGACTTTGCTAGGAAAAAAACAAACAAGCAAACAAAAACACACACAAAAAACACACAAAAGAAAAGAAACAAACAAAACCCCCCAAACCCACACAGCTGACCTGATCTAGTATTGTTCATAGCCCTGCTTCAAACATGACATTAGACTAGATGGAGGAAGGAAGGGCACGTTTAAGGTCCTTCCACCAACATTTCTATGAACTGGTTTAACTGGTCCTAATTCCTGTCAGTAAAAATACTGGTATTTCACAAAGGAGCTGTCCTTTGGAGTGTGAAAGGCATGCATTTACTCTTTCACTGATGAGTTGCATTCTTGAGTCTCTCCAGGGAGCCTTGTTCTCTTATCATAAGCATTTGCTCTGCATATGAGAACTTCTAACTTGTTCTCAGCTCAGCCAAACTGCATCATTCCACTCTTGGGAACAGGAAAGGCACCTTTTCCCCCCCCTCTCAGTATGCTTTCATTGCAGAGATAGCCACAGCTAATTTTATCACAGGGAAAAGGTTTGTTCAGCAAATCCCTCCTCGTGCCACAATCATGAAACAGTATCTGCAGTGACATACTAACACATGCTGTAGGATACATTTCTAATCAGAGAATTCAAGAATTTAGCTTCAAAAAAGGGCAAGTCCAGCTTGAAAGGCCCTGTAGCTTCTGATTTTTGCTTAAGAATAACATTCATTTAAATAAGATTTTCAGGTTGCTACCCTCACGCCAAGCTGTAATGGTTAAGCAAAAGAATTGAGCAGGGGGACAGAAGTGCCAGAACATATGTTGTGGGTCCTTCCCTAACTCTCATTATCACATGTCCAACTTTCTACAAAACAGACTTCTATCTCCAAATGATGTTATGTCTTCTACCTTTGCATTTATCAATTGCCAGTTGAAGACACCATTTAGGATTTGCTGCTGATATTCCACAGAACAGCTGCTGTTAGCTTCTGGCTGACAGCAAAGACCAACTTCTTGGAAGGCCAATGCTCTGTATGAGCACAGCAGAAATGGAACAGGCAAACAGGATTAAATCACACTGTTAAAAAGGGGGAGGGGGAAATAAATCACACAGTTCAGCCTTGTGAGGAATTACAGGTCACATTTGTTTTCCAAATCTATCCCTGGCCTAATTAAGCTGCATTCTCACTGTAAAGCAGGCAAGCTGCCAGACAGGATGAAGTGAAACCTGCTTTCAAGTAACTTCCAGCTAGACCTTAAATCACATTCATGCCTAAAACTGACACCTTTAGGAGTAAAGGTGGCTTGAAGAGCAATGCTTGGTCAGGCCTTGAACTAGCATTACAAAATTCACAACTAGACTGTTAATATAGCAACATCTAAGGGTTGTGGTTTTTTTCTCTCCTCCTTTTAGTGCATTCCTACTTACAGCCTTAATTTCATACTCATATGAGTATCTCACATATTTCCTTTTGAGGTCACCACAATTTATGCACCACTGTTAAACAGAATTTGGAGAAAACAGGACTTAGCAGGAATGGATTGTCCTGACACCCTGTTTCTGTTTCACAGAAGGTCAAGAGGTTGACAGCTTACCTCAAGAGCAGCCTGCTATCAGCTGCCACCTCTGGAGCCTTTCTCATCACAAACAGTCAGAACAGGGTTCACAGAGACCATGAGAACAGGGGAGAAATATGACAACTGAAACAATCTCAAACTTGGCCAACCAAAAGAATGGTTTCCATTACTACACATAGGGTTACCTGACAGTGAACAGCTGTCCCTATCCCTTGTTTTGCAGAGGCTCTGTAATAGTCCACAGTTTTCAGGCCAAACAGAGTTTTTGAAGAGAAAGCTTAAACTAGCAGCAATGCTCTACTTCCACATAGCTATCTCCAAGTTCTGCATTCTCTTTGGAAACGATCATTTGTTGTAATACAGCCAAATAAAAGTTCAGTATTTGTTCCCCCTTTTAAAACAGTAACATTGTTAAACATGATACACCTGGCACTTTAAGCAGTCATTGGAAGCATAATGAAAGAAAAATTTAAACTTTGGGGGTTGCTTGTATAATTGAGATTGGAAAACAGGAGTCATGCTGTAGCTGGGTGCTCTTCCTCGACTCCCCTACCTCTAGGTTACTATTTCTTGACCTCCAAGTTTAGCTTAAGAGATTGCACTTTTTCAGCCTGCTGCACAAATACAAATGATCAGGTGGCCTGATTCAAAGAGTACAGCTGGGCTTCTTTAACTCAGTTTTTGTTCTACCTACACTGGATCAACAAGTAGCCTGTGCATTTGGTGTAGAAGAATCTCTCTTCAGTTCTGTAGAGTCAGGATTTGCTATAGAAGTAAGACAACCACATTAGTCTTTAAGGAATTTGAAACTCAGGCTATATGCCAATAAACAAATCCAATAGAAGCTGAAGCATGAATACCCCCACAGGCAGGTGTCCAAAAATGAGTCATAACACAAGCTTTCTAGCTAATAGCTAATTCATCACGATCTTCCAAGAATCAGAAAATACCTTGCCTTACACTCATGTCACCTTTTGGACATTGTGCACCAATTCTGAGATACAGGAAAGGAACCCCCGCTCCAATGTGGTAGGGGACATCAAGAAATTCTGCTGTTTTCCTCAGAAAACCATTTCACTAACCATGACCACCTCTTACAAAAAGCAAAATTTGTCAGTGAAATGAGTTATTTGCCCATAGACATCTGCATTACCTTTTCTTCTCCTTTTATCATTACCTAAATGACAGGGATTCAATCACCACAGGAACCCACTAGGCAGATTCAGTAGCATGCCTTCCAGATCATCTTTAGGGAACAGTGAATAGATCGCACAGGAAACTACAGAACAAGCCATAGTAGAACAAGTTTTATGTGTCTAGACACTATCAACAATCTAGTTCATTTGAATCGTATACTTAATTCCAGATATGCCCTTTTCCAAAACTTCTCTTCTACATCTCTTGTCCTTCAGTTGTTAATAAACAGACATGCAAAATTCTAATGGAGAGAGGCAGAAAGCACAAAGAAACTGTGATGCAAAATACTCTGCTTCTTAGGTAAAACCTGGCTCAACTGTTCATAAGTTTGTTTGTATACCAGAAGAAGACACACTCATTCTGATGAAATTCTGATCACCACTCCCAAAAAAGAAATCAAGATCTTCCCTTTTAAAAGATGTCTTGCTAAGCCATTTTTGACAGGCAAAGTTTTCAGTGACTGAGCAATGGTCCATGGGATGAGAAGCAGCAAAAGCATTTTATTTGCTGTACAATTAGTGTCATTAGATTTTAATCATTAGATATATATTTGTATCATTAATATAATTTGTAAATAAACAACATGCAAGTCCACACAGTAAGGAAAACTTAATACAACCTAAAGAGCAGCGGAGAGGTGGTGGTGGTGGTTTAGTAGAAAACAGAGTTTTAAAGTCTTTCAAAGTTTTGGACAGCAGCAACTTCCTTTGACCACAAGAGATGGTCACAGATCTACCTACTACTTTGCATCAGAGTCTCCTCCTCAACCCTTGTCAGACTGATAGGATAAAATCACTTAAATGCATTGTAGAGTGTGAAAAGGGAACTAAACATAAGATCATGATCTGTTCATATTAGGTAACAGCTTACATGCAACTGTTCTGCACATGCAAATGCATAAAACTTACTCAAACAGCTTGACCATCTTCTCAAAAATCACTTCAAGTCATAACAATGCTTCAATTAGTTTAATTCCTGTACTTTCAAAAGGTGTTAGAAGTACTCTTTTTAAATAACATGCTCCTCCTCCTTCAAACAGAAAATACCTTTAATCTTTCACACAGAATGATTTTTTTCTGACATTGAAATGACCAGACATTCTTAATTCATAAAAGTCACAAAGGTGTTTCTGAAGCAAGAAGTTGCCATGACAGTTATTTGTAAACATTAAACCCACAACAGTAAGTACATCAAAATCCCACACTTCCATCCTAAAATAAACCACAAAGCTTTGACATGAAATACATAAAAAGTTTATTATGTATGTACCCCATTTTGTTATCTGGAGGAGAAAATCTGAGGCAACAGTTTGGTGCAGTACAGAGAAGCAAAGCAATATACAGTAGCTGCACACAGCATGATTGGTTTCAGATAACAACTAAATATTCTTACTATGACCATTAGTACAGAAATGTTCTGCAATTAGAAAAAATGAGAAGTATTACTCTCATGCTGTACAATCTCACGTTTCTTGGTTAGAAAAGAACAACTGATTGAGTTTGAATCTTTCAGGCCAACTTGCTAGGCTGTTGCCTCTGGAATGTTCAGCACAAAGGTTAAGCTCCAGACATAATTTAAGTGCTTTTCATGTGCAAACTGTTACTGGCTAAAGCTTTCAAAGTACATTTAATTACAGATATGAACACCCTGTAAAGATATGAGGATATGATAGAAGACCCAGAGGCCAATAGAGACTCTTTAGGAGAAATGCTATGTTCCACTGCAGTAGTTCTAGTCCCTGATTAGGTCCTTCCAAAGAGGGCTTATTTCATTGGTAGGAGATAGACCACTCTTTGACAGAAGCATCATGGGATGTTGTTACCAGCGTATGTTCATCCAACCATGCCAAGCCGCTTACATGATGTAGTCTGTGAGCATCTGTATGGCAATGCAATAACAAAAAAGAATTAGGAAGGCTAAGCTGACAAAATACCTTCAGCACACGCTCCAAATGTAATTTTCAGTTGCATTAAGTACTAGTAGTGTATTTTATGAATATACAAGACGTATTTTATGAAATACAAGAATATAATAGAGCAGTACTAGCTATTTTAGCTAGATAGAAGAGGCTGAAAATTAAGGCAAAATTAGTTTGGAAACATTCAAAACAATGCATCTGGCATACCATTTAGTTCTGGAAAATATGTGCTGTGTCACATTCCAAGAAAGATTGGCAACTTTCAAAACAGATTTTGAAGCAAACATACCTGGTATCTTGACTCTGGTCTCTGGATCACTTACAGTCCAAACATATACCATCATGTCCATGCCTCCGGAAGCAAAATGTTCATTGTCTGGTGACCAGGCAATACAAACAATTTTTGCATGGTGTCCATAAAAGACATTATGCTCCTATTGCAAAGTGATCAGGAATACAGTGTTACTTCATTCATTCAAGGTATTTCAAAAAAGCACTGGCTTTTAGTGTACAGCATAACAAAATAAATAACGATAAGATCCTGCAAGACTCCAAACATTGTATATCTCAAGTACAGACTGATGTCCCAGACAAAGTAGCTTTGCAATGTGTAAAGGACAGACAACTACAACAGAGCTCTTTTAAAGCTTCATTTTATGCCACTTATTTAAACACTAGTGGAATCAACAAAATCCAAACCTTTCAGCAAAAATGGCAAGACTCTTTCTAAGAAAACTGAGTTGGTAAAGTGCAGATGCAGCAATTACTCAGAAGCCTTTAAAATAACTCAATAGATGTTTCTAAAAGCAAAATTCTTTCAGTTTTTACTTAGAAAATGAAACATTTTTCTGGAACACCATCCTGTATTTTTCTTTTCAGTGTGGTTTCAGTCAAGGCCTAAATGACTTTAAAGACTGATTCACATATTTACTATTCAGCTAGAAACTGGAAATTGCCAGTTACTTGGCTCTTGATTAAAGGACACTAGACCAAAGGATGGAGCAAGATTCTCTGTCCCTGTGGTATCCCTTTCATTGCTTAGTCCTTACCATAGAGCTGTATGCCACAGCCAAAGTTTTATTGCCAAGTCTTTGTCTTATTTACTTCATTAGTTTTATTGTACTGTATGGATTGCATGGATCAGATTAAGTCTGCATTCTTGTCCATTTTACAAAATGGCACACAAGTTCTCTAGTAGACAGAAACACCAAAAACACATCAGTGATCTAACAGTTGTACCCCATTGGCTACATCACATTTCACTACAACAGATCTTAAGTCAACACATGCCTTTTTTTTTTTTTTTTTAAAGAACAACTGATACAACAATTCTTACCGCATATGCATCAGTGACACTAAAGACAGTGACAACCTTGTTTGCATCACAGACTGCAAGAAAGGCACCATTGTGAGAATATGCCAGGTCGGTCACAGGACCTTTAGCTTCCAAAGTCTTCTCATTTTTCAAAGAGGTTCCTTGGATTGAATACAAATAGACATTTCCATCCTACAAATTAAAAGTGGAGAAGAGGGGAAGGAACAAAAACCACTTTACAATAGAAACAGGAAGGCTTATTGAGCTACCAGGGCTCTTTCACCAACTCCATCTGGTGCTACTTACATTGTGAAATAGTTTAAAGAACCTCTCATTCATACTAGCTACAATTCACCAAGTCTAGACTACACAACTGACTTCTAGAATTTGGGCAAAATTCTGCAAAATGCCTATTTCAAGCTCATATTGAGTGGAAACATTAAAAATTTAAAGACTGCAAATACAAAAGAAAAAAAAATTAAATAGATGTTAGTAGGGTCACGATGGTGGGAGAATCTGAGGAATGAAAGCCCATGAATTCCAATTACACATAATTTACTTATTTCAGTACTACTGTTGTAATAACTGTCAACTACTACTTTTCAACAGAACAACATACCTACTATTGTTAAACGCTACTGTTATCAGTTCAAGTGTTCACAGGAGTTTAAAAAGGGCAACCTTACCGCTCCTCCCACTGCTGCTGTGCCTCCTCCAGGGTGAACAGCTACAGCTTCTGGCTCATAGCCAAGGTCATCAATTGCAAAACATTTTTTCTTATCTTTCATCAACACAATCTGTAAATAGAGAACCATGAACTACTAAGATCCTTCTTCCAAATGCCTAATAAATGACTATGACTAAGCTACGTTGCTTAGTCATAAATACAAATCCACTCTGCTCAGACATTTACTGCATATTGACCCAAAGCAAACAAACAACCCACAACCCCCCCCCACACACACCGCGGGTAGAAGAAAGAAATGCCTATGTGTGGTAACTAACTAATCTGCTGTGTTACAGGACTTAAGAGTGATTTAAATGCTCTAAATTAAGTAGTACAGGATACGCTCTATTGTATTCAGCTTCACCTTGCTTGGTCAGAACACAAAAGAAACATAGACAAAGCAGTGTTTTTAGCAATACTTATTACCTTCCTGGTTCACTCTTAGGGGAAGGGAAGTGGGGCCAAGTTAGCAGGCAAGCTGATACTGCAATGTAACATTTTAAGAGCTATCTCCTATCCAGTTCTATTTAATAATCAACTGGAGTAGTAACTCGCATTGAAAAACACATTTGGACAACACTACTGAAAATCCTAGACAGAGCCAAGATCCACATAGAAGGCAAAAATCATTAGAAGTTAAGCATGGTTTGACACTAAAATAGCCCTGATGACACAAGTCTGTTTGGTTTTGCATGATCTGAATACTACTGGCAAGCAAGCTAGAGACATCCACACTGTACAACAGCATTAGTTTGTTGGTTAGTTGCAAAAGAAAAATGCAGAACTGGGAAATCCTTTCCCTCAAATTGCCACACTGAATATATCAACAAAGAGCATTATTTAGAGATTAACATGCATGTACAAGCATATTTGTTAATTCCTATTGTCTCTTGAAAAGAAATAAAAAATAAAAATCACTTTTATAACATGATTTTTATATATATATATATATATATATATATATATATATATATCAGAGAAGTCCTAAAAACTTAAAAGCAAAAAGTGTTCTTACAGGTCACTTAATGGTACATAAAAGATTGGGGTGCAATAAATGCACTTCTCATTACATGACAAAGTTACCTTTCCCACTTTACCCTTTTCTGCTTCCCTCTCTCCAAAAAGGAAAGAGATAAGGGAAAGGGAAGGGAACCAGAAACAATAACTTTGAAATTAGCAGCAATTCAAAGGTTTCAGGAGCTCTCTACTCTTTACAGTCAATAGCTAAGATGATTTATTTCAGAAGCACTTGAATCCACAACTTAAAGCACGTCTAGTCAGTTTTTTTATTCAGCAGGTAAACAGTGTTCGTTCTTCCCCATATAGATTTAGACTGGTGTAGCCTTCTAGCACAAAGCTAGATTGACAATAGTAAATTCAGATGCATCCACATGAGGGACTACACAAAGTTTAAGTCTATAGATAAAACAGTCAAATTGGTACAAAAGCAAAAGACAAGCCTGTAACAAGTATCTTGCTTAATTATGTCCTCACAGGCTTATTAATAAATGCCCCAGAAGCATGAGGTGATTGAACACTAAACAAGTTTCCACCACAGTTACCATCATGTTACTGTACACTATATTATCTAACAGAACAATTGTACTGCTAATCCATGAACTAATACTTACTTGTCCAATGCATAAAACTATAGTATATCCACCAGGACCAACAGCTAAACATTTTGGTTGAACATCCATTTTCACAGTATCCTGGCTGCTAGAGGAAGGTGTAGCAAGGTGGAGAAACAGGAGGACAAAACAGAATAAATTATTCCATGCTTATTATTTAAAATTGACTATTCAAATAGTCACCCCCTAATGATCTTCAAGAAGTTGCATAATTTAAAAGTTTCTTTAATAATCTGCAGTTTCCTTGTGTTTACTCTTTAGAATGTCAGTATCTTGATCAGGTAGTATACCTTCAAAGTGAAAAATCAATGTTACTACACAAAAGCCTGCTTTTTGAATTTAACTAGGTGATTCTAATAAGATTCCACAAAATTTTTTGCTTCAATTGTGGTTTCCATGAAGAAACAGCCATTTCCCACCCCTCCTAACCACACATTTCAAATTCATTAAGTCCTCCTGTGTATTTATTAAGCACAGAAAAACACACCCTTCCCATCACCTGCCAATTAAACTACCCAATATAACACAGATATCTAACCTATGAAAGGAAGGAGACAGAAAGAGAAAAGTCTGGGATGCATTTCTTGTTCTCATAGAAAAAAGTACGGTTGGTACAGCAATCATTTCTACAGTTTCCATGGTAACTTAAAACCTGAACAAGTTGCAGCACAGGATTCTCTGCCATGTAAATCAACAAAACTCTCGTTGTATAACAACAGGGGCTGCAACACCAGAACAAGAAGCAATAGTTTCACTAACCTGTAATCCCTCTTGCTGACATTGGTATAGCGCACAGTGTCATCCATACTGCAGGTGACCAGCTGATCCATTTCATCCACTGCCATTCTAGAAACCTGGTTTGTATGGCCTTTCCCAGAAAAGCCATCATTCTCTCCAGTTTCAGAATCCCAGTAATGTGCACAATAGAGTTAAGGAACATTTAAACATCTTGGTGCAGTGTGTTAGCTAAACACATCACAGTCCAACCTGTCGACAACAATGTTTGAGAACCTAGACTGTATTCCAAATATTTGGCTCCAGAAACCAATAGGACTGGAATTGTTGTAGTCCTAACCAGATTACAAGTTCTCTTGGGTAATGAGAAAGCCTGATTACATTTGAGATACCAAATAAAGAACAGAACTAATGTAACACAGAACTTCAAAAATCTACTTAAATACAAGTGGGGAAAAAACACAACTAAGAAATGAATCTAAAAAGTAAAACGATCTACCTATCTATTGCAAGAAACAACAGCAGCAAGAGACAGCAATACAAACCTGGCATATATGGCAAAGTACACATGGACAGTTACAAGAGAATTTATGATTGTTTGTTAGCAGAGAGGAGGAAGTAATCTACCACATGAAGTGAGAACTGAAAATTAAGAATTGGCACATATTTAGGACAACAAGGAGGCAAGGTTAAAGGCAAGCACTATATACAATAGAAAAGTTAGAGGAAAAGCAAAACAAACTTTTTCAACAGACATAAAATATTAATTTGTGTCTAGTAAAGATAATTCTTGTCTTAAGCAAAGCAATTTTTTTTAAGAAGCTCTCTCAATCTATAGGGCTAAAACAAATATCACTTTACCATTCAAAGGATATTAATATGACCATCATTACTTCCAGAGTAAATATAGGACTTTCCACCATTTTTATGCACTGTGAGACACTGAATTGATTTACTATGACCCTGTGAATAGGACACATAACAATAATTTTTGATGTGCAACTTCTAATTTTTAATATATACATAAACTTGTTTGAGAAAGATCATAGGCAATTCAGAAGATAACATACCATTTTATTCATAAGCATTAAAGGTCGCTCAGAATACAAATTACTAATTAATGGTGCAGTGATTTAACTGTTGCAGCACTGCTATTTCCATGCACTGCTCCTTAAAAGGACTGAATAGGCACTGTAAATAACCCTGTTACCGAGCCTGCTGGACCAAGATACTTTCACAGCCTTTTCATAAAGTTTTCTGTTCGGCCACTTTATGATATAGGGGAAAAGGACTAAATATGGTCATGTACCCACACTGATCGCCAGATTTAAAGCAGCAATAGCAAGAATCTGGGACATCTATTTCTAGTTCATGTAAAAATGTAAGTTCCCGTGAGAGTGCTGTGTCAGCGAACTCTGTAATTCCCAAAATTAAAGCTCAACTGTATAGTGACCTTAGTCACCTTGTTCACAATATACTGCTGAGGTAGAATGACAAGAAACAGACATCCTTGGTAGTTTTCTATCTATGCTGTATTTCTTTTATCATCTCAAGAATGCTTAAAGCTACTATGAAAGGCAGTTTGATAACTTTAACTGAAACCAAAATCAGTCTGCATGTTTGCACAATGCACAGTAACTCCATATAACATCTTAACTTTGATTTATGGGACTTGCAAGAGTCAGTCACACATAGCTGGTTTGGCAATGCAAAGTAATTCAACAAAACTATTTTTCAATAGTTACTACTCCATCTAAACAGTTTCAACCACTGAACTGTTTATTGCAGAAACTGTGGTGCAACAACATAAGTTCAACTTACCTTTATGACACGTAAAGGCTTATTTGGATTGTTGTTGTCCAAATAATTAATATAGCCAGAGAGAGAAATACTCAATAAATGGTCTTTCTGCCATAAACAACCCAGCTGCTGATCCAAAACATTTGATCCCATGTTAAAAGTACTGACAATAGAATTAGCACCAACATCCCAGATTTTAGCAGTTTTATCTCCAGAAGCAGAAAGCAGTTGACTACTGTCAGGGCTCCAGCTAATCTGTAAAAACAAATGCCACCACAAGATAGTAAACACATTTATTACTGCAATACTTCACAGTCCATGAAGTTGGTAATGAAATAAATACTAAGGATCATTTACACAAATGAGGCAATACTTACAGCATAAATACCTCCGTCATGAGCTTTGCCTCCACCGAGAGCACACACTTTCTCTCCAGTCTTCCCATCATAGACAAAAATCTTAAGAGAGCATACATATGAACCATTTAAAGGAAACTGAAATGTTACGTTACTTGCATTGCACAGATCACTTTTCTGTAGCAGGGTGCACTTGCAAGCTTATCAAACACTACATTCAAGGAAGAAGCATAAATATTCCTGCATTTAAGACTAACCAGATGAGATGACAATCACAATCACAGTGAGCCACTCTACCACAATTTTGAATGCCAGGATCCAGTGTACAGATGCCACATTTTTGACCCCTGCTGTGATGGCAGGTTGACAATAGCACTGCAGTCATGGGAATCTGCCTACTTGTAAGGATCTCCCCCACAGCAAAAGTGCTGCTGTCAACCTGCCCTTATCAGCAGGGAGTCCACATGGAGTCAGGATGCTATCTGAGAGTTTAGTATTTCAGATGGATTTTTTATAATTGTAACAAGGACATACATATTCCAAAGGTCTGATACATTCCTGCCAAAATAACCTCTAAGAAAAGTAATACAATAAAGAAATAGAACAGAAAAAAAAAAGAGTGAGAATAGTCTGATGGACAGAGAATAGTCTGATGGACATCACAGCTGTTGCAGCATTACAGGAAGGCACTGAAAGTTTAAGCCAATCATTTCACAGAATAAGAAGAGAAGCTACACATTTTAGAGAAGCTACACATTTTACAAAACTGATCCTATTCCCAAAATGCCTGAAAAAACCCTCTTTTTCTCATCCTAGAAGAGCTACAGAAGGGGTTACTTATTTTTACCTGGCCATCTGCACTAGCTGTAGCAAATCTGTTTCCATCAGGAGAAAACCTCACGCAGTTCACAAACCGTGTATGATCCTGTAGAATAAAGAAGAATCAGCACTCTACATAACAGCGGACCTACGTACATTTACCTGCTTACATACAAGATAATCTAGTGTCAGTGAATTTCTCTTGCATTCAAGCCATAAGTTAGCTGTGTGGGAGGTGCCTGCTGTAGAGAATGCTGCTATTCAACCACTACAGAGCAAGTCTAGCCTCTATACTAGCCTCTAACTGAATAGGATCATGGGGATCAAGAATAGCCCAGGGAAAAAACTGTGGGATCCATACTGATGTAGTTCAACAAACTTAGCACAACACCATGTAAATGAGTGCTACTGTTTAAGGGATAGGTAGAAAAAACTTCAACTGCAGCCTAGATGCAGGGATGGGATTCTTCCCCTCCAGTCAATGAGCTCTTCTCCAGCATTCTCCAGATTTGGACTCTTGCTTCATTGTGCAAACGAGTTTCACATACAGAAAAATATCTTATCCCTGATATTGTAAAAAACATGGGCATGAAGATTAAACTATTGTTGTATTGGATTTCCATTTCTGAGAGATTACACTAGTGCTAGCTCTGTGAAGTAACCAGACGAGCTATATGTGCTCCCTAAATAGAGTATTTACAAATAGGAGACTATTCAAATGATGCTAGCTAGAATACCTGTTAAATTGGGAAGCACCACAATGAGGCCAAAGCTCCCATGAAAAGAGATTTGGGAGACTATTTTTAGCATTATGAAAGGCAGGTTCTAACCTACTTTCTTTGATTAAATATAGAATTTTTCTAGATGATACCTTGGGCTCTAGTCTAAACCATGTAACAGTCTATACATGAAGCCCATACATCAAATCAAATATCACTTTAAAAGGGAGACGCATACCAGACTGAGCACTCCTGGTAAGCAAATCAGACTTCAGAGTTCCAAAAGAAACAGCTTAGCAAAATGTAAGTAGCAACTTAAGTTCAGAAATATATTTGGCAACTACATCATATCACTGGATTGCAGAGCTCAAAACAATTCCTTTTCTAGAACTAGGATCGAAGCCTGACTAAATTCAGTGTATAAAGTCTACTCAAGGCACATACTTATGAAAATAAAGCCTTACTACTATATTTTTAAAAACAAAATAAGAATAAAATTTTCTGAACTTACTACTGAAATAAAACCCAGTATCCCTGAGAGATTTTTGAGGCAAGAGACATGTTTTCTGCCATCAGAAACAGCTGCAGAACCTCTTGGCTTTTTATCTTCTTTGGCCTCAAGTAACAAAGACCTGAACATTTTAAATGTAGTAGTCCCAAGCCTTTGGCTTTGCTGGCCTGGGAGAAGCCTTCAGTTATACCCAAACATGAATTTAAGAAGGCCACCTGACACCGACTACGCCTCAATAGGGGAAGCTCAAAACTTCTGTTACAACAGTGAGTTGTGACAAGAACTGCAAGGTTGTTGGAAAGCTTTTGTCAACTTGCTGCGTAGTTTAACAGAGCCACAACTAAACTTAAACTCACACTTATTGTAAACTTGAACTTGAATGGTGGTCCCTCAAAGAAAGCGGCACAGTTGTCATCACTGCCAGTTGCTAGACGATAAGGTCTTGTTTGTTTTATGTCCACGCTATTGATCACTTTGTTGTGCCCAGTAATCTCGCCAACAGAAGAACCACTATCCCACAGGAACACTGCTCCAAATCTGGTTAGAGAAGCAGACAATAACTGTAATTCATAAAAGTTAAATGTAGATTAACTCCTTAAGCATCTGCAAACAGCAGATTTGAGTGCATGCAAAGAAAAGAAATTAGGTCATCTCGTTAATCTCATGCAAGTGCATCATTGTTCCCTGAAGGATATTTGAAATCTTGCTGGAGAGAGACATTTGGTGAAGGGACTAGACAAGTTTTATGTATAAAGCTTCTAAAATTCAGAGATATAAAAGATTTTTTTTTAGTAAGTCCAAAAGCTCAGGTTTATAAAAGAAAGCAGTAAGCTGTTCCCAACTGTCCAGTCACTACATAAAATGTAAAGAGCTTGGATAACAACAGCATCAACTCCATTACCTGATTTAGCTTAGACTGGATACCATCACATTTAGGTGAAAGTGTTCTAGGTTTCCATGTGTATTTCTACAACAAAACTGATTAGCTACTATAGCTATGCTGACTAGTTTGCTAAGAGTTGAGCTGCCACGTTGTAACTGTTATAGCAGTACAATTCAATAAATCCCAAAAGAGAAGGCATAAGGAATACTTAGATTTACCATATGAACCTTAACAAAATGTCAACAGTTTACTGAAAGATATAAGGAAAAAGTTTATAAAAGCATTTGTCAGTTCTTATTTTAACTAAAAAAAAAAAAAAAAGTATAATCAATACACTGCCATTACACTGTCAGAGCATTGCTATTAAAAAGGGCTCTATAGAATCACTTCAGCAAAATTCTAAAGTCAGGGTACATATGCATAACATGAAACTGGCAAGCTGTAGGATAGCAAGTTATTAGTACCTACTTTCACCCTAACTAAGGGGCAGGTGGGGAGGAAGAAAAGATACAAAATAGCAACTGATGGACAATGTACTGTACATCAGTTCTTCTGTAACAAGAAAATGAAGCACTAGGAAACAAAGAACATCTCTCAAATATCAGGACACAGTATAACGTTTAAAACAAAAAAAATAGGAGTGGGGAAAACTTATTTTTAAGACCTTAAGGCCTGAGACTACCTGCTCCAGACTCTGCCTTAAAAACATGTCAAGTCTTCTAACATTAAGGAAAGGAGTCACCAGTCTCAGGCTACAATAGGCATCTTATTTAGACAAGGACAACCGGTTGTGATTTTTTTGAAATTAGCATAATTTTTTTAAAAAATATGAGGGCATTGCTGGAAGAGAATGTTCAGATATGCATTCTTCTACTTTTTTTTTTTTTTTTAAACTCTTCTTCAGTTACATCCTCTCAGTTCAGGAGGGGTGAAACTGAAGAGGAGGAAAATCATCTTGTGGTTCCCTTCCTACTCTATCAAAATTAAACAAAGAAATCTTCCAAAGATCACCAAGAACAGGTATCATTTAACATAAAACCCACCTCTAAAAACCAATCAAAACCCCCACAATTTTAAATTGAGTAATTTAACAGAATGGTATTTTCCCAGTATATAAGCCACTTTGTTCTACAGTTGTCAAATACTGCATAAAAAATTCTGCTGCTGAGCAGCATATCTTGAGGTCTAAACAAGGAACAAGCCATGACTTTATTTCCTTGAAGAATTAAAGGCTTCTGCATCAAAAGTTTGCTTTATTAGAATACGAAAGTTTACAGCATACAGAAGAATTACTCACTTTTCCCTTCCTTCTCCAACCACAGCTATTCTCTTGCTGTCTTCAGTCCAGGCAAGATCCTTTATTTTTCCTGCAAATGGCTGATACTCGTACTTCAGTAGGTGTTCCTTCTGCGTAGTATCCCAGATTCTCAGCTTTCCAGAGACATCTGCCATAACATAATAGAACATAACTATTGTTGTTCCAGCATGACTCAGTCACATGACTCAGCAATCTGTCAGGATAAAAATTTTCAGCTACCCTGAACACTTGTACTAGGGGCATACCGTCTTACTCTATTACAATGACTACAAATCACTTGATTTAGGAATGCTGAAGACTACATCCATTTCACTGAGACTAGGTGTTTTTTTAACCAGATATTAAGTTAAGATGTGCAGCAATAAATACAACATACGGAACCAACTTTGAGAAAAGACATGCAAAAAAATTGCACACTGAGAGGGTAGGAACTCACATGCTATCTGCTAGTCTGTCTTAAGTGCTCATATGCACGCATGCTTACCAAAACAAAAACAGAAAACTCCCTACCAGTTACAAGATAGCTTACCCAGACATCTCTGGAAGGTAGGCTACCCTACACCTAGAATAAAGAGAGCAATGCGGTGGACAGTAGCTGATGCACTAAAACTCATACTTCAACTTTTTTGCACCCTTGAAGCAAATCTGTTTTGCATATAGGTATCAGTTAACTGTATATCTGTGAAGAGATTTCTGTCCATAGTACTGTTTTCATGAGCATTTTGATCTGCCTACTTTTTCCTATACAAAAGCATGTATGCACTTAATTGTGCAGTTATTCATATAGTGCACTTGGACTACTACAAAGGAAGATAACAGAATATTCAAAAATACTAATGTCACAAGCAGCAGACACAGCATAAATCATAACAATTGAAAACATAATATAATGAAAGCTTCTTTGGTCATTGTTTCCTCTCAGTATTACAGAGGCCTAGGGCTTGCTTCTATTCACAGCAAATACTGTGGTGCAACATTGTAAATAGAGGAGTTGTTCTAGACACAGACAAGTTTATACTTTTGTAATGAAACTCAGGTAGCAGATTATGTGTATTAGACCCTTCATAAAAGCTACTGTTTAGCAGCAAACCACATGTTAAAAGGCGTGCCTTTCACCTCAGCAGAACTCTTGATTCATTATCTACCATTTATCAGTGCATCTTTATAGTCCAGCTTAGACATAAAGCATCCCCATATCTTTGGGACTGACCAAGGGCTCATCTTCTCCACTTCTGCTAAAAGGACAGATTCAGAATCCTCCATTCTAATCTAAATAATTTGCTATTGAAATAAAATTTTAATTTGGACTTCAAAAATCCAATTGTTGTGCTCTATCTCTGATAGGACACATGCAGCTTTAACTTCATGTTATCCCCAATTCCTACACCTGTTATGACTGCAGTATAGGAGAAAATACCATAAAAACCACAGAACATTTTGCCAAAGGACTGTCCAATCAAGCATATCAAGTATTAAAGCAGGTTGCACGTCTAGCTCAAATTTGGTTACGGATACAGACATGAATCTTATGTTATACTTAGAACAGCTTAAACAGTCTAATGCTGTCTTCATACCCATGCTCACCAGTATCATGAGACTTTACAACTGATACAGAAGACAGTTTAAGGGAAATATTGCAGCCTAAGTTTGCGTATTTAGATGGGACAGACAACTTCTGAAAAAAGTCATCTGAATACTTCCCTAAAATGAAGGAGGTTCTTTAACCTGGTCGCTAATGAAAAGCATCTTCACATGGAGACTCTGTGTATACTACTGTTCTTCTACAGAGGAATGAAAATCTACAAGGTGATAAGAAAAAAACCCCCTGATGGTTATATTGGGGGATCAATACAGCACAAACCTAAAACACCAAATCTGAAGAACAAAGAACACATCAGTTTGACATATGGTCCACACACAAGACCGAGCCAAGAAAATCCTGGCTTTGGTTCCTTGGGTGGGGAGGGGGGGGAAGGCTGTGCTAACGAATGGCCTTAAAGCTTTCTCAGTATTCAACAGATACATACGTTAATATAGCTTTTAGATATGCAGAAAGCCCAGAAGGGAAGAACTGAAGTATATTAGATTTTCAAAAAGGTTGCTCCCTTAAAATTGCCGAGAGAAGAATGCCGAGAGAAGAATTCCCATTCTACTAAGACCTGTGCAGGAGTCTTGAATCCTTTTCTAAGGGATTCATATTCAGAATATTTTGTTTTCAGCAACAACAACCAACATGTTATTTAAAAACAAAAAGTATTCCTGAATTGAGGTCCGTTACTTGCTTATGAAGTGTTTCTAGTTCACAATGGCAAGCAGATTTAAAGAAAACTAATTAATTGCAATTGTTTTTAAGAAAGGGAAGTTGCAATATTGTATTTATTAATATTCTTCAACTGCATACCAGGCCTAAAGAGCCCTACCTGAAAAAGATCAATTATTTGAAAGAAACTTCTGTTAAGGTGGGTTTGTTTAGTTCTCTGTTTGTAAATCAAAAATTTTAACTATTTCTGCTAATAATCCAAGGGAGGCTGCAGAAAATTCATGCTACCCATTCTCAGTCTATTGATTCACATACATTACACAAAGTTAAGAATGAGCATCTTTTCCCTGCTAACTTACCAGAGAAAGCCTTTAGTTCAGGTTACAACAGTTAGAAAAATCATGCCAAATCTTGCCAAGTTCTGCCAGCAAGAAATGGGGAGGGAAAGGAAAGAACTCTACTAGAATCACTGCCACCCAAAAGTATCCAAGCTTATTAACATGCCAAAGCAATGGTCCTATATTTCAGAAATAACGCTTCATTCTGCTGCATGTGCAAAAGCAACTCATTATGTTAAGGTTTGTCCTCTAACGCTAAACAGGCTAAGCATTTAAAGTTCATTTTCAGATTCTTTTTTATTTAAATAATACCAGTTTTTAAAAGAACAAGCATGCCACTGAACTCACTGCTTTAGAAAGAGGTTACAAGAACAAGTATAAAAATTGGTACAAAGTACCAAAATTGGTCTTTCCCCACATGCACACAGAATTACATTAAAGTGGGTCACATTGGCTACATATATTCTGTACAGCAATGTGAAGTGTTGCTTTACTACACCAGTAAGTTCTGTGTTAAGCACTTCAAAAGCTTTGTCCACACAGCTCATGCAACGTGCGCACTGATACTTTACCTCCAGATGCTATGTAAAATCCGCTGGGAGCATACTTGGCAACTACAACCTGATGGGCATGCTCCGTGTAGATGTCAGCAATTGCAGGATTCTAGTTTAAAGAACAAGGAAAGAGGGAGGAAAAAAAAAAACAAAAACAAAACAAAAGAGAGAGGGAGAGAGAGAGAGAGAGAGTTACTAATTAGCAATTCCTGATTTTCACAGGAGTAAAATCAGATGTTCCAAGATAAAACTCAGAATTTTTCCCTACATTCCTTCTCTCATCCCTTCCCTCCATCTTGTACTTTAAACTGAAAAACTGGCTAAAACCAAAATCTACAGAGAAAAGTGCAGAGCACATTGCATGAAATTACTGTCTACTATGACTAAAACACAGTGATTTCTAACAACTGCCACAATTGAAAGTATTTCCTCTGCTATTTCCTTCTTCAGAATCTGCTGACCCCCAAAGAATCCAAAATAAGTCAAGTTATAGGCATCTTTTTAATAGGGCTGGCCAGGTAAAACAATTATCTAGGTAGAATACTAAACATACTCTGTGTTTTGCAGCACACACCCAAAAGTTCTACTACAGTTAAGTACAACATATTGCACCCAAGTTACTCATTGATATGTACTCAAGATTACTCAGTAACCAATGAGGTGTGCAAGACCTGCTCTTTCTTGCCAATTGAAATCTAGTCAAAAACCTAACACACTAGCATAAGAGAAGAAGTCTTCCCCAGCATCAATAATTGTACTGGAATAATGAAAGAAATGCATCATTCACTGCTGCTCTATCACAATTACATCTTTTCAGTCTTAAATGTGTTTTCAGATGCTCCAGGTTGGATAATTAAACTGATTCAGTGTATCAGTAGATCAGGGTTACACTACTGAGGTGACAAATCAAAAGGATGACCTCAAGACACATAATTCTTCCAATATCTGCTCTCAAATTAAAAACCATACAAAATCCCCACACTGCATATCTTCCAGGAACAGCAATATACTAGTACATTAGTAATACATTATTCTACTTTTTGGAACATTTTTTTATGCCAGTTGACAAGTATTTTCCAGTTCCAGAAACTTGACTTACGTGGTCAGAAGAAAAAAAATAGTCCATTTTAATTGCTATAATTAATATACACTTGTTCACCTATATCAGAAAACCACCTGGTGTTATGGTATGACTCAGCTGTCCAATCAGGAAAAACTAAAGCACATGCTCTGTTTTAGGAAGAAGACAGTCTCTTGCTCTTACAGTACTGTAAATCTCAGGAGATAGAATATAGCTTACTCATGCAAGAAGCAGCTCTTTTCCATTTCTGGTACAGCATGCTTTTACATTGCTTGAGTGCATTATAGCCCTGCTTAAGTCACAAATGTCTGCATTTACAGCATCCACGTGTCACTCTCCATTTTGTGTGTAACTGTTTTTTATCTAAGCAAGACAAGACAATGTTTTCCCCATGCTGTAGTTGCATCACCTACAAATTCAGGGCGCTCAGAAAACCATATTTTGTTAATAATGATACACACAAGCAGCTGGTGCTTTATAGTAAGAACCTCCAAGAGCCCTTGAAGCTAAGTAGATAAGAGATTGGACTTACAGAATGAATTAAGGGGGGAAAAGGAAGATAAAATTCAGGCGCCTAAATTTAAGATATGGCTAAGAGATTTTGGATACAAGCAAATAAACTAGAGCTGGCAACATAAATGTTTGTTATTCGATAAGATTATTTTTGCTTGTAAGCTCTGTTTTCTAACTTGTATGTCTTTCATAGACAAAAAAAGGCTTTTCTAAAAAGATTTAAATATAAAATTATAACATTAGCCAGGACAAATGCAGTACCTAATACTAATTATCTGCTGTTATTTTTGAAGAAGGCTAGGAATAAGTTTAGGGATAGATTCAATGAGAGAGCTTATGTGGCTTATTTTGAACACTGAAACTAGAGCCACTTAAGAAAGTGAGTAGTTTAAGTTCCAAGCTTCAAAGTAAGCTTGGACCCATGAAGACAATACAATATTAATGAGGCATGAAACCTTACAAATATCACTAGTCCTTCTTTCTTACAGTGCTTTTCCGGTCCTTTTTGCACTTTAAAGAAAGTCTCCAGCTCATGTTCAAAAACCAAGCACGAACCTTTTACTCAGCACCATAGTTTAGCTGCTACTACAACTTCGGAAGATTTACAGAGCTGATCACTACATTTTAATGATATGCCTGTTTTTTTTTTTTTGTTTTTAATTAGAGCATGACTGTTCCATGTAACACTGGAAAAACTGTCTGTAGAGGGACAACACAGGGCCCTCCCAATACTTCATTTGGTTGTTACAAGCTATTTATGCAGGCTTCCATACCTTCAAAGAAGGCATGTTTCTCAGTTAGGGAGCGGACACACTTCCATGTAGGTTTAGGAACAAACCACAACATTCTCTGACACAAAAGCCATACCATGCACTTTGGTCAGTTTTTGTGTCATTGCTACAAAACATTCTATACTAGTTTGAGGAATGTGTTCTGTCAATCACTAACAGGAGCAGCGTTTTCCTACTTGCCAGTTCAGGTAAGTTTACATACCGGCATGAATTACACCATAAAACTGAAGGTTTTATGACTTCCATTCTCAGCTTCCACTGAGAGTTTAAGCAGGTCTAAATTGGAGTTCCCACAATCCTGCCTTTCCCGTATTCAGACCTTGCCATGTGCTCTACCTTCTAGTTTTCGCAGGGACTGTCATTTGCATTGTGTGATTCTTCAGTGAGCTGATTCAGGAAGCCAAAAGAAAAACTGTTTTCTTCCAGTTTACCCACAAAATAGGGTTGGATGAACACTAATGACAGTGCAAGGGAGGAGGTCACAATACACAACTGGGGCAGAAACTGTGCTGTAAGCAGACTGGCTTTTCTTCTCCCATCACACTGTGTGCCATTATTGAGACTTCTGGTTTCAGAAAATTGAACTTTTCTTGATACCAACAGTGAAACACTATTACCACATTACATGGAGACATTAATAAGAAAAACAAACTTGTACTTTAAGCGGAAAAGAAAAAAACTAACTGATATCAAACAAGAAAATTGCAAGAAATTAATTGTTTAGCAGCATTTCTGTATTATGGCATGACAACGAAATAAGAAACATTTGTATATAGCAAGGGTAGTGAGAGCAATCAGGAAAATGCTCGTAAAAATTCAGTTTACAAAACTGTTTTACAGAAACAGTCATAAACAAATCCATTGTTGTGGAGACCTGAGAATTCCAGAGACATACGACCTGTCCCACTGCAAGTCAAAGTTACAGGATGAAAAGGAAAGCAAATCTAGGAGTTTGATTTTTCCAGAGTAGAACATTTATGCTGAAGGAAATAGTGATCTTTGAAAACCAATAGCAAAACAATAGCCTAAATGTGTAATGCTTCCTCCATCCTTTTCAAAGCGATGCCATCTTTGAAGTAGTAATTTAAATAACACACTTAACACTTCTTATCACCACAGAAGAACTCAACACCACTGAAAACATTAACAGGGGTATTCTAACATTTAATCAATGAGAAGTTCTCTGTGATCAGGGCTGAAAACTCTGGATGTTCAGACAGCCTGCCATGGAGTCAAGTAACTGACAACTGTTTTGATTCCTGGAGTGCAGTGGAAAAAAAGAAGCTACGGAATAATGAACTTAAACATAGCTACTTGTGAGCATCTGCATGCTTCTCTTACAAGAGAAAGGCCCAGTAGTGCAAAAAGGGAAGAGTTCATTCATTAAACAGATACCTCTCTCAACTTCATAAGAGAATTATGATGATAAACAAGGCCAACCAGAATATACCAGTCTCTTGTCTACAAATTCTACATAATGACAGGGAGAGAACTGTACATTTCACAGAGATTTTCTACGGATTTCTACAGTCACTGCCCATAATTTTATGTCTGAGTCATGCACCCTTCCTCTTCCCCTCCTGCTGATCACAGATCTGTGACCTCAATTGAATTTACTAAGTGGGAATAAAGCACAAGCTATTACAGGAGAGGGGCTGGGAAGCAAAATGAAACTTAGCAAAACGAACTCTACTAGGAAATAAAATAAATCAGGATACATTACATCAATGTTTCTGATGACAACACATTTTCCGTTGGTGTAAATAAAATTATTGCCCTTAGGATCACCTCCAATAATTTTGGAAACGCCTCTTTCAACCTGTGGGAGGCTGGCAAACACTTTTTCTACGGAAAGAAGAGTGGAAAAAAGAAAAAAAAAAGAGAGAGAGAGAGAAAGGTTTTATTCATCGCCGTTAACGAACGCCTCGCAGGCGGCCAAACGCCCTGCCCAGCGCCGACCGGCAGCCGCGGGCACTTGTTGCTGTCAGCGGGCCGCGAGGAACCGCCGGCTCCGCGCCCGCCCGGCACCGCCTCGGGGGCGGCCAACGGCCGCGCCAACGGCCCC
>NW_020447288.1:0-44285 GCF_003343035.1 Apteryx rowi | reverse complement strand
CCGGGCACTTACTGATCTCGTACGGCATCTTCGCCCACTTGTTACCGCCGCGGGCGGTGGCGCCAGGAAGGGAGGCGAAGCGCGCCGAGCGCAGGCAGACCGGCCTCTCGCCGCCGCCGCCTCAGCCCCGCGGCGCCCAGCAGCACGAAGCAGGAAGCACCCGCGCGGCCCGCCGCTCTCCCCTGCCTTTGACCATATATAGTCAACTCTGCTCGCGCCGCGCCGCTCCCCGCGAGCCCGCGCGCCGCTCCCTCCCCCGGAAATGCCGTCGGCTCGGCTCGGCTCGGCTCGGCTCGGCTCGGCTCGGCTCGGGCGGCCACAGGAGCCGGCCCCGCCCCAGCAGGGAGCTGAGCACAGGCGGCGACGACGAGCCGCGCGAGGCGCCACACGGCGGCTCTGCCCGGTCTCGGGGTGGGCGCCGCTGGGCGGGCTGCGCATGCGCGCCCGCCGCCGTGGCGCTCCTCGGGGCATGCGCGGCGTGTGGCGCATGCGCAGAAGCGGCGGTGAAGCCGCTCCGCGCCCTTTCTGTGGGGTCCGGCTGTGGGCTTGGAGGGGCCGCGCGGGACAGGCCGTGCCGCGGGGCGCTATGGGGAGGGGCGGGTGTGGGGTTGTGAGGAGGCAGCGGCGGGGAAGGGAAGTGTGCGGTGGGCCCGAGGGGCGAGGGCGGTCGGGGGAGGGTGTGGGGTAGAGGCCAGAGAGGGAGCTAGGGCGGTTACGGAGCAGGACGTGGCGCGGAGGAAGCTGAGGGGAGGCTGCTGTGTCGGCCCTGCAGGTCAGCTCCCGGGTGGCTCGCTTCGCCTTGGCGTGGGGCCTCGGCTCCCCGCGCACAAGAAATGTACCTATTCTGGGGGGGGGGGGGTTGCCCCTCTAATAGCCCTTGTAGGGACTCTAGGTGTGTGCCGTAAGTTATTTAGGGGAAAGAACCCGAGTTTGATGTCAGAAATAATCATATTTATAAGTAGAGATTAAGGCAGTAGTAGTTACCTCCTACAACACCATCTATGCAGGTCTTCTGGTACTTCATTTCTTTCTTTTATAGAGGTGTTAAGCCGCTTCCTATCTCTAGTCAGTATTTTCTTGAAGACAAATCTGACCTCATCCCTAATGTTTATCTTTTTTATTCTTTAAAAAAATCTTTGCTGTTAATAATTGTAATTATTAACAACATCTAGGGTTTTTTTTTCCTGTTACTTGGGTTCTTTACAAACTGAGAAGTTTTCTTAGAGCTGTCCTGAGAGGTGGAATAGCATGCTTACTTCAAGTAACATGGACAACAAGCTGTGAGGGGAAATAGTTTATCCAGAGTTGCATAGGAGACATAAAAAGGATGGTATGTGTATTTTTCTCTCGGATGCTATTAATATACACAGTGAGGATACAAACTATCAATTCTTCATGTTACAATGATGCAAAGAATTTACTCTTAAGAGTCAGAAACTGCTGAAATGGATACGTTTGTGCTTTTGTCACTGTAACGTTTCATTCATAAAGTGAGGTTTCTTCATATCAAAAGGGAAATAGCATCAGGATAGATGGGTATGACAGGAGTGCTTTACTCATACAGAATAAAATACAGCAATGGCATGCTCTTGATGTGTCTACTGACCTGTAAAAAAGACATGGGAAACCCTGTGGAATTCTGTTTTGGGGACTGGGGGAACAGGGTGAAAAAAAGAGGAATAAAGCTTTAGATTTTCAAAAGCAGAAAGTATTTGCTCTTCAATACAGGTGTATAAAGTGGAGACTTCCATGCAGACCAGTACAGGCAGTTTAGGACAGAAGGATGCTGAAATTTCCCCCAGAGAACCTGGCCTGCTTGGCTAGCCTTATGTAGCCACTCTGCTTAAGGATCACTGAGGGCAGCACACAACTATCCTGGGATTACTGTAATTCTGTATTTCTCACTTTTGCACTAAATGGATTGGGAGTTTTCCCTTGTCCAATGTCTGGCTTCATAGCATTACATTTTCCTGTGTGATTGCTATTTGCCCAGTAAAAAGCAAATTAGTCCTTAGAAAAACATTTTTTTTTCTTTGAATATTTGGATTTTCCAAAAATAAATGAATTGACATATATTCATTATATAAATACTTGATGCTGAAGACAAAAGATTCCACATTTGGCATAAGATGTGATAGAAAACAAATGATGTCTGTGCACAAAAAAATGTATTATAGCTTATGGATTTGAATAAAATTTTACATGTCCAAAATGTTGTTTACATTTTTTTCAACTACAGTAGTTCATAAAAGATATTTGCTCTCCCTACAAGCATTGCCTTAGTCATTTCTTAAAGCACAGACTTCTCCCAACATCCTAGGGTTTTTATTATTATAAATTCGATGAAGACTTGGAATGATGTAGCTAGTGTATTATAGATGTCTCATTAGCTTTACATAAACACCCAAACCATGGCTTAGGCTTGGAAGCAGCAAGCAGATAAAGTATGCCTGTGAAGACTCTTGTGAAAAATGTAGGGTCAGAGTTTCAGAGCTGACTTATAAGTGCCTGGAGTTTCCATTGGTTTCAGCTCATATTGGGGATAGAATTGATGAAGTTTTTCCTCTTCAAGGACTTGAATGAGTTTTTATTAACTTGGTTAGCAAGTTAATAAAGTTTACTTGGTGTTAGCAGTTTTTCACGTTTTCGTAGCCATCCCCATGCTTTAGCAAAGTCTTGGGGGCTTTCTGAATGGAAGGTTTTCAGCCAGCTCAAGCTGCAAGTGCTCATTCTTTTGAAGAATCAAAGTCAATTTATGTTTGGTAGCAAACTTATTTGTTGAAGAAGTTACTACTCCCAGCTGTCTTTCAGCTCTTCTGTCAAATGATTAAGTGAGAATCTGCTAGTGTCAGTTGACATCAGCATACCTGTGGGGATGGTGGTCTTTGGCAGAAGGGTGGGCAGCTAGTGCTAACTGCTCCAGCCATCCCAGCTAAATCTGCCAGTAAAGTCTGCCATCCCTAGATTTAGGCTTGGCACATACTACATTACATCTTTGAGTGTTTTGGAAATCCTAGTTTTGCTGTATCTTTTTCAGGATTGTAGATGTGCCACCTGCTGGTACGTGCTTCATGTTTCTAGTCCAATTCTATAGTAACAATGATCACATTAGGTTGCTTTAGAGAGTGCTTGAGCATCACTATTTACTTAACAGAGCTGTATGGGGTTTGTAAAATAGGTAACAAGAAATTTCTATTCCAGAAGGTTTATAACCTACAGTCTCAATTTTCCAAGCATGTATATGTTCAGCATTAGGCATGTGATATCAAAGATGTTACATATTTAGAGCCGAGTACAAATCTTATGCTTTGAGGCTGTGGACCAGCATTAAGATAACAATATGCATAAATGATGACATTGTGTGAAGAAGGTATATAAACCTAAGGCTGGACTTCAGACAGCTCAGAAAGTAATGAAAAGTCAAGAAAGATTATGCTCTTGCATTGCTCAACACAGGGAATTTCTAAATTATAAAATACGTAGCAACTTTTTGGATTTTTTTGGCTTTATTTACTATTCTCCTCTGCTCACTGACAAATATGACTTGAATACTAATGTAAACACGCCCCTTAAATTTGCAGCTCAGCAGTTTAGCCTGAGGCAACACGTTAACAGCTCCTTAGAAAGTATTTCACAGTCTTTTGTTATTTCCACATCACTTAACATAGTATTGCATTTATACACAAGTTCTGTGTGATGCTGAGTAGCCATCAGCTTTTCTGAAGAAGAATGTTAAATAAAATACTTCTTTGTGCTGTGGTTTTGCTCCAGGCTGCAGCTGGTTTATCTCCATTTCCTGAGGTCTAAATGGTGGAAATCTCTTCCAAACAGTCAAACAAAAGTAAAATAAGAATTTTTAAATGAGAGTTATTAGTATTGCTATACAGTGAGACACATCATACTCGCTGAAGTTTAGAATGCTTGATGTTGATATGTAAATGTTTTAGATAGTGTATGTTATTAATATTTATTACAAATACTAGTGAAAATAAATATCCTGGTTTGTGCTTTGAGAAATACTGGGTTTTGATTCTGGATAGGGCTCTGTGGGGTCACTGTCAGAATGTTCAGATGGAATCGCAGAATCGCTGAGGTTGGAAGGGACTTCTGGAGATCATCTAGTCCAACCCCCCTGCTCAAGCAGGGTCACCTAGAGCACATTGCGCAGGATTGCATCCAGGCGCATTTTGAATATCTCCAGAGTTGAATGTAGGATCAATGAAAAGCGACATACTGTCATCTGACCATGATATTCTGAAATACACTGAAAGCTAAACAACATAATGATTCAAATTATTATCTTTATAGAAATACTATAGCAACATGATCATGCAATAGATAAAAATGTAAACATACAAAGATTTAGGGTGGAATTCTTGTTTCACTGACATCATTTGCAAAACTTCAGATGACAGTTATGAGGTCAAAAGGTGTTCCAGATGAGTGAAGATAAAGTTCCACTGCAATCTGAGAGAACCTCATTCTGGGCTGCTGCAATCCTGCACTTGCAGCTTCCCCAGACCACACCAAATTCCCCCATCCCTTGTGCTGATACTGGCACTCATGTGGTTGTATTCTTGAATCAGAGACCTGAACTGAACCAAAGCAAATAAAATTTTTGCCAAGTTAGTTTTCAGTTAAATGAACTGTTTCACAGTATTCTGGCATGAGCTCTGGGTTTGGTGCAAAGGGCTGGGAATGCATGCCAGGATGGGTGGGAATTCAGCAATAAAGGTTTAGATTAACTTCAGCTGTCACAGAACTAAACTTTGGTTATTTCTCTCTTTTACAGGTTCTTAGAGTTGTCAGAGAACTAAGAGAAAATCTAAGAGAAAGTTTGACTGTCATGTAACTATTAGAATAGCAACCACTTAGACGCTTCGCATCCCCCAGCCAGCATTCATAGTGATAAGAGCTGCAGAATCCCTGGTTCCCTGTGATCTCTGTGAGTTGAAAAGAACTACAGGAGCCCTAAAAAGCCTAAAGTGAAACCATGTTGAAACTTTAGGCTGAGGACCTTGCATGGACCTTTTTTGAATTGACCGAAGCTCTATGGTCTTTTCCAAGATAAATAGTGTTATTAGCAGATGCTCTGAAATAGAGAGTTATGTGCTGAAATAGTGTTGTTCCCCTTCCCCAGAAGCTACTTCCCTCTGTGTGTTTGAATCAATACAGCTTTAGGTAGTGCTATTAGTAATACAAGGATATGACCTTGTTGCACCAAATTTTGGTGGATATGCTGAACAATGGTTATTTCTCATGGGACAGGTGTCAGTAACATCAACAAAAAAATTAAAGATGTATATCTAATACTCCATGCTGTGTAAAGGAAAGGAAAAGGATATGGAAATTTTTGGAAAGAAAAGAAAAAAAGAAAACCTGTTGTATCAGTCCAGCCTGTGTTTTCACCAGTAGTACAGCATTATGTTTTGGACAGCTTGTCAGGCAATGTATCAGAAAGAATCAGAAGAGATGACAAAATAATTAGCAGCTGGGAGAAGGAAGGTGTTTTGATACACAATCAAGTTAAATTGCACAGAAGTGGAGCACAGGAGTAGGAAAGTAAATTTCAGAGGTGTGTGCTTTAGTTACAAGTGGCCCGTAGGGTGGCAATTAGATCCTTTTCACCTTTTAAGGGGGCCATTGGAATTAAGAGGCAATTGGTTTAAAAGCGATGGAAGGAGTGTTGTGTAATTAACCCATGGAATTCTCTGCCACAGGTTAACTTCATGTCAAATGGCATAGTCAAATTCAGTGACTTACAAAGGTAACACATAAGAAGACAGATACATTAGAATATCACCTGTAATTGCCTTAAATAAGAAGAAGGATTGCTTTTGTGATTCAAGTCATAATGTGTGTACCACTTGGAAGAAGGTATAAATTCTCCATATGTCAAACATTACTTGAATATATTTTGGAGGTTTTATGTCTTCAGATATATAGCTTTGACTTGTGTCTGTAACATGATACAGGTTATGGACTACTGCTCTATTTTCTTCTATTTAAAATTATACTGACTGAAACAGATGAGATAATAATCTTTTTTTAATGGAGGCCTGAACTCTTCCATATTCACTCCTCCATATTTCACAACAGCCCTAAATTAAATTATATGAGGCGATTTACAATTGCCAATGTTGCTGAGCAGCTAAAGCTCCTCTCTTTAACTAGCTTAAGTGACATAAAAGAGGATCTTTGTTACATTTGGGAACACAAGAAGCTGTTGTCATGTAATGGAACACAAGACATAGTTGCCATGTAATGGAACACATTATAGGTTTGTTACTATGACTGCTATGCTGTAGATATTCTAGGGTTAGGTATGTTTCCACATCCACTGCCACACAGGAGAAACTGTACCTGTATGATTCCTAACAACAAAAGAAATGCATAGCTTCTAAAACAGGCAGGCTTTTATTCTTCCCATAGATGCTGTTTGTAATGAGACATAGCAACAAACAAAGCATATTCCATTCTAAATGATCATCCTTGATTTGGGCTGACAAGAAAAGCTGTAGCGTTCAGTTACAGTACTCTTACCAATGCGAGGAGAAATGTGAAAATATATTGGAGACAAATAAAAATCCCTGAACTTGCTGATTGTACAAAGAATCTTAGCTATTTCCAAAGATAAATGAGAGTATGTTGGCCAGACATATACTTTCTAAAAACGCATTGGATTCCAGCTGTCACTCATGGACATGGGAGATCCCTAAGAGTTAGACAGTATCCTTTATAGTTCTTTATTTGCTAGTGCTGATGATGCCATATATGGGATTCAATTTTGACATCAGCATTTTATTTTGAATCCTGGTGCTCTTTGCTACATGTTGGCTTTGCAGCTGATGATCAGCCACTCATTCCATTTATAGTTGTCACGTTTTGCTGATGACCTAGTCTCTGCTCCCTGTAGCATGCCGCTAATGCCATTGGTAAGAGCCAAAATAATTTTGACTACCATGTGACATTGCACACTGTCAGATATAGCTCTTCTGGATGCAGTAACTCTCCTGTGCCATTTAGTGTACTTTCCTGAATTTTAGTGTTACGATTTTTGACAACTTGAATCCAAACTAAAGTTGTCAAAGCTGAGAGTGTTAAGGAATGCAGTTTAGGCATGTAAATAAGGGGGCCTCATTTTCAGGTGTACTGAATACATGCATCTCCCTTCATCTCCATTAAAAGTAGTGTGTTTGTGTGTGACATCATAAAAATCAGACCTGTTATAGAAACAGCTTAAAGTATTTACCTTGAGGCATCCAAATTTGAAAATGTTGATCTTCAGCCTTCTAATGGTAGCTTGTGTATTATTAAGGTTCCTATAGCATAATTAATAATATAAAGAATACTTTTTGTATCTTGAGGCATTAGAAGGTTTTTTCTCCTGAGAATAATACCAATCTTGTTTTGGAAGTTCAATTATTTTCCAAGAATTAGAAACATAACACAATTTCTCCATTCTATATTCACAGTCTTTATAGGAGTTAGGTTTTGTTCTCATTAGCAGAGCAGAACCATACTCTTAATTAAGCAAATGAGGCAGACAAAGATTGACATATGCAAATTAGAAAAAATCCTGATAGTCAAGAGGGAAAAAAAGAGGCAAAAGACTCCAGAAAAATGCAGGAGTGTCACAGAATATTTCATCTAACTACAGGGAGCTACTGAAATGAGTGTTGTGAAGAATTCACATCAGAAGGTGTGAAAATGTAACCTAGAAAAATGTAATCCAGAAAACTTTACTGAGAGCCCTGAAAGAGGGGCTCTCTTGAGTCCAACATGTAAACCACCAGAATGTTTATTTACACAGGAAACTACTCCATCTAGCATGGGGAACTCTTAATTGTGCAACATTTATGAGGACATACTTGAAATGAACTGCAGCCAGATTGGCATCATTTTCCATGTAATGAAAATCGGATTCTGAACTATTTAAGTAGCCTTCAGAGAGCTTTGTTTTCCATACTTCTTCAATCTTGGTTTTTAAGTAGAGTCTGCCAAGATGACCCAGTTGAACAGCAAACCAGAGCTTCTTACATGAGAAGCTCCTTAAATGGGATTAGATTAATTCCATTTGTAACCAATTTCTTAAATGGCTATACTTGAGTAGTCTACCATGTTAAATGTCAGGAAACTTCTCCTGTTGCATAGAAAATAGTTCTAGCATGGTCATAATGCAAAACCCAAGGTATTCAGGGAGAGTCTTTCCAGTAATTTTCCAGTTATAATATAGGCCAGTAATTGGTCTATAAAGTCCAAAGCTCTATGAATATGTTAGTTGCTATAGAGGTCAAAAAGAAAAAAAATTTCTACTTTAGAGTACTTTAATATACATGCAAAAGATGCAATGCTAAGTGGCAGAACAAAAATGAAATATAATAGTGAAATTTCACATGGGCTTACTAGCTCTACTAATTTGTATTCAGACATTATGATAGAGGGTTTTTGTTCTTTTGTTTTTAACGGTGGTGTTATTAACACYTTAAAACTGGTTTGCTAAATATAGTTGATAAGCATCCAAACTTCACCTAGAATTTTTGGATGACATGTAGTGATCAAGTTTCACAGAACCTGAAGAGCCAAAAGCCAAAACCCTCAACACTGGACTGTCTGGAAAGAGATGGTGAAACTACCTAATGTGGAAAGACAAAGGCTTACATCCTTAACAGAATTAAATGTCTAAAATCTATTTAAATTACCTTCTTCCCACTGAAACCACTGATGATTAGATCTTTAAATAGAAGTTAGGAACCTAAATATCTGTAGAGTTGTATCAAAGTCCTCATCTGCAATATCTGTTTATGTAACAAAGATACCATGGGGAGATAATAAACTATTTGTTTTATCAAAGCATCTACTGACTGTTTCATAAGGTACCATAGGCATCTAAGAAATGGATTAACTATTTTTTCAGTTAGTTTGGGCTACATAATAGTTGGAATTGGAGGAAAATAGCTTTTATGGTCATTTATATATGTGATAATGTGTCTGAGAATTACTGCAGGCATGTAACTGTTGGATCACTTTATATTAGCTAGATGTTACCATATAAGGAAGAATTTTGAATTTTCAGAAAGAAAACTTACTGATATTACTGAGGATTTTGGCGTGATTGTTAATGATGGCATGTTATCAGGCCTGTCCCTAGACAATAAGCATAACAGCATTTACTGGCAGGGACATTAGGTTGTCTGGTGGGCTGCTTTGTTAGATGAGAAAAGGAAAAATTCTAGAAATTATTGTGTTTGTGGTTCAGACCTCTTCCTGGACATGGTAACATCTTCATTTCTATCATAGCAAAAACATGCAAAATGACCATCTTACTAAGAGGAATGCACTATGGTAATGGTAACAATTATTTTAAGTTTGAATTCAAAAAAATTGATCAGCTGATTTCAAGAGTTAGCTCAATTAAATGAAATATGTTTAAAAAGTAGATACATGTACCAGTAATGCATTCTCACATGTTTATCCTTAAATATCTTCCAAAAAGATACAGACAAATGAACTCTTGTTTCTTGTATAGTCATTTTTCTATGTGTTAAATTAATTCCTCTTCAGAGAAAAAGAACTTTTGTTCTTTTGAGACCTTTTTTGTTCTTTGAGACCTTTGTTGAGACCTTTTAGGTCTCACTTAATCACAGCTTTAGAAAGTTTAGGTAGCAAGCAGTCCTGTGCTGTTATTTGACACATATGAATATTCTTCATTATATTCTGTGTTCCTGACACCTTCCTCTAGAGAACAGGGAGAGAGCAGACTGAAATTCAGGCAGTCCTAGGTTTGACTTCTGGTTAGATGGGACATACCTATTCATTTGAAAATAGCTTTGACTACTAAGTAAAGCAGGAGAGTTGGGCCATGAAATCTGTTTTTTGCAAAGTCACTATAAAAAAAATCCACCTCTTGTAAGGCTCTGTGAGATCCTCAGATGAAAGACTTTTCATAAATGCTGAGAATTATAGTATATAGTAAGCCGTCAAGAAAAATCATCATGCAGTAGAGATCACAGGCCTCCCATGAAAGAAGAAGATGTGACGTCATTTAGAAGCCTTTATTAACCTGATGTGGCTTTTGCTAGAATGGCAACACTTACACAGGCCTGGCAGAGAGTGTAAGTAAGTGGCAGGTTTGGATTGCCCATAAGGCCCATGTACATCTAGGGCTTCCATGTTACTAAATGGTGACCTGACCTGAATGTTTCTGACTTATGCTAGTTATTTGATAATAACAAGTTATTGTTATTGAGTAACAACATGATAATTGTTACTGTTACTGAATCTGGTTATTATTATCCCTGTCTGCCATGCTAACATTAGGATGAGGTGACACTTTCATGGCTATATCTCATGGAGAACTCACTTCTGTATTGATGTGGTTCCCTTGTTGGACACACCAGAACATGGCCACGCTACAGCAAGTATCTTTCTGTCCTAATTTGACATAATCACTAACAATTAATTTTTTCCTCCCTGACTTTGTATTTTCACACATGGGTGCCAAACATACCTATAAACTGCAATGCTTAGATTTTTAAAAGTTCATCTGTGTTAACAATAACATCCAGAAAACCAATTCTGTTTCAGTCAGTTGTTTCTGGTGTTCACATCCATGGCAAATATATTTCATAGAGTCACGTAAAATGAATGTCTTCACAAAAATTGTTAATTTGCTTAAATGCAAAAAGGAAGCATGGGCATTTCATATTTTTAGAAATGTTGGCATGTTTGGGCTGAAATTTCTTTTTTTTTTTTTATTGGTTGAATTATTGCAGACTTTCAGACAGTTGTAGGATGAAGGGAGGAATCAACACCAAGTGAATCCAGAGAATGTTTAGTAGCCAGACTTTTAGAATTTAAATTAAAGACTTAAGAGTCTTGCAAGAGCTGTTATTTTACCTACTGTATGATATTGAGATTTGAGATTGTTAAAAGCAAAGCCAAATGAACAAAAAAAATACAGTTTTCTAGTTTGCTTTTAGCCTCTAATAGCTAAAGTGAAATACCATCCTCATTAAAAAGGTAACGTGGGTTTATAAGGGAACTCAAGAGAAACACAGATAATGTTCTAGATTAATAAATCCCAACTGTAAGTGTCAAACAACAAGGTTAGCTAAGATGAAAGATTGCTTTGCTTGAAAGACTGGCTCCTCAGACGTGAAAAAACTTTTGTAGTTTGAATACTGCTTTCATTTAAATTACAGTAGCTGGTTTTGAAATGATCTACATAATACAGTCATTTGCAATACTGGATTACCTCTCCGAAATGTGTGCAAACTATTCTTTCGTTCATCAGGAGTGCTATAAAATGTTTCATCACCGAGTGCTTGTTTAACAGATTTGGAGTCTCTCTCTGTGTATGATGTCTAAGTAATACACTGGCTGCTTGAGCACTGTGGAAGAAAGGCAATGTACCACTTGACTTTGTGTCTAGAGAGAGCTTCTTGGGGCAGAAGCCTCCACCAGTGTAGAAATAGCTTTTGACTCTACCTGGTTCTTGGTTTATTGGATTTATTGAGATTACAGGTATTGTTCATGAGCCAGGGAGTCCACAATATGACTGGCTACGCTCCCTCAATCTACCCTTATTCTTGATACCTGCTTGCCGTGTTCAGTTACTGAACCGTGGGACAAGCTCTCTGCAGGAACAAAAGTCCTACATCTCGTTATGGGGCCACTCTCATTGCAAGGCAACAATACTATCGTGTTCCCCTATGTGAACTGCTCATGAATTGGAATTCAAGGGGCAGCATGTAGCTGTGGGTATGCACAGACATTTAAATAGGGAAGTGATGGCTAGTCCTGCTGACACTGGGACTACAGCGGATGCGCAGACAGACAGCCAAGAGGTTATGGGATGCAGGTGGAAGAAACTGACAAATGTGCAATGTGCTTTGAGATGGGAACACATCTATAGCTACTGTATTGTAGGTGAATTCAGGTTGTATTCAGTTAATCTGCTTCCATGATGGGGATAATCATATTTCAAATACCAAATGGCTGACAGCAAATATTTTTCATTCTGGACACAATGCTTGAATAAAATACAAATCTAGTTAATACACAGTAGATGCCAAATTCCAGCAAGACAATGTCTACCCTTTAGCAAGCCATATTTTAATTACATGCAGAAACGCACAGACACATGTACATACACCTTGCCATATGATTCATAAAAATATTACAAACATTACCATGCCTTCTTACAAAGTTGATGAGCTCATCTGTGTTATTAATACCTATGTAACACTGCATCTAAAATAGGCATTTAGGAGCACCTACTGTAAATCCTCTCAGTCTCTTTCTGGAGACACTTATTCCAATCCATTGACTATATATGGAACCATAGTTCCTAGCTTTTCTCTCATGGATTGTACTTATGTTGAATATTTTAAGTAGCCTAAAATAGATGGTAAGAATACACCAGTGGGGGAGAGTCACCACACATCTGCTGCTTTGTGATGTGATGTGATACAAACCAGCTTTCTTATATAGCTGCAATAGGAAAGGAGAAGTATTTTCACACTGACTCTAATGGACTTTGGAATTATGAATGTGGCATGATGAAACAGCAAGAGCAGTTATTGAGTGAAGCTTTATTGTTTTTTTTTTGTTTTAGTTTTTATTGTTCTGTGTGTTAAACAGTGTAGCACAAACTACATGGTAAACTTTGTGTATTTTGAAAGAAATTTCTAGTGCTAGCAGGAAGTGTTTCATTATATTTCTAGACCAAGAAAGAGATTTGTTTCAAATTAACATACCTGAAATGGAGGAAGTTATCAAAATATATTTTAAAGTTACACTGTGGTAACATGGTTACCATGGTGCACTACTGTTGGTAGTAGTGGTAGGTAGTAGTATATGCTCAGAAAACCTCTGCTTAGGGAATTAATAGATACAGTTATCAGAAACCTTGTTACTTGTTACTTAAAAGAAGTATTTTAAGAGTTTATTTTTCTAAGGCCAGTTAGTTTTATCAGCTCTTACGGTTTTATCAGTTCTTACTCAGTTTCTTAGTGATATGCAATCCTAATAACTTCTCAAAAAATGGAGATTTGGCCTTTCTGTGGAAGCAGTTAAAAAACAGAAGAGAGATGGATGTTCCAGTATGCATCTCTAAGGGTGGGTCATTATTGTGGATTTAAAGAAGTTCTGTGTTAGCTTTTAGGTATAAAAAGGCCATGTATTCTGAGCTGCAAACGGTGAATGCAGGGCAATATATGTGTATATTTATACCATCTTCTAATGCTTTTTTAATTGCAAATCATGGAACTGCAATTAGTACATATGGTAATGCCTTGGCCATCTGAAACACCAATAGTAAAATATGTAAATAATTTTCCAAATGACAATGCTTTTTGCTGAAGCTTAGCCGGTAGAGCAGTATTTCAAGATGTTTTAACTATACCATAAGCTTTTTTAAAGAGACTTAAGAAAAGTTATGTATATTTTTAGCCAGGTGGAGTCAGACAAAATTCAAATTTTTCATTTAAGGGCAATATTTTTAGTGAATTTTGAGCTGAGAAGTTTCTATGCAATTTTTTTTCACGTTCAACCGAAGTCTCATAGTTCTGGGTCCAAATTAGTTTTCCAACCTGAAATCATAAATTGTTTATTTAGGGCTTTATAATGGAAGCTATTCAGTAAGGAAGGACATTTGTGCAATGTCACACATTTTTAGCTTTGAGTCTTATATGCTTTAGAATTATATTTCTGCTAGCTCACGTAGATATTTCTTAATGCTTTTTTGTTCACCAACAGATATAACTAGAATAGTTAATAACATGCTTCAAAACAATATGACACTTTACAACACTGAAGAGTTGTAATGCTTCTGACAATGACATGTAATGGGATTCTTCTTGCTCTTTGGTTAGCTATATAGCTAACACTATTATATGTTTAATCTTTAAGTGGAAAAAAAAAAAAAGAATCTTTAACTGAAGAAAGCCAAGGAATCCTGTTAATATTTACTATTGTTGACATTTGTCAGCTGTTGCTGACATCTAACAGTTAAAAAATGTTACCCCTTTGCCTAAATGTAAATATATCAGATTCCACCATTTCTCAATTGAAAGTCCACAGAACTAATTATTTCCACCAAAAGCCTACCACTCCACTTTTCTTTTTCAACTGAGTGCTGTCAACTTATTACTTTTCCATGAGAAACGTACAGTCCTCAGTATTGTAGTATGATGACTTCTCAGTAACTAAAACTAAATTTCTCAGCATCCCTAAACAGAATTGTAGTAGCATATCATTCAAGATTTTTTCAACTGATGGTTTGCCCCTCAGCTAATTTGCAGGAATAATATAAATGAAATTGGATTTTCTATTCCAATTGTTACTGCAAAAATGTATATTCTGTGTCATATAGTGATGCTATTGCTACTAGTCCTTAAAAGTGTTAGTCACTACCTAAACATTGGATAAATCTTCTTTACTGAAAGGCTTTTGTTCCCATACTGAGGTTCTAGCCACCTCTACGCATCAGTTTGGAGTGATTCCAATATTTAAGGCAGATTTGCAAGAGTGATTAATGCTTAATTTTCAGATGTTATGCTCCTTTAAAAGCCTGCTTGTTCCCCTTGTTCTGGTTACAGCATTCTGGGCCAGACTGAATGAAAGGTAGGGCAGAAGAATGCACCTTCCTCCAACTGAACATACATGGGAGGAGCTGTCTGGGACACATGGTGGATCAGGTGGAAGGAGGTGCACATGCAGTGGGCACTCGCAACATATCTGGAGACCAGAAGACTTGAGAATAGCAAGGAGCAATTCACAGCCAGGCCTTAGGAGAGGACAGGAGGTTAAAAAAACTGTTCCAAGCCACCCGGAGAGACTTTGTGGAGATGACTAATTCAGAAAGTCCCTAGAAGTTGCATTGGAAGCAACTTTTCTTCCAACCTGCAATGGCTCAGAGGGAAGAGAGAAAAATATTTACGGGCAATTCCTTTACCAAGTTTCCTCTATTTTAAGAAGTTTATTGTTCCAGCCTATGTTTTAATACAACTTAGATTTTGACAGTCAAAGTCTATTTGTGGTGTACTCAATTAAAAGGAGAAAGTCTAGACACACCTGCCTCAGAGCCTAGGTGACACAGGATCACACCACAGATTTTTAAGAAACTTAGGGTAATTTTACTGTTGTTGCTTTAATATCTAGACTAAGCTATTAAAATTATGAACTTTTGTCTGGCTCTGCATCAACAGTCAGTTTTGCCTTGAAACATCCATTCTTGCATCATTATGCCTTGCCCAGCTATTACATACATGTAGGGAAGCAACTGAGAGCTATTTCTTTTTCCTCCTTCAACTACCCAAGCACCATCTTCAAAGGTATGGGAATACCCCTAATCTAGGGCACCAAGTATCGATTTTAAACATCTTTGTTAATCACTCAGTTTATGAGCCCAATGTACTACAGTGAATTATGTGCTGAAAGCTTTGGGTTTTTTTGTTTTGTTTTGTTTTGTTTTGTTTTGTTTTGTTTTTGCTGTTTCTATTTCAGGAACACTGAGGTTTTATGGTCTAAAAACATTTCTGGCAAATGAAATTGTTAAATTATTGAGATCCTTGTTCCCTTCTGTGAACAGTGAGTTAATAGACATGATATATCCTCAGCTGTGAACATTAGTGCCCAAAGGTCATCATTTAGAACATCAGTCTTTGTAGGACTCAGCACTAGGAAGACAGTAATAACCCTGACATGGCTAAGTACACTACAGTATTGAGTATGGAAAAGAATCAGGTACCTTTGAAAGAGAATGGAAGTGTGTGCTTAGCGGACTTTTTTTTTTTTTTTGCTAGTCATCAGTTTTACATATATTCTGTGAGCTTCTACAGTTAGAAAGAATCCATATTTTTGAACCTCCTTAAAATCCTTGGATGCCTAAGTCTGCCTAGTAGCAGAGTTTGTAGTAACAATTCTCTGTGGGAAACAGATCGTTCTGCTGTCAGTTTGACTACTGTGAGTGAAACTTAAAATGAAAGAAGAAGGAAATGACTGCTACGTACTTTATTCTCAGCTCCCAGCTGTGAGCGTACGCTAGTCAATGGCCACAGTTGTAGCAAAAATGATGGAAGAGAAATTCCCTTCCTGAACATCACTGTGAGAATGGGAATGCTAAGTCAGGGCAAACCTTGAGAGCCCTTTCTGTCTTTTAACAGCTGTCTCTGCCCATGTGGTGAGCTGATCACTCAGAAGTGTCAGCTTCTGAGGCAGAGGTGATTAAGTCATTTAAGGACGGTGTAAGAAGTCCACAAAGAGTGGACTCAGTATTTGTAGCTCAGGATTACTGTCAGTTTGTTTTGAGAGTGATAGCCTTGCCAACTGGATTTTTCAGCCTTCCCTCCTCTTTTTCCCCGCATAAGGGCTTGTGTTTACATGGACCGCCTTACTGCACCATGCCACAATTTCAGTTTACTGATATCATGGCATTCAGACTGTCACTTTCATCCTGGCATTCTAGTTTTGGTGTTGCAAAGTAGGGGAACACCGAACTCAGCATAGACATTTTGACTTCTTTGTGTTCTTAAAGGTAGAATCACTGCTGCAGTGATAGTCTACAGACGCTTAATACTTTCAAATGGTAGAGCTGTTCTGTCCCCAAAGGATAAATTCATTAAGGACTGGATATGTCACAGCAGTGTCTTAGCACTCGGAAAGATTTCTAAGCATAAGCAGTCTCTACTTAGATAGAAAATTAATATCTTAAGTGAAGGAATATGGTAGGTTGGTTGTGATTTCCCAAAGAAAGGCTAGCCATTAGTAAAGGAGCATTTATAAAAAGTGTATTCTGACTGTGAAGGCATATTTTCTAGGAAGGGCTATTGAAACGGATCAAAATACAACACCTCTAAATTCAGTGTAACAGCATTATTTGGTGTTTGATGTAGACAGACATCATCTGATACTCCTCCCACATTCCAGAAAGCCTTACTTCTCTGGGGAGTGGGAGAGAGGAGATGCTGACAGGCTAAGCAAACATGAGGGAGATAGAGCTCTTCATTCTGATTTGGACTTCAGCTTTCTTCAGAGGCCCTTCTACCAGAGACACAGGATTGCTCGAATTCTTTAGAACTCTGTTTTCTTTACAGATCTGTGAGATTAATGGCAAGTGCCAGTAGACACAGAAATGAGTCCAAGATTATCTGAAATGGTGCCATAGTATAAAAATAGCAGGAGTTTGGTGGTTTTTTTCTTCTTCTTCTTTTTTTTTTTTCCCCAGAAAGCAGTCATGCAATATAAGCTTTATCCCAGGAGGAAAGAAGACTGTATGTGAATGAGGGGTTTGAGATACACAGATGATGCATGAACACTAAGTGTGTCTGAGTCTAGGTAGAGGCCAAGAGTATAGAACTGAGTCAATGTCATAGGGCAGCAGTGTCTCTTCTACATAGGTCATTGTGAATCTGAGGGAACTGGTTTCCCTTAGAGTTATTGAAATGGACCAAATGTACCCCAGTATACTGGGGGATGGCTATTCTGCAGGAACTGCGGATTGCGTAGACACTCCTGAGCAAGCATTTAACTACCATGCTGTTGTACTTTTGGCAGCAAAGCATAGCAGGCTCAAAACACATGATTTCTTCTCTGTGTTAAAGTGAGGTCAGTTATGTTCACTACAGTCATACTGCAGCCTCCTATAGGCTGACATGTTATGCTCTCAAGAACCACAAGAATACACAGGTTAAATCTTCTGCGTTTTGGATTACTGAAGATGCATTTTTTGGCCTCTCTGAATGAAGCAGAAGAAAGCTTTCCAATGATAGCCAGTAAGTCTTGTTTAGGGATGAGGGAAGTACCAGTGTTTGTTTAACTGCGTTACCATGACATTTTGTTCTGCCTGATCAAAATCTCCAAAGCAATTTAGATAGAGTTTACTGAAACAAATCATGTTGGTTAGGCTGATTCATTACAGTAAAGAAAGGAGTCCCCATGATGACTTCTCTTGTATCTTTCTGGAAACAGTTAAAGGTTGCAGGGGTAAAGTCTGGAGTTTTATGTTTACTAAATTCCTTCCCTTAGCTGCAGGAATGAGTGAAGAAGACTGCCAGCACTTCAGAACTGGCAAAGTTAATGTACGGCATCTTTATATGGGTTAGCTTCAAACACAGTAGAATGTGTTTAGGACCAAAAGGAGAAAATTCCTTTTTAGGAACCACCTTATGTTACACAGAATTGTACACAATGGCATAAGCATTATTTTGAGAATAAAAATAAAGGTGATGAAATTAAAGATATAGTTTGAGATGCTGCCAAAGTGCTGTTCTACTAGTACTGTCTGTGGATCAAGGAACAATAATATATTGATGAAAGGAGTATTCTGACAAATTAACAAGAGCATAATGGGATTGTCACAGCTGTAGGGAAAGCTATCCAAAGGGGATATTAAGAAGCCCACTAGTACAACTGAAGAATGCCTGCTTGATATTTCAATAAACTTTATCTGCAAATGAAATGGAGATAAATTTGATAGATTATGCCCGCTATGTAGATGATAAATAACTTGGAATTTTGTTACAAGTGGTTCAGTAGTATCTGAGAACAGTAGCTTCTTGTGACATCTGGTTTATGAAAATCCTAATCCTTGAAAACATAGCTAAAACCTGCAAATGGCAGTCCTCAACCTGTGGAAACACTCCTGGAGTTCTAACTTAGCACTCCAATGATTTTGCCTATTTATTTGTGTTATCGTTGTGATGAGAAGCCCTAACTGAGATGAGCTGCATTAGATACTGCACACACTGTTAGTGAGAGGCAAAGAATTTGCGGCCTAGATAGACAGAGACAAAGGTGAGAGAAGGAGTTGTACTACTCCTGTTTCACAGAAAGGGATACAAGCACAGGGAAAATAAGGAGTTGTATTACTGTTTGTGTGCTAACAGAAGCAAGCCTGATACCTCTTGTGTGACAGCTGATCCAGAAGCTAGGCAGTTGCACTAATGGGCAGCTGAATCTCAGCAGAGCTTGTTAATTTGGTTCAGCACTGTGCTGCTCGTGGTTACAGTGTGACTGGAACATCTCTCTTATGAGGTCCCTTCCAACCTCAGCGATTCTGTGATTCTGTGATTCTGTGACTGCTGATTTGGAGGTGGCTTTAGAACCACTCAGATGGGAAGGGACCTCGGGAGGTCTCTAGTCCAAGCTTTTGCTCAAAGCAGGGTCAAAGCTGAATTCAGACCAGGTAGCTCAGGGCTTTATCCAGATGGGTCTTGAAAACCTCCAGGGACGGGGATTCCACAGCCTCTATGGCAACCTGCTCCAGTGCTTTATTTTCTTCACAGTGACATTTTTTTATTCCTTTATATCAAGTCAGAACCTCCCCTGTTTTAATTCATGATCATCGTCTCTTGTTTTCCTATTGCACACCTCTGCAAAAAGCTTGGCTCTGCCTTCTTGGTAATCTCTTTGCATGTACTGGAAGGCTGCTATCAGGTCCCCCTGAAGCTGTCTCTTCTGCAGGCTGAGCAAGCACAGGTCTCTCAGCCTCATAAGGAATGTGCTCCAGCCCCCTAACTATCTTGGTGACCCTCCTTTGGGCCTGCGCCATCTATCTATCTTTCTTGTACTTTTGGGGCCCTAAACTGGACACAATAAAATCTCTCTCAGATTCTTTGGATTCAGAAATGCACCACTTCCAGTTAAAAGAAATTCCTTCTACTGAAGTATTCTTCAAAAGGTGGGTGAGAACTGCAGTATGAAACTGTGAGTTTCAATGCTTTGCAGGGTACAAAAGTCTGGTTAACCAAATTGTGGGATTACTCATTTTTAATTTTCATTAAATACTGCAAGAGAGTTTTATGGTAAATAAGACCAGGATTTCTAAGGATACATATTTTCAATACTGGAGCAAACTCAAACCTCTAATTCTTTAGGATTCAAGGGAAATATTTTCAGGAGGTCAGTAATTCCCTAATCATTCACAGTATCATTTTTTTCCACTTTCATAGAAAAGCTTTGTTAGTAATCAGATACTGTATTAGTTGGATTTTCCACTGCTCCAGTATGGCAATTTTTCCTCTCCTAATCAAGATGCTCCAGCTCCCAACTATATAGGATTGTTTTCTACATTTCATTCACTAGTCCAACTTTCATTCACCAGACCAACTCATTTTCCCTGCTGCAGCTGGGTCAATATGAGAAAGGGAGTTTTCTTTGCACCATGTTGAAGGATGAGAATTCTTTAACCCTGCATGTGAACTAAGCAGGGACCAATGATACTCTGATATGACTGAAAAAAGTCTGTCATCACTCTCAAAGAAAAATGCAAGGCATGCTGAATGTGAAGAGGATGCTGCCCTGTGGTTCCCAAAGAACAGTGTGTGTGAAACTCCAGCAACGGGAGGCCCTCCCAGCCTTCTTGCCCGTAATATGCATAGACAAAGATATCTGTGTATGTATATCTTTATATATGCAGGCATAACACAGTGCCAGATTTCTAGGTTTGTGACATCCCTGCTTGGCACTGGGGACTTTCCCAAGGAATTGGAGGATTCCCCGTAGCTGTGGCAGTCTCTCGTCATCACTGATCCCCTCTGTTCAGGCATCAGTCCGTGTCTGAAATGATAGTACTAAAAACAGGCTGAAGAAAAGGGCAAGTGTATTTCCAGCAACAAGAGCAAAAGGTTTATATTCATAAATATTGCAAATCACAGGCCTTTGCCAGCAAGGCACTAATAGCAGGCCTGTAGCAGGAACAAGCTGTTTCATAGGGAGATGCAGTGGCAGCGACATCTAGTGTCCAGAGCTCAAATGGGAGGTTTCAAACCAAGTTACCCTCACCATGACCTAGCCCACTGGGTCTTTCCACATGAAACCTGTTTTATTTAGTCCTGTTTTCTTACCAATATCACACTTTTTCTTCCCTTAATCTCTTTAAAACTCATTTTTCTAACGGACATTGGATTTTAGGTTGCAACCTCCATAGAACTTGGCAAGGTGTATTGCACTAATATCCTGTGTGGATGTGTTTGATAGATGGACGGGACACGCAGTGCCTCTCTGACTGAGGTTACAACGAAGGTAGTGAGGGTCAGTATGCATCTTGTTAATGACACATTTTCTCTTTTAACTGGGTGTAAAAATTATGACCAACTACTAATGTTGCTAGTCTTTGCCAGCTATTTTATTGTTATTGGTCTTAAGTATTTTAATGAATTTAAACTATCACAAGCTAGGGAGACAAAACTAAAAATATTTCAGCTATCAATCAGCATTGTTCCTCATCGTTCCCAAACATATACAGTGTCAGGGTTGACCGCAGCCAGGATGAGGAGGGAGAGCCTTGTCTTTAGGAGGAGAGAGGGGACAAAGGGGTTTTGCAGTGGAAAAACTTCCACACATTGCAAGTGTGTGCTGGGAAAGCTATAACCTCTGTAACCGGATACATCTAACTTTTAGTGTCTAAAGGGTAAGGTGTTTTTGCTGTTTGATCAGCAGAAACCTAATGCTTTCTATGGAATCTCTTCAACTACTTCCTTTGCAGGACTGGGGAAGAAATATCTGCTGTTTGGCACAAGACTTCCTGCATGCCATAGGATCTTCGTGCCACTTCCTTCTGCAGTCCTAGACCTGGATAGACAGCTCAGACAGACTGACTGATTTAGTGACATAGAAGTATGTGGATTTCCTGGGGGTTTTGCTTTTTAAGGATTATGCCTAAAAGGAGTAAAAATAAAACGCTTAATTTTAAAGGTGAAAATAGCAGTTAGACAATCAGGGTTATTATTCTCCTTTTTGTATCTACTTGCTACAAATTTAAAGGAAGCGTATATTTGAACATCGGCCTGAGCATATATGGGGCTCTCTGCAAGAGACCCTAATCTCTGATGTCCACCTGTAGCAGTGACTTTGAAGGCTTTTTGCAGTGATCAGAATTCCAGTGTCTAATTGTGTCCTGTATGGATGGGAGGAATCTCTGGCTGTCATGCATACTTTGAGCCTGGTCAAATAAAAGAGAGAGGTGGAAGGAATTCTTTAGCCACCAAAGAACTATTCCTAGACAATTAGGATGTTCCAGCTGTGAGAATCTCTTTCTAAAGTAAGTCAAAGGACTGCTTATCCTCTCAATGAGAATACATTTTGCTCAGAAAAGTAGAGCACCACTGTGAGTCTATCAGACACACACATCACAAGAGCAAGTAAAAAATGTGAACTGCAAATAGCTTCAGGTGTAAACAGCAATGACAAAGGATTTTTCTTTATATAAGATCAGAGTGACCACTGCCTGCTTATCAAAATTTCTTCTTAAAAGTATGGCTTTTGTCAAATGTTATGTCAGTGTGCAGTGAGCAAAAATGAAAAATACTAGCCAATTATGGTCTAGAATCTTCTCCTGAAAGTAAATACGGCACAATAGAACAGTGAGTTCAGTGAACTGGGAAGGACACATGAATTCAGTTTAAAATGTTCTTGAAGTCTGAAGGACTCTGTGGCTCAGATTTCAGTGAATGGTATCACTGATCAGCGTGTGTCTGCAGGGAGAGTCCTTGTTCAGAACGAGAAGCTTCAGAATTTACTCTTTCCAGCTGCGATCCCTGTTAAATGTAGAGCCGATTATCTATAAAATATTTCTAGCCTATCTGTGTATCCCTTTTTACCGAGACATGCAGATATTCCAATATGTTTGATATTTTTTCAACTGGTGCATCTTCACTTACTGATCTCATCTTGCTTATGTTGTGTCCTGGGATTTTAGACGGAGTTTTAGGAACTTCAACCTTCTTACCAGGCACAACTGGTGAGTTTGTATGTTCTTGGATGCTGTTCCCAGAGGCTTTCCTGGTGCAGCTAGTATTGACTTCCTGGAGGCCAGAGGTAGCAGAGATTTCTTCTCTAAAATAATTGCTCAATAACTTTTGTTGGCGGTTACTCCTTACAGACCATATTTACAATAGAGACTATTTTTGTTGTATATATAAGTAGTTAGCCTTCTCTGTTGAAGTTAACTGTATCTATTTAATTCTATTTTTAGAATTAAGTTGTATTCTGTTACCACTGGTTAGTGGACTTTCTGCAGTGTCTCACATCCTTTATGGAAATGCTGGTTCAGGTTTGGCTCTTGCTGCTTTTTGTTACAGCAGCTAATCTAAATGCAAAGTGTGAGGCTGCCTGTTCGGCCTTTGGTGGGGAACAGTGCCCAGTCATTGCTGTTCCACTCTTGCGAATAGGACAGGAAAGATATGGATATCCTCTGACCCTGTTCTCCTTGTCTGGCAGTACCCTCACTTTCAGGTCATCTCTTCCTGCTGCAAGAATTCTGATCTAGGATGCACTTTATATAAATCACCAACACAAACTTGTTGGTCCCTACTGTGATCAGAAAGTAACGACAACCCTTATTATGGCTGCTATTCCCTGGTAGGTATGAGACTTCTCCCTTAAATTGTACTTCTACTGTTGCTGCCAGCCATAAACTCCTGGATAATAGATATTTGGATAGTTGAAGGGAAGAACTGTCTGCTTAGTCTTGGTCCATAGCAAAAAGAATAACAAGACCCTTGTCAAATGTATTCCCCTATGTTTAATTCTAAATTAATTCAGGTACACAAGTTATCTGGAAAAGAATGGGGCAGCAGTATCTTTTAAATTTTATTGTAGGGACAAATGTCAGGATTACATTCACTAATACCTCATTATTTGCTGTATATCTTAAAAGCACCCTTCTAGAAGGCAGATTAACATGCATAAATGTTACTAATCATATTTCACAGAATGAGGAACAAGTTTACTTTATTCCCTTTCTGAATATTTGCTTATGTACTTTTATTAATTTTTATAGCCTATTGTTATATTAAAAATAAGACAGTAATAGAGTTCTTAACTAATAAACTCTGCCGTATAGAAATAAACTAAAATAGAGTTTCCTAATATAAATATATGTATTCTAATTTTTAAAATCTGTTTATGAATTCTCTTGTAACTGACACTTTTTTATTATTTAGTCTATAAGATTTGGGAGAAGTAATTTGTTTTCCTATATATGCCTGATGCATTTTCAATTATAAGGTAAAATAAAATAATCATCATTGGAAACAAATCAATCTTGCTTATATCAGAAAACCTAAATCAAAATAAACCAAAAAAAAAGAGTTAGAGTTGGATCACAGTAGAATTATTAACATTATTGTAGGTGTATTTTTTTAAGAAAAGCTTTTACATTTTTTAGACTGAAATTCTAGGAATACAAAAACTCAGTTCAGAAAAATAAAAATTCAAAGTGAAAAAGTTAGTTCCTGCTAATTCTGCAGAGTAAGAAAATATAAGAGAAGAAAATGGTAGATAAAAGATAATGAAGCTCTAAGAAGCCACAAGGCTTTAAAGACTCAAAAAGCTGAGATACAGAATGATAATGTGAAGCCAGCACCATCTTCCTGATTAATAGTGAAGAACTTATGCATGCTTCAAATATAAACTTGTTTTACTCTGTAGCAGAGAATGTTTGCAAGAGGGAATGGAACATCAAAGGTATTGCCAGCTGCCCAGGAAGAGTAATTAAGGTGCAACCATCCATTTTTCTTTTGTTTCTATTGTTCAAAACCTTTACATATTTAATTGCATCTGTACACATTTCCTCTCCATTGCTGCTTTCTCTTTGAAGTTCCTTTCAGGCTGCTGGTGATACTGTGTGTTGTGGTTTTGTTCCTCTCACCACAAACACATCTGCAGAGGGACTGACTGAAAATAGCAGATTTGTGTCCCACATGGAGCATGAGGAGGCATAGTCTGTTTGGATGTAGTTGGATTTCTATTGTGTTACTGCATCCTGGCAGCCTAAAGAGCAGCTGTACTGCTTGGGCCAAAGATAGCAAATGTTCTGGAGAAAAGAGTTTTGGTTTTGTGCTCAACTGACTGTTTTATGTATTAGTCCTGGACAACTCCTTGCACCATTTCAGTTACTGTTTTTTCACAGGTGATTCATTAATCCACACCTGCCCTTGCACAGTGTGTGCAGTTCTGCGATGCAGACCATCTCTGACATGTTAGTGCGTGAGCTCCCCAGCAGCTCAAGCTTAACATTGATAAAACTGACCTTCTTATTTCTCATCCTTAATCCTCTTGCTGCTGCTGACAACAGCTCCATCCTGTCACTCAGGCTCGTAATGTACAGTAGGGATTCCTCCTTCCTCTACGTCCTGACTTGCCTGTGTATATCTTTCTACTCCTTCCTTCCGAAGCATTAACTGCAGTTCCTCTGTTGAAGGTTAACATACTTGCTGTCCTTCGGATATCTTTCTTCCCTTGATGCAGTGTCTTTCCTTGCAACTTCACTGGAAACTGCCTCGCTCCACTCCCGTTTATTCAAAATACAGCACCCCACTACATGTGCCCGTTGTTTCCTCTTTTCACTCTTTTCCACTGGATGGATGAAATGTCTCAGCTTTGTTTTGAGGGCACCTCATAGCTCCATCTCATTCAGCAGTCTGATCTTATTTCTTACCTTGTTCCCCTTGCTCACCTTGCTCCATTACTGGTTCCAGACTTTTGTCCAGGTTCTTTTCTTCTTTATTGCTGTCTGCATGACTTCATCTATGTTGCATTGTTATGGTTAGATCTCCCATCAGAGATTCCCTCCATCTGTGCACTCAAAGCTTTCATAAAGATTAAATATTTCTGGGAAGCTGACAGACACTGTATAAAACTTCACATGCTAGCACTTCTTAAAAGGTATGAGCAGAGCTTGATTCCAAGTGTTTCCATGTCTTAACCTATGTCTAGCTGTAGGACTAAGCTTTCTGGACAAGGGCTGGTTATGATTGTTGTCTCTTTTATGTGCCTAACTGCCATACCTCACAAGTACCTTTGTGAGCAATCCAGTAACATATTGCCAGAGGCTTTAAGACATAAGCTATATTTTTGATTATATCAAATATACGAACAACATTTTTTGTAATACTTGGTGGCATATCTTGCCATGTTGAGATGGCAGTTTGGAATGCAAGTACAGACGTCAGGAATAAATTTCAGAGTAAAAGTCTTACACATGAATTTGTGTTGTTGCTTTGGCAATGTCCTTCAATCTCAGGGGTTTTTTTCCTCTAAATATTCTAGAAAGGGAGCTGAGAGATCTCTCTCCCCCCTGTAAAATATCTTTAAATTTGGGTGAAATCATCCAATATTTCTTACCCATTGATTGTGTTGTATATGCACCTCAGCTGATGACATCTGCTCATTCAGAAAGATGTATTGGTCTCATCTGCAGTTAAAATAATCAATGGCATAGTTTTAACTTATTAAAATATTACCTTTCATCTGCTTGCCTATCAGCTGACTGTGAGATGATATGCACATGGTAGACCTTGGTGACAACTGAAGTACAGTATCCAATTGTGTTCTGCAGTCTAGGAAAGCATTAGTATTTTCACCATCTGTTCTCACTTTGATTGTAGCATGTTGCCTGCCACATAATATTAAAATGCTGACAGTCTCAAGCAAAACATGCACTGAATGTTTGTTCCTGTTCTTATCATGCTCAAACAGATTTGCATGCAGTTTTTATTTCACCATCAGAAATTGAAATAATACATGCTGATTTAGCTGCAATAGTCCCATGTTACTATGCTTGTACCTGTAATGTTCCTTCTAAAACAGCATTTGATTTGATGAATAGTAAACTGTATGTATGTATTTTATTTATATTTTTTGTTTCTAAACAAATATGAATTTTAGCAATAGCCATGAAATCCAACATTGTACACAGGCATGAAAAAGAATTCAAATCCCATTGATGAAAGTTACCCTAGTGGTAATATTAGCCCTTAATGTTGATCACAGCGTTAATCAATTTATCAGCCTATAATGTCTTCTAATCTTATATGTTTTTTCTACACATATATGTATATATAATATACATATTATATAAATAGATTTCTAATATTATTTCAGTGTTATGCCTGTGAAAGCTGTAAGTAATCAATGAAATATTTTCTTAACTGGCTGCTGCTAATTATAAAATCCTGGCTTTCTCAACCCGCTAAGTTGCATTCCCAAAGCAGTATATCTGCTGTTTGTTAGAGGCTAGTCATCAATCGTCAAAAATAGGTCATTACAGTGCATATAATATGGAACACACTATCTGCTAAGAGTGTGCAGTTTCAATTAGAAACAATTTTGTGAATCTGAATGTATTTCATATTTGCACTTTTCTCTAGCTCTCTGGAGTTGTTCTTTAATTTTGCTATTTCTCAATATAAAAAATGCAAAAAGTATCAGGTACTTGATGTATGCTGTTACCGCTAATCTGAAAAGACAAAGGTAAACTCTGTGTGTGAGGTATGTGTACTGTGCTTGTCATACCACTTCTGCATGTCTTTGTGGGTATTATGGTAGCCTGATAAGTTAGACAGTGTTACATGTACCAGCTTGTGAGTGAAAGTGGGACAGAAGGACAAAATCATATAATCGGTGCACACTGATTTATTATACAGACAGGCACCTCTGCTTGGTCCAGATGGGTTTTCCTTATGGACAGGTGGTGATGTGGCCTTCTCTTTGGGTAGATGGGGTGATCAGGCTGAAAACTGAGTGAAACAGAGTCCTCTTTTCTTCTTTTTGCTGGTTTTGGCTCTCTGTTCTTAGCTCTCCTTCACAGAGGAGCCACGAGCCCCAGGACCCCTGCCTCACTCTACACTGGTTTCAGCTGCGTTCTTCTACTATATGCAAGTCCTTATTACATAGGAGGCCAAGCACAGGCAAGACAACTTATTACAGAACAATATTCAGATGGGTCAAACATGGAGTCACCATGACTTATTGTGCTTCTGTGGGCTGAGCCTCCTGTGCCTACCAAGTTTAACATCAGTGCTGAAGAGAGCATGGAAGGTAGGTAGTTTTTGTAAGTGGTACAGGGACCAAAAAAAGTGTTCAAAAGCCTGAGCAGGAGCTCCGCATGCTTTACTGTCCCAAATGTAGACTGTACTCTTATACATTGTATGCTCACTGCTCATTTTAGATGGAGCTGGGCATTTGAACCTGAAGATATTTTCCTGTTAAGAACAGAAACCATCATATTAGGAGAGTCAAAAATTCAGTACTCTGCCTCCAGTAACAGCAACTGCAAATGTTAGAGAAAGAGTGTAAGAAACAGACTGCTATGTTTTCCCATCTTTTCCTGAGCTAGAAGCTATGTCTGGGTTACTGTATTAAATAAACAAAAAATAACCATGGGTGTCCCTCTCCCGTGTGTGTTTGTCCACTTCTGAGCCAGTTTATTCTTTTGACCTCTGAAGTATCTGGTGGCAATGGATTTTATTCTGTAATTGCATGCTGGGTGGAAAAACACTTTTATTTGTTTTAAACTTGCTGCTGGATAATTTCATTAGCTATTCCTGTGATTACATTAGGAGAAGCAAACAATACACAGATGCTGAATGTGAATTCTTCTGTGTTTTTGCTTTACTTCACTGGAATGCAATAGTTGCTTGAACTAAAACTGAAGCCCTTGTAAGCACTGTTGCTTATGCTTCTATAACCTTACCAGCAAGCTTGAAGCCTGTTAAGAGAGTCTCAGTTTACAATCAACACTGATGTAAATTTGCACACACTCTAAAGGCTTCTGAGGTTCATCATACAGGAAAACTTACTATTGACAAATGTGAAAACAGTAGAGGTAGCTGCATCTTCTGGAAATGAGCAAAAACCTTAATGAATTGCATAGGCAAGGTAACATAGTGGCAGAGCTGTAACAGGTAGAGGGCAAAAGGATTTTGGGGAGGAAGGAGCTGTGAGTGCCGAATTTGTGCAAGTGGGATGTGGCCCTGCTCTGATGGATGGGAACTGCTGTGTGCTGCTCTGGGATGTACTGCCCCAAACTGTGCCAACAAGGAGATGTCTTTCCAAAATCTTGAGTTTGGCATGATTCAAAGTTTTGAGAACCTAGAAGAGAAAAATTAAAGTATATAACCTGATAACTTTGATTCTGTCCCCTGATCTCACAATAGCTATGGGAATGATCTGTAGGCACTCCAGATCTGTCCTCTTTGGAAGGTATAGCTTTATTGAACAGGACAGAGCTTCACTGAAGCTCTTTGGCAGAATTGTGACTGTGATGAGGGAATATGGGAGAGCCATTCATGAGATTTCAGGTGGCCTTGCCATCCTGACCCCTATTTTGTGATTAAAGGGAAATGGTTCTTGCATACTTTGGGAGATCCAATAAATCTTCTTTCAGCATTGAATTTTGGAAGATGTATGGCAGTGGGGCAAAGGGTCTCCTGCAGCAGGAATAGTCACCACTGTTTAGGAGACAGGGGTGCTCTCTAGATTTAATGATGGTACCTGATGGATTGGAGTCTTTAATGGTGCTTGCATTCTTATGAGTTGTGCAGTGTTAAGTTGGCAGTGGTAACTGTAAATTTGCAACTGAGATATTACTGTGGCTAGGGAAAGATCAAAGATAATATTTTACTAGGTGTTTATCTCCTTTCTGCACACTGTACTGTAATGGAAAAGGAATAGTTGTGCATTGAAGAGTTGGGAGTGTATAGCCTCTTAGAGAGCAAGTGGCAAGAATCAAGACCTAGTCTGTATTCAAACCTCATTGAATGGTTGTTGCAGAGATTTTATTTGTATATAAGAAGAATAATGTCTCTCTAGTTGGGTACTACACTCCCATACTATTTCTCACAACATTGAATAATGTTGGTAGCTTTACTTCTCATCATTCCTGTAACACTTTTGAAGCAACTGAAAACCACCAGTTATCTGGTGCCGTCTGTTTCTTTGTTTACCATAAGCAGTAATTTACTGGAGGAGGTAACAGAAAGTATGTGCCAGATCAGACCTGATACAGTCCACACCACAAAGCTGACTTCAAATTTGGATTTCCTCCTTGTCCACAAAATGAGGGTTTCAGATGACACCCAGGGAAGATCCTAGAGCCTTTCATGAAATATGGACCTGACCTCAGGAACAGAGGGTCAGCTCAGAACCCAGAATGTAGAGTCATCCTTGGGTTTGTATCCCAACTTGGGAAGCCAAGAGGCAGGTTTAGGCATGGCTAAAGGGGCAGAGATACTCAGATGTATGCTTAACACTCACCTATACAATATAACTTCTCCCCCCCACACACATATCACATTTGCTGTTACTTCCCCTCAGAACTGGTGCATGGCATGCATTAGCAATAATAAAACTGATCAGGCCTGAAATAATTTCTGTTGATCAACATTTATGATTTAATCCACCTAAAGTATGCTAAAAACACAAATAAAGCAACATACAGTTGATAATTTTTGTTTGCCTGCTCTGTTTGTGTGGAGGGGATTCTTCTTGAAACCCTTTGCTTGAAGTCTCCAAATTCAGAACGCTATCCTGGCTTTGAAGCCTGATTAAACACATGAATTAGGAAAAACTAGGACAATTAGAGTAAGTGCATGTATTTTAATGCACTTGGAGTATGTAAATCTTTCATACAGATTTTAAAGGAAAAAATAATTTATGACATGAAAGTATCTGGAAAGTAGGGTAAAATGTAATACAGGTTTACAAGGTAGATGGCATCAGATTGACCTCATAGCTCCTTCTAATTTTGCAGAAAAAGGAAATGATATGGATCTCAGAGTCTTCTGTAAACATTGTATTATTGACTCATTTCTTTTGTGAAATATGCTTGACATTTCTGTCCAAGTTGTTAATTTTTAGATGGATGGATTCAGTGAAGATTTGTTAATCAAGGACTCCCCTCATGGCCTTCCTATACCCCAAAGGCATTATATGGGAAATTACTAAGATATAGAAGATGGGAATTAGTACAAGAATGGATGAGGAGCTGACAAAAAAAAAAAAGAGGCAATGATAGGCTGTGTTGCGAAGGAATGTATCAGGCCACAGAGCAGTTACCAAGACAGTTCTTCGAGCATCAGTTCTAGGACAGATCTTGTATGAGATATTTGATGACCGTGCCTCAAAAAGTAGTTAAAAAAATAATCAAAATTTCTGATGGCATTGAAGTTGGATGCAGTGTCAAAACAGAGGAGGATCAGAATTTCATAAAGGAAGAACCAAACAACCTTCACTATTGTAGGGTTAAAATCGACATGAAATTCAATGCACAAAATGAAAGTGCAAGGTTGTACTTAGGGCCTGACAGAAAGAAATTCTCCTATAAGCCCAGTGCTCAATTAGAAAGCAAAGAAAAGAAGGACCTGAGAAGAAGAAAGAGCTCGATTCGTGAGCTGATGTATATTTCTCACTCATTTTATGTGGCCATGAAAAGAGCAAATATGATTCCAGAATGTATCAGGAAAAGTATTTCCAGGAGAGACATGGTGATATTAGCACTGCGTCCAGGCCTGGTGAGACTTCCGGAAAACTGTTTGCAGTTTGGATCACAAATGTTCCAAAAAGACTGGCAAAGAGGAAGGCTGCTGAGATAGCCAGAGGAAGGAAAGGCTTAAAGGAAATATGATTTCTGCCTATAAATGCAGGTTGTGGAAACTTGGTAGGGAAACATGATAAACAGAGGAGCTATTTAAGATAAGAATAAAGTTGGCATGAAACCAGAGGGTATGTCTTTGCCATGAAGATGCTTATTCTCTTTATCTTCCGCGCTGGGTTCCTCTATGACCAGCATGCAAAGAGATCCCAAGAAAGCAGCTTTTCAGCTGTTTCAAGCCACACTGTTTGAACCAGGGGAATCTACTCAAAGCAGACAATGAGTTTTAAAGGATTTGTTTATGTCACCCTAACCCCTTTAGCTAGCATTAGTGATAAGAAAATTTAATCATTATGCTTTTGGTTTCTTAATCAATCATTTTGATTTGATAACACCACCAACAGAAAAATAGCTGATAGAAAAGAAAAAAAAAACTTTGTACTAGATATAGATTTCCAACCACAAAACTCTAAAACTTCTTAGAGATAAGTCTGTTAATTTTCATCACTGGACATACAGTTTTATAATTTCTTTCTATAAAGAGATATAGTAGTTTTAAAAGAATTGCTGTTTGGCTGGTTATGCAAGAAGGAACTGAATGAAATGCCTGAGTCTTATGTTAATACAACCTTCAGATGCACTCTGGTTCTTGCAACAGATCACTGTCTTTTTCTGCTTCTTAAATTACAAGTTCTGGGAACTGTATAAACTGTCATTGACTACTTGGATGAAGAAAAATTACATGTTTTGCAAAGAGAACAGACAAATGGTCTGAGTGTCAAATATTCCCAGAACTAAGCAAGGCAGAAAGAAAAGACACAGTCTTCCCTTCCCTGCCCTTTCTGACCATTTATCTTTATTGACATATTGACTTTAGAACTCTCAATTGTATTTTACTTAGAGGTGGGGAAGGATGGTGGGGAAGGATAGAGGAGAGGAGGGATATACTGATAAGTGACCACAAAATTGTCAGGTAATAGAGCATTCCTCTACCAAAACTGCAGTTGTCTTAGTTCATTAATAACAATGTTTGCAGATGTGCTTACAGGCACATCATTATGGGCTTATGGGCACTATTGCTTAAAGCAATAGCACTCCGCAGTCAGCCGATAAAAATATTTTTGGCAGAGACATCTACGCTCTGTAGACAAGTCAAGCCTGCCTTCTGTTAGATAGATTAATGCAATAATTAGTTTTCAAAGCCCTGTACAACTTGGAAAAAAGAATATCTAACTTTGAATTCCAGTCACTGGATTTTCTTAGATTCTTGTCTGCTGACTGTTATCCTTAAGAATTGTAGTACATTCTTATACTGTCTAGATCTAGGAAATTCTAAAATTTTAAAATAAAGTAAGGAATGTTAGACACAGTAATGACCATAAGCTTCATTAGATTATTTCTTCATTACACAAGCTTTTCAAGAAAAGCACAAAAGAAACAAACAGATTTGAAAGAAATATATCTAGAAAAAGCAAGAAATATTCTATCTCACATGCCCATCATTCCTTTCTTGCCATGTAACTCTTCTACTAACTTATAGCTGCTTTCAAGCTGTTTGCTGAAGAAGGTCTTCCCAATGATTCTAAGAAAAGATTCCTGGTCCATCCAGGAGCAAAAGGAGTTGGGCCAGAGACAGAACAGGAGACAGGTCCACCTACACCATAGCTCAGGTAAGGATGGGGTGCCCAGGCCTGAGCTTAAATGGAGCTACTGGGGCCATGGGCAGAGGGTGTGCCATTTGGGGTCCCAGGTGAGGCTGGTCAAGCCAATTACGGCCTATTAATGCCCTCAGGGACCAGACAGTTTTCTGGCTTTGCTTTGTTTTTATTCACCCCTTTCTCTGCTCCTCTATTCTCATCCCTCTTTTTGAAGCCTTAAGTTTCACTTTGTTTTCCTTCAGCACTGTCAGCTAGTTTGTCTTTAAGGTTCACAAAATACCAATCCACTTTCTACACCTCAGAAGAAGACGTTTGAGTGAAATTTGTCATACAAACTGTTATACAGAGACCATTGCTATAGCAGACTAAGTAATGGGAAGGTCAGAAATCCTGCAATACACTTGCAGCCAGTGGATTATAGTGACATTTCCAGGTATTGGGAAGAGTCAGTCACAGCCCCTGTGGGTGCTTTTATCTTCTGCAAAGCAGCAGTGCTGCATCGGCAAGCAGAAACCTCGTAGGTCAATCCCTAACTGTTTCCCAAGGAACAAAATCCTGATGCTTAGGCCAGTGTGTCACAGCAGAAGGGAGGTGGATGAGACTAACTCTTTCCTGAGCCTGAAAATAATAATCTGGCTGGGCCTGATGCTTAGCAAATGTGTAATTGCTCAGTCACAGGATAAATATATTGTGTAAGCTCAGACTTTTGATTCAAAATAGAAATTGTGTCCTGCACTAAGTACGGAGTCCTGCCCTTCCTTCGTTGTTCTGCTCATCCTAACTTCTTCAGTACTTCTTGTACTAGAGCCCATTTGCACACTCCAAGCCAAGAGGTGGTGAGAAAGAAGACAGCTTTTGACTGGAGGCAAAGACAACACTGTTCTTCATTTGCGCACCTTCCTTAGTGAACACCCAGAAACCCACTTGTAGGTCTGTCATTGTGATTTATTCAGTATGAAACCACGGATAACAGAGGGGAAAAACACTCATATTTTACACAAGGAAAAGTGATTATGTGGCAAGAAACCTGCATTCTAACCAGTGGGAGAGGGGATTTGCATTATCATAGGAAATAGGAATGACAGATTAATTACGTCTTGGGGAGTTAATTATATTAGAGTTGATAATTCTAAGGTAAAAAATGCTCAAGAATGGTGTGTATACAATATTTTCACTGGAGAATATTCAGTAATTGAAATCTGTAAATCACTGTTACCTCTTTCTTTTACAGATTGTCTGAAATATGTCCACCACATTGAAGTAAAGGATAATATGTGTTACAAGCTTTCTTTTAAAAATAATTAAAGAAATATAGTTTGGACCCCATTCCTTGCTCACACTCCAAGACATCAAAATGACTTGATAGAGATAGTGTAGGGGGAAATTCTTTGAAAAAATTCATTTTCTGGCGATGAGAATGTAGTGTTAGAAATATGTCATTTTCAGATGTAGTCTGTTTTGTAATTAAGCAAAGTGTATCCTGAATTATAAAAGAGAAAGGAAACTTTCAGGAAATGCAGAATAAATATAGACTGGATAAAATACTGTTACAGAATTGTCTAAGCATCCTTACTCATTTGTGGTAAATTTAATGGAACCTCACTCAGAATTATGATAGCCCCATTCCTGTATATATTACATTAAGCCAGTACTTCCATAATAATTTGACTTCTCTTGTTCACTTCTTATTATAATTGGCACTGATGTTAACACAGATTTTGATGTAGCTTCTGTAGATCCACTACTCTGTGTTTATAGTTGAGTTCCTGCATGTTAAGGGATTGTTCTGTACAACTAACAACTTACTCAGGATGTTGAAGTAATTCATTATGTACAATTGAAGTGGTTGCCAGTGGTAAAGCAGGAGTCTTGAATATCATAATTTGGAAAATCATGTTAAAACGCAGCGTCACAGTTGTCTACATTAGATGTTATCTTTCTTATTTCTTGTGCTCAGTCTTAGCCCTAAGGCTTCTAGGAGAGGAAGTGAATAATAACACCATACATCCGTGAGCCCTCTTTCAGGACTTGTCATTACTGTGCCCAAGCCCACTTAGGCTAGGCTGAATAAGAAGAATCCTATTGCAGAGAGGGAACTCAGACCACTTTTCAGATACTGCTTGCACACTGTTGCCACTGATGTGAGTGAGCTACCTGCTGTCTGGGACATAGTCCTTTAGTTGCATCATGACACTGTTCTGAGCTGCTTACTGCCAATGTTGCAGTTTATCTGGGGGAAGTTCTCCTCTGTCTTTTCCAAACACAAAGCTGAAAGGGGAATTTGCCCAACAGTGTTCTTAAAAGGTGAGTCATGATGCTTTGAGGCTCACAGAGGGATTCAGAGAGACTTGTTAAATGCTGTGATAAGACAGACACTTAAGTTTAAGAAATCGTCCTCAGTGTTCAGGGATCTTACAAGGACAAAGGACCAACAAAGCTTTAATTATTCTTGAATAACATGACAGTGCATCATTTCCTCTTGTGCTTCTTGGCTACACATTTTGGAGAAGATTTGGATTCTGCTGCGAACTGTATCCTTCATGTAGTGTTGACACACTTGCCATTTTTGACAGAGGCACAAGATGCAATGAGATGACTTTTCAGCAGTTGCTAATTGCCCTCAGAAGACAGAAACATGCTTTGCTGAGTTTATCATCATCCAAGCTGCAGCTGTATGTGTTGAAGCCAAGGGACATGCAATGCAGCTCAGTCTTCACGTGGAGGTGGTCTCAGATGAGGAGCACTAATGCAGAATGGTAGGGCAGGATTTTGATGCAGGCCTTGCAGGAGCAGCAGCACACCTAGAATGCAAGTAATTGGTTTTGTCTCAGGAGATGAAGCATAGCTTGGGCAGTTGGCATTCAAGTATTCAAGCATAACATTTCAGATGTTCTTCCAGTTTACCACTTCATCTGTACAGTCAAGATCTGTGAAGGTCATATTGCCAATTACAGTTCTTGAGCTAGGCTCACCTTCTCAAAGAGAGAACCTCTGGCATTGCAAAATAATAAGGATATAGGATAAGGATTCAATTGCTAGTGGGTCTGTTCCCTTCTCCTGCTTCTCTAGTTTTGCACTGTGGAACAAGATATGACATTTGGTAAGAAACAAGCTTTCTGTGCCTCACAGCACATGTGAGTTCTCCACAAATAACGTATGCGGGTTTTGAACCTCAGTATGACGCATATGCATTTTTTTCTGCATGTATCATATCGAGGCCACAGCATATGCTCACTCCCTTTCTGCTAAAAGGAAAGTAAGTAAACAACCACACAAATATGAGGACTCTGAGGTTGAGAAATCAAGCCACGGTACACAGGAATCATTTAACCAGAGATATTGTCACATGAACAAGACTGATAATTATTCACATGGCTTACAAGAAATCTGTTACAAGCCTAGCTTGTAGGTTATTTTCATTTATATGAATGGCAGAATAAGCTTTTATAAAATGGTTCTGAACAAGACTGCATTTTCCTCCTGTGGAAAAAGCAAGTGGTGAATCTCAATTTGAGATTTCAGCTTCCCACAACTTTGCATTTGTAATTCTTACTGTTGCTAATTCATGGAATTCCGTGTTCATTGCTGTGCTGGAAATACAGAAGGAAGTGACATCCAGGAGACACTGATTCATTGCTTTGAGATTTGCAATGAAACTGTTTAAAAAGGAGTCTTAATGGGATCTGGTTTTCACCTAGCTCACATTATCTGAATGAAATTCCCGTTAACTGGTGAAATATTTGAGTAAAATTCATTGTTGGCAAGGCCAGTACTAGTTTGAAAATCCTGGCTGTCAAATTGGGTTCCACAAGAGGAGAAGTAGGAAGAATATTATACTCTGTTTTCAGAATGAGATTGCACTACAACAATATCTATCATTGAGAAGTTTTCTAGCCAAATCCACCGAGTTCTGTGACAAGAAAAGGACTGATTTTCAAAAGCTATGGTGAAACTCTGCCTAGTCTGGGCTTGAAAACAGGCCGTAAGTTGTGTAAAATGAAAGACTCAGATCATAATAATAATTTTGGCTATTCTGAAATTATTTATGACAGAGATTACTTTTCTGTATTAACAAGCAAGTAAATCTCACCGTCTGTTGCATTGCCAATGTCAAATTCAAAGATCAAGCTGTGAACTAAAATACTGTCCTTGAATAAGTTGAAATCTTAGATGATTTTTAGAGTACTTCAGCTGAGTGTTGTAGTGTTACAAGCCCTCTGAGTGCTGTTGATTTGAGAGCAAAAATTGGGGCACTATAGCAAAAAATCAAGCTAACAACCAAAACCAAGAAAATAATAAGGTTAAAGTCAGCCTGTATAACTCTGAAAAATCAGTTCATGCAAAAGTTTAACCTTAAGTGAAAGGGACACTTATTATTGTCTTGTTAATGGTGCTGTTTTAAGAAATGGCTAATCAATAGTTGTGTGATGTGTTCCAGATTATGGAGCCAGAATGTGTTCCAGATGGGCTGAGTGTAGGAGGTGTAGGAAAATAAAGGCATCTTGAATTCCAGTTTGGAAGAAGTAATATTGTCTGTGCAAGTTAGTGTTTGCTAACTGCAATAAATGCTCCAAATGTTTATTTATTGGTAAAGCAATGATGTAGAAAGATTTGTTTTGATGGCTTTTGTCCAAACAAGCTTTTAAAGAAAGGAAAACTACATATTTTAACTTTCTTGTCAAAGGTCAGAAAAAATGGCCCCTTTTAACTTCTTGTTTTATACTAAAGTTTAAACTGTACCTATGTTAAAGTATCTACTCCTTTCTATAAGCAAGACTCCATTTTACTGAAGTCCTGAATGCTACCAGTGGAAAGGATTTCAACATTTATCAAATGAAAAAATAAACTAAAATATAGACTCATTTATGGGGGAGTTCAACTGGACAACGTGAAGGCAGTGTTACACCAACTTCTACCTTGACTTCAACTTCCTGTGGCAGCAGAGGTTGATATTTGGGTCTATACATGAGCCCAAAATACCCACTCAAGACTTTTTTCTTGCTGTTTTCATTGAAACTGGTGGGATTTGGCAATAGGGAAGATGTTTGGTTTTTCCAGCTGGAAGTTTAACTGAGCATTATAAAAGTGACTTGAGGGTCGTTTTTTCCATCTGCAAATCTTTGCTGTTATTTTAGCGGCCTCAGTGCAGCTGGTAAAGCACCACATTTTGCTGCTGTCAGGGCAAGTCCTTTTCCTGTCAGAAGTCTTTCAGTTTCAAAAGTTACTCAGGCAAGTTATAAATCACCCGGCATTTAGGAGGATAATCTAAAATCAGGCTTTATAATTTACATATGCTAATTACCATAAATATCATTTGGTTTCTCTCAAAAGTTTTGTTGTTTTGTCAGCAACTGTATCAACAATAAGCCTTTATCTGCAAATATCTGGGCAAAGGAACAATCTCCCTTCAATATTAACCCCTGCCACCAGCAGATCAGCTGGCTGCTGCTACTTCTGCTATTTGAGTCAGTCCTTGTGATGCTGATCTGTATCTGCTTGACAATCTTTCCCAAACAGTACATTCTCTGTTTCCGCTTCACGTTGAATTAGTTTTAGTTTTTCTTTATTGGCACTCCAATCTTCAGTCATTAACTGTAATTTTTTCCTCATGTGTGATCCATTACTTTTTGTTTGGGGCTGATGGGCATCACACAAAAACTTTCTGATATGCTGGCTTCTCATTCTAGGCTCCTTTGGGGGAAATAATTGAATGATTCTTTCTTTGATTTCCTACACCCTGATCAGTGACTCACACTGTGGCAACTTTTCACAGCTACTTTCTAAGTACAAATGTACATCTATTGGACATTTTGTTTTCATCATTGAGAGGGCTTTCAATGATCAATCTTTATTTTGATCAGTAACCCTGATTTCTTTTTCAAATCCACTGCAGTTTCAGTCTAATTGTTTGGACAGAATTGTAGTTAAAGTTTAGTTCCATTCCAAGCAAAAATGCATTCCCCAAGTTTTATTTTAGAGCTGGTCTGACTCACTGAATGCAACTGTTTGTTGTTTACAGCTGGCTGAGAGTTGTAATACATTTGAAACCATCACTACTGCAGTCTCTCAGTGACAGGAAGCTTTTAGCAAATATCCTAGTTGGAGCCATAACAAAGTAGTTTAGTGATTTTATTAATATTCAGTAACCTGGATCTCACATCACAGATCTGTTAGCCAGGGTCCTACGCTGCTGGGAACTCCCTTGTGAGGCTGAGGTAGCAGGCTGCAGCATCCATCAGAGCAGCAGCACCGCAGTCAGGTCAGAAAAAAAGATGTGAAGACATGGAACAAAAAGCTTGGGCTCAAATTCCCACTGTCCTCCAAACAGCCTGCCATGGGAGCCTGACAGAGCAGCACAGTCAAAGAGGAGCAAGCACAGAGCGTCCTCAAGTCCCACTACCCTGCTACTCCATTTCCCTTGCCTTTTTTAACAGTGTGTGAGACAGGAAACATTTCTAAAATTTTATTTACCATATTCAAAATATAAGGCGAAAAAATGGAATGATTTGGTTGTGAATTGAGTGGATCTTTATCTTTTCAATACATTTTCCTATTGAGTAGAAACTTGTTTGTAACATATAACTGTATTCTTATGAGCTCCTGGGTCTTTACTTCCTTTTTTTTTTTTTCAGTTAGAAATGTATAAAGGGTTTTTATGTTATATAACAGCCTTTTTTCCAGAAAGTCTTTTCTTTCATCCCAAGGAAAAATGTTAAACATAAAGAAAGTATGTGAACAGTGATGTTTCTTAGACTGTGCCTGTTTTGAATTGGTTTGCCTACCATTAGAAATATGTAACAATTCTGGAACTGCCAGTTAAATTTAACATGCTGTCTCTTCTTTTCTCTTTTGCCCTGTCTCTTTCCTTTATATCCTCCTGGTTGAGGAATATGCTCTATTCTTCTGTTTATATGTTAAGTTTAGGTTGTAATTCTACTCAAAATAAAATGCAACGGGAAGGTGTAGCTTGATTTTATATTCATGTATGGTTTTAGTCTAACTAGAGTTGGAAGAACTGTCCCTTAATTTTAAATGTAATAAATATTTTGCCAACCTTCCAATTACATATTCTGTTTTGTGTTGCACTTTAACACTGTGAACTTAGAGAATAGTATTATTTCATTAGAATATTTGAATTCCATTTAAAATGATGGTTACTAAGTAGCTATATTATTTAATGCTTATATGTACTTCTTTTAAAGAGGTGACATGATAAGTATTAAAATCATGACTGCTCACTGCAATTAACTCAGTAATGGGTATAATAATGATTATTGTATAGAAGGCAGGCTGGAGAAGAATTCTTAATGCTCTCTTACAATTAATGAAAAAAGTATGCTAAGATGTATGAAGAGCTGGCAGTTGTTAAATATACCCTTGGGACTGCTGTGTGTCAGATGCAATACTCAGGATCTTACTACAGACCAGAGAGTTATAGCTAGTCTCTAGAAGAAATGTCGTTCCTGACCCATGTGATTCTAGATCTCAAACTGGCCTGTGCAGCTTTTGTGAAGAAATGTCTTATTCCCATTTGAATATCTGAAGCAGTATATTGGAAAACAATGTCCTTGTTAGAAATTCCAGTTTCCTACTTGTAAGGAATATAACCGCTTTAGGGCTGAAATTCTGTAATGTTATCCAAAGGCTGACATCCCATTTAACTTGATTTAGGTTAAGATAAGTGCAATGGAAAGTATTATTTACAGTATCATAAACAGACAGCACAGCTACACAGTTACAGGCATTTGTAGAAGGCAGCAGTGAAAAAATGAAAGAAAACCATACTTTTAATCTTATTACACAAAAATCAAATCTAAAAGATCTGTCTGTCTGTCTGCATTCAGCCAACCTACTGCAGACTCGGTTCTGACTCACAGTCAGGAACCTGTTTCTTCCTGCAGGCTTTATGCCACAGGTTACATTCATCAGCACCAGTCTCTTCCTGGTAACTGACTGTCAGTCCCCTTCTTGAAGTTGTCCTTATTCATCTCTAACTTACTTGGACTTCCTTCCTTAACTTACTCCTTCCCTAAGTTAAGGACTGTCTCCCCTCCTTCGAGAAAAAGATGTCATTTTGGCAGGTATCGTATCCTGCACTCAATTGACTGATTATTTTGACTCTTAAAGGAGTAAAAATTCCCTAACTTGTACTCCAGTGCAAAGTGTTTATATCTGCTGAGCTATAAAGTTTGTATATTGGACAAACATCCATGATACCAACATACAAATGAGATTCACCCATGCAGTGCATTGTTGGCCCTTAAATGAGAACAAATAGTATTGGAGTCACCTACTTTATGGTGATATTAGCATTGGGATGACTGAACCCTGGCTCCTACCTTTAAAAGGTACTATAGTAATAATATAACTTCACAGCAGGTGTACATCAGGCATAGAGATGGAAATAATCTTAAGAAAATAATTAGGGAAAGAATAATGGTAGGTGCTGCAAAGGAGGGTGTACAAGAAATTACTAGGAATTTAGCTACTTAAGCTCCTGAAGAGAATGATGGTTCAAGGAAGTGTCTGAATATTTTGTCACAAGAGTGACACAACAGTCATACAGGAAGAGAGAAGTTTCACTTCACTTCATCCAGGAAACTTCTCCATGCTACATGTGAAGCCTTTTAGGCTTCACTCAACGATGAGGTACACCATCTATGGTGTATTCCACCTATGAAGGAATACACTGATAGTTTCGTATATCAGCACATTAATTTAGTGATGAGTACAGTACCTTAGATTCATAGAATCCAGCTACCTACTTTGGGAATAATTTTCTTTTACCAAGAGCACATTTTTTAAACACTGTGAAAAAACTAATGAGATTTATTAAGTCATTGGTTATCTTTGTCTCTCTCCTCTGACAGATATTTTCACAGTATACTTTCTCATCTCATCGCTTCAGTTTTACTTTCTGAAGAAATGACTTGTTAATGGAAGTTTTCTATGAAACTGTTAAACATATCCAGTGCATGCAGACCATCTTGACCGTTGCATCCTAGCTTACACTGGTGTGGTGCTGTAGTAATAAATCATGCTGTTATGTGAGAAAGTTGGAGAAGGGAACACAGGGACACAAACTGCTCTTTAAAATTCTTGTTTACTTAACCCAAATACATAGTAAAAGAAAACTCTTTGTGACTACATGTGACTGCTGAATAACAGTAGCAAGCTGTGGAAAATGGCAAATCAGGAAATGTTGTCTCCCTACTGAAGGGGAGGGAGGTGAACGCTGTGGCTAAGTAGTGGCATTACTCAGGCACAGCCTCCTTAGCTGGAGGAGAAGATACTGGAGCAATTCCTTTATTTCTGTTCTTCCTTTGTTCCCTGGTAGGGACTGTGACTGTTTTTTACACTTCCTTGTTATCTTCTTTGTGTTTTTAGGGTTTATGGCATGTTTTACATATGTTAAATACATCTTCACTCTTCCCTTTGTGATGCCCTAAAATCAACTCTACCCAGCTCCCTAGGTTGCATTCCTGCAGTGAGGAGTAATTGACCTTCTGTGATTTGTGTTTACACCCTGGGGGCCGGTGCCTGCACTCTGAAGGCCTCTGCTGTTATCCTAGGCTTGCACTCTCGGGGGCCTTTGCTATGCTACTGTGAAATCCAATAGGCTTATGGCACATTATGCCACATCTTCAAAGGGTAATAGCATTCCCAAAGCTCAATATTAACATAATAAGGATGATTTCACAAGCGCCTCCCTGCACAGTCAGTGCAGAGAGATGAGCCAGAGAGAGATTCAAAGTGGGAAAACTGGAATTCTGCTTCCTTCTGCATCGCTTTCTGGAGTACCCCACCTCTGACCATTGACTGTAAGAAGGAGCCCAAGATGTTCGGTCTCTCTAAGTTATAACAGCTTTTGCATAAATTGCCCACCAACCATTGTCTCCCACCTATCCCCTCCACAACCTTGTTCAGTAAGCACAATGGTCTTGAAGCTGTAATCAGTGTGGGAACACTGTGCAACAGTGACAGGCAATACTAAAAATAAATCTGCCAATAAACTAGTTGAGCAAAGGAATTGAATTCAGTTACTGAAAAGAAAGAGAGGATTTATCACATTTGAAAGATACACTATAATCCCAGTAAAATCAAAGGAGGAAGTTGTTTTCATCTGGTAATATTATAGTATCATTACAGTCCTTATAAGTCTTCTTGGAGACCCTTTGAAGGAAATTATTCTCACTGATTAATTATTTTACTGTGTAGCTAATGAAGGCACGGACTCAAGAGGTGGTGCATCTTGAGACATTTATTGTTTGTTTCTGAGCATATTTATACTAGGAAGTTTGCTGCTTCAGTGGTTTTAGAGATATATACTGTTCACATCACAGATAAGCTTCGCTAAGCCAATCACCGTGCTGATCTCGCTCCTGTTCACGCACAAGCTAGCCAATCATCACGCTGATCATGCCACGATCATGCCCTGTACCTTGTTACTTTCTTCTCCTTTCCCATACGCTTTGCTACTTGTAACTCCTTGTACCTTGCTACTTGCTTCTCTTTTCACATATGCTTTGCTGCTTGTAACTTCCCACCAGTTTAACCCTGTCATGACCCTCCACATTACTGCTGCATCTGAAAAGATATTATGGACAGATCTTCTCATTAAGCTCTTCTCACTTTATTCATAGCTTACTTTCCTAAAAATTGCTTACACCACTGAGTTCACACACACACAGAATGGTTGAGGTTGGAAGGGACCTCTGGAGATCATCTAGTCCAACCCCCCTGCTCAAGCAGGGTCACCTAGAGCACATTGCACAGGATTGCATCCAGGCGGGTTTTGAATATCTCCAGAGAAGGAGACTCCACAACCTCTCTGGGCAACCTGTGCCAGTGCTCTGTCACCCTCACAGTGAAGAAGTATTTCCTCATGTTCAGATGGAACTGTCTGTGTTTCAGTTTGTGCCCGTTGCCTCGTGTCCTGTCACTAGGCACCACTGAAAAGAGTCTGGTCCCATCCTCTCGACACCCTCCCTTCAGATACTTGTATACGTTAGTAAGATCTCCTCTCAGCCTTCTCTTCTCCAGGCTAAACAGGCCCAGCTCTCTCAGTCTTTCCTCACAAGAGAGATGCTCCAGTCCCCTAATCATCTTTGTAGCCCTTTGCTGCACTTGCTCCAGTAGTGCCACATCCCTCTTGTACTGGGGAGCCCAGACCTGGACACAGTACTCCAGATGGGGCCTCACCAGGGCTGAGCAGAGGGGGAGAATCACCTCCCTCGACCTGCTGGCAA